>NC_133326.1:493875780-494182247 GCF_042186555.1 Aquarana catesbeiana | reverse complement strand
TGATCAGGATGAATATGTGTTATCATCTTTTTCAATCTATTAGCTAAAACTTTGGCCAGTATTTTAACATAAGTTGGAAGTACAGAAATAGGTCTATACAATTCCGGGCAGGGCCGGTACAAGGGGTGGGCAGAAAGGAGGGATGCCCTGGGCGGATCAATTTATTGTAAGAAGGGGGCGCAGTGCTGGCAGGCAGTGTGTTCTTAAACTTTGTGGGCAACAAGTGACTACCACACTGCAGAGCTGCGCCTGCTTACAAAGCTGTGCAGAGGCGTACTAAGTGGGGGGCGGGCCACCCCGGGTACCACACACTGGGGGGGGGTGTCAGGCCGCCGCCCCCCCTCTGGGACTGAAGCGGTGCAGTGCTGCGGATTTAGGCAGTGGCGCAGTGACAGGCACAGGCAGGGAGAGGCGATCTACATTGTGATGCAAGGGGGGGGGTGCGGGGGGGTGCAGGGTGACACCGCTGCACCTACCATCCCCTCCTCACTGGGCCGCGGGCTGTCTGTGTGATCCTGGATGTCACAGGCACAGCCGAGCAGAGTGAAGCCGCCTCCCCTCCTCTCTGTTTATGTGAAAACAGGGGGAGGGAATCTGCTGAGCATGTGCCGCCACGCTGATCTGAGGTACTGAATGGGGGGGGGGGCGCTGCACACTGCACTGAACGAGGGCTACACTGAATGGGGGGGCTACACTGAACAGGGGGTGCCTACACTGAAGGGGGGTGTCTACACTGAACGGGGGGGCTACACTTAAGGGGGTGTCTGCACTGAACAGGGGGGGCTACACTGAAGGGGGGTGTCTACACTGAACGGGGGCTACACTGAATGGGGGGGCTACACTGAACGGGGGGCTACACTGAAGGGGGTGTCTGCACTGAACGGGGGACTACACTGAAGGGGGTGTCTACACTGAACAGGGGGCTACACTGAAGGGGGGTGTCTGCACTGAACGGGGGGCTACACTGAAGGGGGGTGTCTGCACTGAACGGGGGCTACACTATAGGGGGGTGTCTGCACTGAACAGGGGGCTACACTGAAGGGGGGTGTCTGCACTGAACGGGGGGCTATACTGAAGGGGGTGTCTGCACTGAATGGGGGACTGCACTGAAGGGGGTGTCTGCACTGAAGGAGGGGCTACACTGAAGGGGGGTGTCTGCACTGAACAGGGGACTGCACTGAAGGGGGGTGTCTGTACTGAAGGGGGGCTACACTGAAGGGGGGTGTCTACACTGAACAGGGGGCTACACTGAAGGGGGGTGTCTGCACTGAATGAGGGCATACACTAAAGGGGGTGTCTGCACTGAACGGGGGCTATACTGAAGGGGGTGTCTGCACTGAACGGGGGACTACACTAAAGGGGGTGTCTGCCCTGAACAGGGACTAAAATAAAGGGGGTGTCTGCACTGAACGGGGGACTACACTAAAGGGGGGTTTCTGCACTGAACAGGGGACTACACTGAATGGGGGTGACTACACTGAAGGGGGTGTCTGCACTGAATGGGGGACTACACTAAAGGGGGGTGTATGCACTGAACAGGGGACTACACTAAAGGGGGGTGTCTGCACTGAACAGGGGGCTACACTGAAGGGGGTGTCTGCACTGAACGGGGGCTACACTGAAGGGGGGTGACTACACTGAAGAGGGTGTCTGCACTGAAGGGGGGTGTCTGCACTGAACAGGGGACTACACTGAAGGGGGGTGTCTGCACTGAACAGGGGGGCGTCTGCACTGAACGGGGGGGCTACACTGAAGGTGTCTAGAGGTGCAGGGTGCTGTGTAATGTAAAGGGTGCAGGGTGCTGTGTAATGTAAAGGGGTGCAGGGGGCTGTGTAATGTAAAGGGGTGCAGAGGGCCGTGTAATGTAAAGGGGTCCAGAGGTGCAGGGTGTTGTGTAATGTAAAGGGATGCAGGGGGCTGTGTAATGTAAAGGGATCCAGAGGTGCAGGGTGTTTTGTAATGTAAAGGGGTCCAGAGATGCAGGGTGCTGTGTAATGTAAAGGGGCCCAGAGGTGCAGGGGGCTGTGTAATGTAAAGGGGTCCAGAGTGCAGGGTGCTGTGTAATGTAAAGGGCCCAGAGACGAAGGGGGATATGTAATGTAAAGGGGCCCAGAAGTGCTGTGTAATGTAAAGGGTGCAGGGTGTTGTGTAATGTAAAGGGGTCCAGAGGCGCAGGGGGATGTGTAATGTAAGGGGGCCCAGAGGCGCAGGGGGCTGTGTAATGTAAAGGGGCCCAGAGGCGCAGGGGGCTGTGTAATGCAAAGGGGCCCAGAGGCGCAGGGGGCTGTGTAATGCAAAGGGGCCCAGAGGTGCAGGGTGTTGTGTAATTTAAAGGGGTCCAGAGGTGCAGGGTGTTGTGTAATGTAAAGAGGTCCAGAGGTGCAGGGTGCTGTGTAATGTAAAGGGCTGCAGGTGGCTGTGTAATGTAAAGGGGCCCAGAGGCGCAGGGGGCTGTGTAATGTAAAGGGGCCCAGAGGCGCAGGGGGCTGTGTAATGTAAAGGGGCCCATTGGCACAGGGAGCTGTGTAATGTAAAGGGCCCAGAGGCGTAGGGGGCTGTGTAATATAAAGGGGCCCAGAGGTGCAGGGGGCTGTGTAATGTAAAGGGGCCCAGAGATGCAGGGGCTGTGTAATGTAAAGGTGTCAGTGCGGGGATCGCTGGACTCCAGGTTAGCAGGACTGGGGGGATGGGGAGGGGGTCCAATGTAAGTTCACCTACAGATTTTCTGTAAAGTGAACTTACAATTTAACCATTTGCTGACCCGCCACAGTACATATACTGCGACGGGGCTGCAGCTACAGTATTGTATTGTTTTAAGTGTTTTCTGGTTTTGAAAGGACACTGACTCTTTCTTTATACCCGGGGGGGGGCGCAGTTTGCCATCTTCGCCCTGGGCACCAGATGGCCTTGTCCCAGCACTGATCCCAGGTATAAGGGATCCTTATCTTTTTTCAAAATGACTATAATTGCAGCTTTGCACATTGAATCAGGAAGGTGACCTTCCAAAAAAGTGCATCAAACGTGTGGGGTAGGGCCGGCAACAGCACCCCACTATATCGCTTGTAGGTTTTAATTGGGATTCCATCTACTCCCGGTGCTTTACCATTCAGAAAGCTTGCCACTACAACTTCCAATTCAGATTGGATAAAAGGGGCATTAAGAAGTTGTTGAACTACCTGCGATAACATGGAAACGGTAATAGTATCAAGATAGGTGGACAGCTCAATTGGGGTATATTCGGCACGGCATGTAAATAATTCCTGATAAAAAGATTGTAAGATAGACAGAATGGAGCCTGATTGAATACACACCTTCAAAGCCACTACAGACAGGCATGTACTGGCCATTGGGACTACAGGGAGTTTCCCGGTGGCCGATGGCTCAGTGGGCCGATTTCAGTGACAGTGGACCGCTGCCTCCCTCCAGTCCTCTGTCCCCCCCCCCCCGCAGTGCTCACCTCCTCTCCCTGGCTAGTTATGCAGCGCGCCTGAATACAGACATGATGCTCAGGAGTCAACACTTAGAAGCTCATCATACGATCTGGAAGGAGGGCGGCCTCACTTTCCTGCCTAATCTTGTTCCATTGGGGGGGGGGCGCCAAACTGATTCTTTGCCCCAGGTGAAATAATGTCTAGCTTCCCCACTGATACTGCCTATAAGAGAAATAATGTAGAACGGCTAATAGCTAGTGGGGGGGGGCTTGGGTGGCAAGCCGGCATGGGAGAGACCTGTCAAAGTGGGCCAGTCTGGGTGAAGTCCAGGGCCAAATTTTTGTCCCAGTCCAGCCCTGACTACAGATGCAGGATTAGATTGAGAGAGGACCAACTTTCTGCCTGATACCTCTCCCAAGGTCCTCTCCCAAGTCAGTCGTTTTAAAGAATTGTATATTTCAGTCCCTATCCGCTAGCAGTGAGTTCAATCTAATTTGAGAGACCTCCCATTCTGATTTATTATTTGAACTGGGGTCCAAAATGTATTTGGCTTCTGCCGCAGAAACATCTGCCTTGGTTGTTCCAGCTCTGTACGGGTGGATGTTTTAATGGCACTAAGGTTTGCTAAACTTGATTTGCTAAAAACAAGCAATGATACCAATTTGAGCACTGCTTTTGGTAACCAGGCCATAAAATCTTGTGATATTGGGCATTCCTTGTGAAAAAAAAAATCTTGACAATCTGAAAAATGTATTTCCTGACAGATTCCATGGCAGCCTACGCATGGTTATGGTTATCCCACCCCCTCATACCTCATAGGACCCCTCTCCCATAAATCTTTTCTGGAGCCAGAGGCCATGTTCCTTTTTTGTCCTCCTCCTAGGACCAAGGTGAAGTCTTACCTTTTGTGAAGTTTTCCACGATCCTGGCAGTGTGCATGGCGATACTGTGGTTTTAGCTAGTGATCCTCTCTTGAGTTCAGTAATCCTAGCTATTAGTCGGTGGACATGGGCGATTAATGTGGTGCCACAAAGAGCTTGCTAGCCTGGCCATTGGCAGGCAAGCGGCAATAGGGCCAAACATTCCAGCTATTAGTGGGAGGCCTTGTAAACGCCCTGGTCGTGCGGTGGGTTTAACAGCAGTTCCCAGTCCCACGTCTGGTCTGGTCGTGCCGTGGTGGTAAAGTATCAAAACTTAAATGGCATCAGTATTTGTGTATCTGTGTGTCTGTCCTTTTCCTCCTCCCTGGCTCCGGTGGCTATGGCCATGGCGGCTGGAACGCATCTTCGCTCCAGTCTGCCGCTTCGGTGGTTTCCAGGGCCCGTCTGCGCAGCTGCGGGCAGCGAGTGAAACCGAGGCTTGGTCCACCTGTGCGTGGTTCCAGCAAAGATGGTGGTGGTTGGGCATGCGAACGGCAACATTCCTGGCGCTGCAGGGAGTGGTGACGACATTAACGGCGACAGATTTAAACAGCTGTCAAAGCAGCTGATCCTTGGGATATACTGCGGGCTTATTCTGCGGTTTTCCCCGGGCACTTCTGGCTTGCTGTTGAGGTAAGTGCCCATGATGCAGGCTCTCTGGCTGCTGGCTTATGGCTGCTACCATGTTCTCATATCCACTCTGATGAGTTCCTTGCAGTTTTCTGAGCTGTTCTGCCATGGATGTGTCACCCCCCCCCCCCCCGTAGCCAACCCTTACGCTACTGGTAAGATTGTTTCCTCTTTCTTCCTGTTTGGTTTGGATTCACTCAACCAGGAGCTGTTAACCCTTTCTCTCCTCTTAGCCCTTCTAAGTTTGAACACCAACATACGGCACATGAAGTTAAAGACCATCCTAGGTCTCAACAACATCACTCCTCTTCAAGTTCCAGACGCCATAGATTGTCCTCTAGGACTAGGCCACCACAGAGAAGAGCCCAAAACCACATCTGGGCACCACTCTCATCGCCATTCCAGCTGCTCTGAAAGGAAAGCTTTCTGGGGATGTGGGGCTCAGGTCCCTGAAGGCAAGTCGCTCTGTGAGCCATGCTATACTCGAGCCGTGAAAGAGAGAGAGGATGGACACCAACAGGAATCACTGGTCAGACGGGTGGTCCGGGAGTCCCTAAGTAAATTGGATCGTACCCACAACCCTGCTGGGAATGATCTTGAAGCTCCGGGTCCATCTCAGCCGAGCCACTCCTCAATTATTATTATTATTTAAGGTACTCATATAGCACCGTCAATTTACGCAGCACTTTACATATACATTGTACATTCGCATAAGTCCCTACCCGCAAAGAGCTTACAATCTAAGGTCCCTAACTCACATTCATATACTGGGGCCAATTTAGACAGAAGCCAGTTAACCTACCAGCATGTTTTTATGAGTGTGGGAGGAAACCAGAGTACCCGGAGGAAACCCACACAAGCACAGGGAGAACATGCAAACTTCAGGCAGGTAGTGTCATGGTTGGGATTCAAACCAGCGACCCTTTTTACTGCTAGGCAAGAGTGCTACCCACTACACCACTGTGCCACCCAATTGAAGCCTCAGACAGCGAGGCAGAGGTAGATGACCCCGGCGTGGGTTTTGATTTTGTCTTAGTACCACCGTTGCTCAAAACAGTCAAGGAAGCTTTGAGGTGGGAAGAGCCAGTGGAGGCACCCTCCAAACAGAGGAAATATTTCAAATACCTCAAGAAGGAATGCCCTAACTTCCCCTTCTTGGGTGAACTTGGTGAAATTATTACAGACGAATGGGGTGGCATTAAGAGGAAGAATTCTTTGCTAACCAAAGTAGCAAATATGTATCCTTTCAAAGGTGAGGATGTGAAACATCTGGAGTCAGCTCCTCTCATTGACGCAGCCCTATTGAGATTAGTGAGGCACGTCCCGCTCCCACTGGAGGATACAGTTTCCTTCAAGGATGGCCTGGAGAGGAAGATCGATACTGACCTCAAGCAGATTTACATTGCAGCAGGTATGGCCTGTATACCAGCCCTGACCCTTGCTGGCCTGTCCAAAGCTATGGAGGCCTGGACGAACGACGTGGATGCATCCCTGAGAAGCTTCTCTGGAGAATTGGCCAGGAGTTCGGCTGTACATGGGCTGAAGCTGGCATCAGCTTTTCTGTGGGAGGCTTCCCTTGACATATTTCTCCTGGTGGCATGGGTCATGCTCTCGTCCATCACGTTCAATCGTGCCTTGTGGCTGCGACCGTTGGTAGCCGACACTACCTCTAAGCAGGCGTGGTGCAGGATTCCCTTTGAGGGCTCCTCTTCCTTTGGGAACAAATTAGACAGTGCCATCACTCATGCCACGGGGGCAAGTCAGGATTCCTTCCCCAGGATCGTCGCCTGCTAGGCCAGAAAATAACCCAGGCCGGGCAAGGTTCGGATTGTGCAAGGGACACTCGCCGCTATAGACCTGGCCGTGAGTTCAGGAAGACCTAGAAGAGAAACCAGCCTTCAGGCCAAAAGTTTTCAAAGGGAGCGTCTTCCAGTGGACGAGACGTCTCTAATGGGGCGTACACACGGGCGGACTTTCCGACCGGACTGGTCCGACGGACCGAATCCGGCGGACAATCCGACCGTGTGTGGGCTGCATCGGACTTCCGGCGGACCGTTTCGGTCCCCAATCCGAGCACGCAGCCCGGCCGGTCAGGAAAGGGGGTGGGGACAAGCGAGCGCCCCCCCCCTCCTAAACCGTACCAGGCCGCATGCCCTCAACATGGGGGGGTGCTTTGGGGGAGTGGGCGCACTCCCGGTGACCACGTCACCTTAAAACATCACAGTCCCAGCATGCCCAGGGACTGTGACGTCTTAAGTGGGCGGGGTCACCGCCTATATAAGTCATAGCGGAGCGCTCAGAGAGCATTACAGCCGGAGAGAGCGTTGTGTCAACATCGGAAGAAGAGAAGAGAGAAGAAGACAAGAAGGCAGAAGGCAGAAGTCCGGGCCACCGCTAGCAAAAGAGTGGCAGAAAATAGCGGAGGAGCCGGCAAAAGAACTGGAACACCGGGAGAAGAGGTCGAACACCAGGAGAAGAGGCCAGAGAGAGCGGAGAAGAACCAACCGGACGCTGGGAGAAGAGGCCGGAGGGACCCCTGAAGTCAGAAGAAGACCCCCGAAGTCGGAAGAAGACCCCCAGAGCTGTCTAATAAATCACTTTAAAAACCTGTCTACTGTGTTTTTTTTAATTGACACTTTTTTCCTAGGTGAATGGGTAGGGGTACGATGTACCCCATACTCATTCAGATAGGGTGGGGGGCCGGGATCTGGGGGCCCCCTTATTAAAGGGGGCTCCCGGATTCCGTTAAGCCCCCCGCCCACAGACTCCGATAACCAACGGCCAGGGTTGTTGGGAAGAAGCCCTTGTCCTCATCAACATGGGGACAAGGTGCTTTGGGGTGGCGGGGGCCGCACCCCCTCCCCCAAAGCACCCCCCCATGTTGAGGGAATGCAGCCTGGTACAGTTCAGGAGGGGGGGGCGCTTGCTCGTCCCCACCCCCTTTCCTGACCGGCCAGGCTGCGTGCTCGGATCGGGGTCTGGTATGGATTTTGGGGGGGACCCCACGCCGTTTTTTCAGCGTAGAGGGTTCCCCTTAAAATCCATACCAGACCTAAGGGCCTGGTATGCCCCACGATGGGTCTAGCGAGGTGTCAATCTCGCCGATAAAAGCGGCCAGATTGACTTCCTTTTCTAGTCCCATCGTACCCGAGTCACGCTCAAAACTTGTCCGTGTGTGGGCAAGTCCGTCCATTCGGAAAGTCCGCCGTAAGTCCGGAAGGCCGGCCGACCTGGTCTGCTGGAAAGTGCAGTCGTGTGTAGGCTAGTCCGTCCGTTCAGAAAGTCCGGTGGAAGTCCACCGGAAGTCCGTTGGGAAGACCGTCGGACCTAGTTTCCCAGAAAGTCCGGTCGTGTGTACGCTGCATAAGTCCTTTTGATATTGGCGGAGCTTACTCTGCTTGCAGGATGCATTAAGGTGAAAAAACACGAAGGTTTACAACCCCTTTAACTGGTCTAAATCATCCCTATTTCCCATTGATGATGCAGTGACGGTCCCTTTGGATTGCCCCATCCCTTTGTCCAAATCATTCAAATACTTGGGGGTGGTGGTTCAGCTTCCTATCTCTAGGTTCCTGGATCTTAATTTGATGCCGATTATAAGGACTTTTTGGGAGAGAGTACAGAAATGGCAGAATCTACCTCTTACGGTGATAGGTCAAATAAACTTGGTTAAAATGATCTTTCTTCCTAAATTTCTGTATGTTCTCTCAAATTTTCTTGTGTACGATTCGATTAAAATGTTTAAGAGCATAGACTCTATTGTAGTGGGATTTTTGTTGTGGTCCCGTGCCCCTAGAGTTTCTTTGGCTGTGCTTAAGTGACCCGTGGCAATGGTGGGACTGGCCCTTCCTGACTGCGCTCCTATTTTTATGCGTCTCAACTGACCTTTTTACACTGGCGATGTTTTCCCCAGATTCCTAATGCCACTAATTTACTGGAAGCGGCGGTAGCTACTTCCCAGGAAACTCTATTGAATATGGTGTTCAGGAGGGGGGTACCGGGTAGGAAGGTGGGTTCTGTTATAGCACTCCCTGATAGGGTATTTCATCAATGTGCTCAGAGGATGGGTGATGAGCCCCTATGGCTGTTCCCCAATAGCCCTCTGTGGTGCAACAAATCACTGAGAGAGTTCTTTAAATTGGAGGATGAATATAAATGGGCTAGATATGGTGTCAAATATTTCCATCACATATATCAGGATGGTAGGTTGTCCTCCTTTGCTCAACTGAGGGAGCATCTTGGCATACCCAGGACTTGGCATTTCAAATATGCTCAGCTGCATCATGCAGCTGTGACACAGTTGGGGGGGGGGGGGGTTAGGGTACAAAATACAGCTCTGGAAAAGGTCCTGATTGATCCTGATTAGGGATGAGCTTCTAGTTCGAGTTGAACCCATGTTCGACTCGTACATCGCATGTTCGACTGTTCATCGAATTGCGAACATTATGGGTCATAATTCACTGCGGCGTCGCAGTGCATTGCTGGCTGATGATTGGCCAAGCATGCACTATGACACGCATGCTTGGCTAATCACAGCGCCGTCTGTACAGAGAGCAGTAATTGGCCAAATATACACTGTATTCAGTTTAGCTATATCCCTTCCTGTTATTCATTTCCTACTGACAGGTAGGCAGGTGTTTTTACAGCATTTACAGCTACCTGAAGAAAATTGCTGGTGTTCTTCTGATCCTATTAGTACCACAGCCAGGCAGCTACAGTATATACAGTAAGTGTAGTGCGTCCTCTACACAGTGTGCACCTAAAGCTACCTGAAGAAAATTGGTGGTGTTCTTCTGATCCTATTAGTACCGCAGGCAGCTGCAGTATTTACAGTTAGTGTATTGCGTCCTCTGCACAGTGTGCACCTAAAGCTACCTGAAGAAAATTGTTGGCGTTCTTCTGATCCTATTAGTACCACAGGCAGGCAGCTGCAGTATTTACAGTTAGTGTAGTGCATCCTCTGCACAGTGTGCAGCTAAAGCTACCTGAAGACAATTGCTGTTATTCTGATCCCATTAATACCACAGGCAGGCAGCTGCAGTATTTACAGTTAGTGTACTGTGTCCTCTGCACAGTGTGCACCTAAAGCTACCTGAAGACAATTGCTGTTGTTCTGATCCTATTAGTACCACAGGCAAGCAGCTGCAGTATTTACAGTTAGCGTAGTGCGCCCTCTGCACAGTGTGCACATAAAGCTACCTGAAGAAAATTGTACACAGGACACAGTACACTAACTGTAAATACTGCAGCTGCCTGCCTGTGGTACTAATAGGATCAGAAGAACACCACCAATTTTCTTCAGGTAGCTTTAGGTGAACTGCATGGCAGGTCAACATATGTCTGGTGCCCAAACAGGTGATGTTTTGGCCACGCGAGATACGCTTGAGACATATGTTGCAAATAGCAGCAGTGGGATCTGATGCACTCGTCTCAAAAAAGGCCAAACAGAGACAGCAGCGCCCTGCACATGCTGAGCTCTGCGGTGTGATGCAGCCACCACGCCTCCAAAATTCTACTAGTGGTGATTCTGCCACACCTCTCTCCTCCACCCCCTCCTCTTCTTCTTCCTCCATGGCCTCTTCCTGTGCTGATTTGTCCTCGGAACCAGCGTTGCTCCGTAGGCGTTCAAGGGGCTGTGCAAGCACGCAGGCAAAAAGATGCCATGTGGTGCTTGAGCTGGTGTGCTTGGGGGACAGGAGCCACACTGGGGCACAGATTCTGTCAGCTCTGCAGGGGCAGGTTCAGAGGTGGTTGACGCCACGCCAGCTTAAGCCAGGTATGGTGGTTTGCGACAATTGCACCAACCTCCTCTCTGCCCTCTGACAGGGACAACTGACCCATGTGCCCTGTTTGGCTCACGTCTTTATCTTGGTGGTGCAGCGGTTCTTGGGCAGGTACCCGGGCTTACAGGATGTCCTGAGGCAGGCCAGGAAAGTCTGTGTGCATTTTCGTAGGTCATATAATTCTAGTGCTCGGCTGGCTGACCTCCAAAAGGAATTTAACTTTCCCAAGAACTGCCTAATCTGTGACATGCACACCAGGTGGAATTCAACTTTGGCCATGCTGCAGCGGCTGCACATGCAGCAGAGGGCCATCAATGAGTACCTATGCGACTGTGGCACCAGGACAGGGTCAGGGGACCTTGTTTTTTTTTTCCCACGCCAGTGGGCTATGATCAGGGATGCATGCACTGTCCTGTCACCATTTGAGGAGGCCACAATGATGGTGAGCAGTGACAGTGCATGCATCAGTGACACTGTCCCTCTTGTCCACCTGTTGGATCACACGCTGTGTGGAATAATGGACAGGTCACTTGAGGAAGAACCGAGGGAGGAAGAGGAGGACTTCCTTACCTCTCAAGGCCCCCTTTATCCAGACAGTGTTCCTGCATGCCCGCTGATCACACAGGAAGAGGACGAGGAGGGGGATTGTGTCAGCATGGATGTGGAGCCTGGCACTCAGCATCAGCAGCAGTCTTCAAGGGATCATTTACAGTCCGATGAAACCCATGGACTTGTACGTGGCTGGGAGGAGGTGGCTGCGGATCATGTCGTCCTTAGTTACCCAGAGGACTCTGAACCGAATGCCTCAACAAACCTACGCTGCATGGCCTCCCTGATCCTGCAAAGCCTGTGGAGGGATCCTCGTATTCGTGGTATCAAGGGGAGGGATGATTACTGGCTGGCAACCCTCCTTGATCCACGTTACAAGGGTAAGGTTGCGGACCTTATCCTGCCGTCGCAGAGGGAGCAGAGGATGAAACATCTTCAGGAGGCCTTGCAGAAAGGTTTGTGCAACGCGTTTTCAGAACCTGGGAGGTTACAATTTTCTGGTCCCCCTGGACAACGTGTTGCTGAGGCTTCGGTCAGTCACAGAAGGAGCAGTGGAGAAGGTGGCCGTCTGACCGATGTTTTCAGACAATTTTTTTAGTCCGCAGCCCCAAGGTCTGATCGGTTCCAGCAACCATCGCCAGCGTCTGATTCACATGGTGCAGGATTACCTAGGGGCAAGATCAGACTTGGACACCTTTCCCACCGAAAATCCTCTGGGTTACTGGATGGATCACTGGATGGATGGTTGAGGATGGATCACTGGCCAGAGCTTGCACAGTATGCAATTGAGCTACTGGCCTGTCCTGCATCCAGCGTTCTTTCGGAACGCACATTCAGTGCTGCTGGAGGCTTTGTAACCGATCACAGGGTGCGCCTGTCCACCGAATCGGTCGATCGGCTGACCTTCATAAAAACGAAACAGTCTTGAATCACCAGCTACCAAGCACCTGATACTGATGTAACCGACTGATTTTTTTTTTTTTTTAATGTGAGATCCCTTCAAGACTGCCTATGCTGATGCTGAGTGACTATCCTGTTATGCTGAGTGACAATCCTCTTCCTCCATAATTTTCATGCTAATAGCTTGTAAGAACATTTTTGGTTCTGGGCACTGCCACCAGTGGCCAAGGCCCAATTTTTCTGCCCCTGTTTAACAAGGGCGTGTAATTACAATTTTTGATGCAATACTTTGCAGCAGGGCTCATTCCTGCGCTCCAGCCATAGTATCTGTGAGGGGTTGCAGTGTTGTGGCACCAGCACCAGTGCACAAGGCCCAATTTTTCAGCCCCTGTTTAACAGGGGCGTATAATTACAATTTTTGATGCAATACTTTACAGCAGGGCTCATTCCTGTGCTCCAACTATAGCATCTGTGAGGGGTTGCAGTGTTGTGGCAATTTTTCTGCCCCTGTTCAACAGGGGCGTGTAATTACAATTTTTGATGCAATACTTTGCAGCAGGGCTCATTCCTGCGCTCCAACTAGAGTATCTGTGAGGGGTTGCAGTGTTGTGGCACCAGCACCAGTGCCCAAGGCACAAATTTTCAGCCCCTGTTCAACAGGGACATGTAATTACAATTCTTGATTTAATATTTCACAGCAGGGCCCATTCCTGCGCCCACCACGAGTAACTGTGAGGACTTACAGTGTTGTGGCAACACCACCACCAAAGGCCCAATTTTTCTGCCCCTGTTCAACAGGTGCATGCAATTATAATTTTTTATATAATATTTCACAGCAGGGCCTGTTCCAGCGCCCACCAAGAGTAACTGTGAGGATTTACAGTGTTGTGGCACCAGCACTACTACCATCACCACCACCAAAGGCCCAATTTTTCTGCCCCCGTTCAACAATGGCATGTAAATACAATTCTTGATCTAATATTTCACAGCACGTAACTGCGCCGTTCCTGCGCCCACCAAGAGTAACTGTGAGGGCTTACAGCGTTGTGGCAACACCAACATCTAAGGCCCCAATTTCTGAGGAGTATATACCCTGTTTCCCCGAAAATAAGACCTAGCGTGATTGTCGGTGATGGCTGCAATATAAGCCCTACCCCCCTGTCAGGAGACTAGTAGACCAGACTGTGTGGACTGCACAGAGATAACCCAAAACGCATGTAAGTGAATAAATAAGGTTTATTAAAATAGGTGATAATTCAGAAAATACAAACAGTGCAAAACCAACACAACAAACCCACTACAAGCAACAATATATACAGCAAGGGGCAATACCGGAATCACAGATGTCAGCCAGGCCAGGGTCATACACAGCAGGTCAGCAGGAACAAGGGATGTACCTGAAACATAAACATTTAGCCAAGCCAAGGTCATACACAGGAGATAAGCAACTGAACAAGGGCAGGTTAGGAGAGGGGGATGATGGATGGGATAGGATACAGGCTCAGGAGCAGGCTCAGGTTCAGATACAGGAGATACAGGTTTACAGGATACGGGATAACAGATCAGGGCGCAAGGAAGAAAGATACCAAGGCAAGCCTATGAGGGCTTGCCGGGTATTTATAAGACTGTGGTAATTGACCTCATGTTACAGCTCAGCGCAGAGTGTGCTGTTTGCTCCACACTGCCGGAGTGCACCTGCTGGTGGACACCGGTACTACGGCCCAAGGATGCAACAGTGCCACCAGCAGGAGAGACCTCTTACTACAGGTCCCAGGTGTTGGAAGACACCCGCTGGTGGACACTGGTACTGCGATCCAAGAGACCGATAGCGCCACCAACGGGTAAACCCTCTCATGACAATACCCCCCCCCCCAAAGGAGCGGCCTCCGGACGCTCTAACAAGGTGAAATTGTCCAAAGTTCATGGCCTCAAACCGAACAACAGATGAGGGCACATCAGGCTGGGCATCGGGTACATCAAACTGGACAGTGGGTACATCTGAGAAGACAGCGGGCACATCCGGGCAGACAGCGGGCACATCCGAGATGACAGCGGGCAGGAATACACCAAGCTGGGCAGCGAGCACTTCGAGCTGGGCAGCGGGCACGGACACTTCAAGCTGGGCAGCAGGCACGTCAGTCTGGGAAGCTGGCACATCAGTCTGGGAAGTTGGCACATCAGTCTGGAAGGCAGGCACTGAGACATCAGGCTGGAAGGCAGGCACTGAGACAATAGGCTGAAAAGCAGGCACATCAGATTGGGAAGCTGGCACATCAGACTGGGAAGCTGGCACATCAGACTGGGAGGCAATCTTCGACACATCAGGCTGGAGGGCAGGCACTGAGATAACAGACTGGGAAGCTGGCACATCAAACTGGGAAGCTGGCACATCAAACTGGGAAGCTGGCACATCAAACTGGTAGGCAGGCATCGAGACATCAGGCTGGAAGGCAAGCTTCAAGACATCAGGCTGGGAAGCTGGCACATCAAACTGGGAAGCTGGCACATCAAACTGGGAAGCTGGCACATCAGGCTGGTAGGCAGGCATCGAGACATCAGGCTGAGAAGCTGGCACATCAAACTGGGAAGCTGGCACATCAGGCTGGTAGGCAGGCATCGAGACATCAGGCTGGGAAGCTGGCACATCAAACTGGGAAGCTGGCACATCAAACTGGGAAGCTGGCATCGAGACACCAGGCTGGAAGGCAAGCTTCAAGACATCAGGCTGGGAAGCTGGCACATCAAACTGGGAAGCTGGCACATCAAACTGGGAAGCTGGCACATCAAACTGGGAAGCTGGCACATCAGGCTGGTAGGCAGGCATCGAGACATCAGGCTGGGAAGCTGGCACATCAGGCTGGGAAGCTGGCACATCAGGCTGGGAAGCTGACACATCAGACTGGTAGGCAGGCATCGAGACATCAGGCTGGAAGGCAAGCTTCAAGACATCAGGCTGGGAAGCTGGCACATCAAACTGGGAAGCTGGCACATCAAACTGGGAAGCTGGCACATCAGGCTGGTAGGCAGGCATCGAGACATCAGGCTGGGAAGCTGGCACATCAAACTGGGAAGCTGGCACATCAGACTGGGAAGCTGGCACATCAGGCTGGGAAGCTGGCACATCAGGCTGGTAGGCAGGCATCAAGACATCAGGCTGGGAAGCTGGCACATCAGAATGGGAAGCTGGCACATCAGAATGGGAAGCTGGCACATCAGAATGGGAAGCTGGCACATCAGGCTGGAAGGCAGGCATCGAGACATCAGGTGGAAATGCAGACACCGAGACATCAGGCTGAAAGGCAAGCTTCGAGACATCAGGCTGGAAGGCAGGCATGAAGACATCAGGCTGGAAGGCAGGCATGAAGACATCAGACTGGGAAGCGGGCACATCAGACTGAAAAGCGGGCACCGAGACTTCAGGCTGGAAGACAGGCGTTGAGACATCCGGCTGGAAGGCAGGCGTCGAGACATCCGGCTGGAAGGCAGGCGTCGAGACATCCGGCTGGAAGGCAGGCGTCGAGACATCCGGCTGGAAGGCAGGCGTCGAGACATCCGGCTGGAAGGCAGGCGTCGAGACATCCGGCTGGAAGGCAGGCGTCGAGACATCCGGCTGGAAGGCAGGCACATCAGACTGGATAGCAGGCGCATCAGACTGGAAAGCGGGCACCGAGACTTCGGGCTGGAAGGCAGACATCAGGACAGACTGGACAGCGGGCACATCAGACTGTGAGGCAAAGACATCAAGCTGGGAGGCAGGCGCCGAGACATCAGGCTGGAAGGCTGCATCAGGACATCAGACTGGAAAGCAGGCACATTAGACTGGAGAGCGGGTACATCAGACTGGAAGGTGGACACATCAGACTGGAAGGCAGAGACATCAAGCTGGAAGGCAGAGACATCAAGCTGGAAGGCAGGCACCGAGACATCCGGCTGGAAGGCAGGCACCGAGACATCAGGCTGGAAGGCAGGCACATCAGACTGGAAAGTGGGAGCAGGTTGGGTTACTGGCAAGATGGTGTGGGTCGGGAAGAATTTTTGTTTCTTCTTTGGTTTAGCCCGTGCAGTTGTGTATGTAGGTGCAGGGCTGTAAGAAAAGAAAGTAGCTGGGCAGAAGGAAGACCAGGGAACTGTAGCTGGAGGAGGGTTTTGTGGGACTGTTACAGGTGGAGGAGAAGAGACAGGTGGATTGAAGGCAGGATAGGTGCTACACTTGGAGACTGGGTAGTAGTATTTGGTAGGGGGCTGATTTAACTGGGCTGTAGCTGAGGTTACCATAGGCGACGGGGAGATAGATTTTTGGAAAGGCAGATGATTAATGGCAGGGCTGGAATATTGTGGCTTAGCTAAAGACAGGAGATCTGACCATGCCTGCAGCACAGGTTGAACAAACGCTGATTCAAACACAGCCTGACTAACCAAGGATTGCACTGACTGGATGCAATTAGACAACACCTGCTGTGAACAGGAGGAATAGTGTTCCATGAAATAGGCTGGATCATCCTCTAACAACCAAACCAGGGATTCAACTTGGCCATAATTGAAGGGGGGAGAAAAATCATCGCTTCCTTTGGGAATGCATGACAGGGCTGGTTTTGCACATAACTGGATCAGGGGCTGAACATCTTCAAATGACATATACCCCTGATCCACTAGGGAATGAGCTGATCAGATAGTTTCCATCAGCTGGTCACTAGTCCACCCTTTTAAAATCTGGCGACAATATTCACCATTCTCTTCTGCCAGCAGGGAATAACTGATTTCATTGAAATCCATATTAGCAGACCCGACAAACCAGGATGGTTTCCTCAATGCAGCCACGTCTGGTCAGGGATGGCCTTGGTATACTGTCAGGAGACTAGCAGACCAGACTGTGTGGACTGCACAGAGATAACCCAAAACGCATGTAAGTGAATAAATAAGATTTATTAAAATAGGTGATAATTCAGAAAATACAAACAGTGCAAAACCAACACAACAAACCCACTACAAGCAACAATATATACAGCAAGGGGCAATACCGGAATCACAGATGTCAGCCAGGCCAGGGTCATACACAGCAGGTCAGCAGGAACAGGGGATATACCAGAAACATAAACGTTTAGCCAAGCCAAGGTTATACACAGGAGATAAGCAACTGAACAAGGGCAGGTTAGGAGAGGGGGATAATGGATGGGATAGGATACAGGCTCAGGAGCAGGCTCAGGTTCAGATACAGGGGATACGGGATACGGGATACGGGATACGGGATACGGGATACGGGATACGGGATACGGGATACGGGATACGGGATAACAGGTCAGGGCGCAAGGAAGAAAGATACCAAGGCAAGCCTATGAGGGCTTGCCGGGTATTTATAAGGCTGTGGTAATTGACCTCATGTTACAGCTGAGCGCAGAGTGTGCTGTTTGCTCCACACTGCCGGAGTGCACCCGCTGGTGGACACCGGTACTACGGCCCAAGGATGCAACAGTGCCACCAGCAGGAGAGACCTCTTACTACAGGTCCCAGGTGTTGGAAGACACCCACTGGTGGACACTGGTACTGCGATCCAAGAGACCGATAGCGCCACCAACGGGTAAACCCTCTCATGACACCCCTAAATAAGCCCTACCTTGTTTCCCCAAAAATAAGCCCTACCCTGAAAATAAGACCTACAAGGACTTTAACTAGGGCTTATTTGGGGGGTAGGGCTTATATTGCAGCCATCACCGACAATCACGCTAGGTCTTATTTTCGGGGAAACAGGGTAGGGCAGGCCCCTACTTTTAAACATCCAACTTACAAACGACTCCTACTTGCAAACGGAAGGAGACAACAGGAAGTGAGATGAAATCTACCCCTAGGAAGGGAAATTCTCTCCTGTAAGAGTTAATATGGAAAAAAAGGTCTCCTCTTCACAGATGCTTTATCACCAATCCTTGTTTCACTAAAAACCCGAAATTTTCAAAAAACATTTGTCATTGGGACAGAAAGTGAGGTGAAATCTTCTGAAGAGGTGCACAGACAGCAAAACAAATGTTACAGGGGTGATAACCCTTCCCTATGTTTTCCAAAAAGCTTAAAAATAGATTTTTTGGCTGGAGCTACACTTTAAAAATGTACTAGTTCAAAATTACAAACAGATTCTACTTAACAACAAACCTACAGTCCCTGTCTTGTTTGCACCGCCTGTATACTGCTGTTCAGAGTATATAGGGCATGGGGGCCCCATGCCTTTCCTTTTTTTAATTTGGGTGTGGGGGTTCCCTTTAATATCCATACAAGACCTAAAGGGCCTGGTAATGGACTGGGGGGGTAACCCATGCCGTTTGTCTCACTGATTTTCATCCATATTGCCAGGACCCGACATTACATTAAAGCCGCAAGCAGTTTTAAATGACTTTTATTCCTTTGAAAATGTCATTTTGTGCAGGGACTGTTCTAAGCAAGGGAAACACGTGCCACTTTACAGGCATACTATGGACACCCCCCAGGTATGATATTTAAAGGAATATTTCACTTTTATTTTTTCACTTTAAGCATCATTAAAATCACTGCTCCCGAAAAAATGGTAGTTTTTAAAACTTTTTTTGCATTGATACATGTCCCCTGGGGCAGGACCCCAAACCCTTTTAGGACAATAACTTGCATATTAGCCTTTAAAATTAGCACTTTTGATTTTGAACATTCAAGTCCCATAGAATTTAATGGGGTTCTAAAATTTGTGCGAACTTTCGGTCTGTTCGCAGGTACTGGTGCGAACTGAACCGGGGGGTGTTCGGCTCATCCCTAATCCTGATACAACTGAACGCATTTCCAGATGCTATAGGGAAGTGGGCCCTGGGAACCCTGAATTGATTGCCAGGACTAGGTCTCACTGGGTGGCCGTTGTACCGGAGTTGTCTGAGGAGCTGTGGCAGGAAGTTCTGGATACATATCTTATCTCTGTTATATCCTCCACGGATAGAATGATCCAGCTTAGATACCTCCACCAGATGTACTACACACCGGCCAGACTGTTTCGAATGCACAAAAGAGACTCTGCAGAGTGTCACAAATGTAAGGGGCAGAGGGAACTTTTATTCACATGGTCTGGGAATGCCCTAGGATACGTCCCCTGTGGTCCAGGGTGACTGAATTAATCTCTGATAACTTTGTCCTTCCTAACATATGTTCTCACTTACGTTGCCTCCTGGATGTCTTTGCCCAAGAGGAGGTAAATGTACATACTAAGTTGTTCCTTAGGCTTCTATACTTTGGGGTGTGAAAACATATTGCCCAGAGATGGATTTATGACGAACAATTGACATTAGGGATGTGGGTAAAGATAGTGAATGCTGACGTGCTTTTATATCGGATGACGTATGAGGCCAGGGGGGCTCCCAAGAAGTTCAGGAAAGTATGGTTTAGGTGGGTTGACTCAAAGAATACATTGTAGGAGGATTGGGATCAGAGCATGGAACGAAGTTAAGAGTGAGAGCCAGCTGGAGAGGTTACACTGGAGAGTGAGAGTATGAGTGCACTACACTGGAAATATGGAGATTGAGGAGGATTAGGGTGCTCACACTCTATCCCACTATCTATGGTCTGAGTTTCAATAGTGGGACGCCTAAGGTGGAAAGAGAGGGAGTAGTTAACCCCTATGGGAGGGGAACGGGACGTTACACCTCTTTCCCTAAAGGGATTGTTGGGGCTTGAACTGTTCGTTGTTCAGGGGTTTGTCTGTTTTTTGTCTGCTGTTGAGATATCATTAATAATAATAAAAAAAGGAGCCTAAATACTGTACGGGGGTATGGATTCAGGAATGTATGCTAACAGAATGCTGGCATTGATATCCTTGACTGAATCACTGTGAATTTATTGCTACTGGTATATATTACCCACCCTGTGTTTTATACGTAACATTTGTGTTATGCTAAATAAAAACTTAAAAAAAAAAAAAGAACAGGCAGAAGAGCCACCTAGAACCTACACAGTCCCTGATATTCCTCGGGGCTCAATTTAATACATTAAGGAGCACCATCTCCTTGCCCCTGGACAAAGTCCCGGTGATCCGGGACAGAGTACGTCTAGCAATGTTCTCCTCTCATCTCCGGGCCTCACAGTATCTGAAGATCATCGACACCATGGTGGCCACAATGCCTATGGTGAAATGGGCACAGTGGAAAATGCAGCCCTTCCAGAAAGGCTTCCTACAGCAATGGAACCCAGGCTCACAACATCAGTCCATCCGAGTAACCTCATCCATGCTGGAGAGCCTTCCTTGGTGCCTGCAGCAGAGAAACCTCCTCAACTGTCACTCCATCACGCCCATCTCCTGAATTACAACCACAACAGATACCAGCAACAGGGGCTGGGGCGCTCATTGCCTATCGGAAGTAGCCTAAGGCAAATGGAGTTTCCCGTCCCGTGGCATAGTCTCAAGTGTTCTGGAACTCCGGGCAGCGTTCTGCGCTCTGCAAGCTTTTCACTACTTAATGGTGGGAGCCTCAGTTCTCCTGAGATTAGGCAACAGCAGTCTCATACATCAAGAGGTACCCGCAGTCTCTCCCTGCTGAAGGAAGTAGAGCCTATCATGACCTGGGCTCAAGCGAACTTTGCCACCTTAAAAGCTGTCTATTTTCCTCAGAGTCCAGAACGTTCAGGCAGACTTTCTTTCGAAGATATGTCTCGACAACAACGAATGGGCACTACGCAATCTTCAAATGGGTCCTGTCCCTGGGAGTCACACGGAGGTAGACCTGTTCGTCTCCCCATGCAATTTCAAGCTGGAGAAGTATTACTCGAGGTGTCGCTGTCTCCAGGCTTTCGGGGTAGATGCCCTGACAGACCAATGGAGGTTTCACAGGGCTTACGCCTTCCCCCTGGTTCCTGTCATCCTCCGGTTTCTGTTGAGACTCAGGATGGAAGAAGCAGAGATAGTGGCAATAGTTCTATACTTGCCGAACAGGCCATGGTTTCCCTGTTGATGCAACTCAGCTTCCGGAACCCAGTTCCTCTGCCCTCCAGACCGGATCTCCTGTCTCAAGGGGCAGTCCTACATCCTTGCCCAGCCCATCTGCACCGGATGGCTTGGTTCTTGAGAGGGGAAGGCTGGAAGTCCTAGGTTGTCCAAGCAGGGCCATCTCCACGCTGATGAATGCCAGAAGAGCAGGTACCAACAAAGTCTACCAAAGGATTTGGTCAAAATTTACAGACTACATTTCCGCCACTGCAGGCTCTTGCAGTAATCCGAAAATACAGGATATCCTGGGCTTCCTACAATCAGGCCTGGACCTTTCCTTATCAGTCAGCTCCCTGCGGGTTCAGGTCACCACAATCTCTGCCTTCACCAGCGTATCCTGGGCTAGACACTCTCTGACTCGTCAGTTCTTCAGTGGAGCAATAATACTCAGACCCCAAAGGAAACCAAGATTCCCCAAATGGGATCTCCTGCTTGTCCTGGATTTTCTCTCAGGAAGAGAGATGGAACAAGCAGAACGATTCTGTATCAAGGAACTTTCTCTAAAAGTTGCCTTCTTGGTGGCCATAACATCGGCCAAGAGGGTTTCCGAAATTAGCTCTCTAGGTTGCATGGAGCCATTTCTAACTTTTTTCCCTGATCTGGTAGTATTGATTCCTATGCTGGGTTCAAACCCCAAAGTATCATCTGTTTTTAACGAGAATCAGGAGATTGTTCTCCCGACGTTCAGGTCGGCTGAAGACTCCAGTGTTCATCCTCTAGATGTTGGAGAAGCTTTGAGACAGTATCTTGAAACCACAGCCTCTTTTCGTCAATCTGACCATCTGTTCATTCTTTTTCATGGAAAAAACAAGGGTTTGCGTGCCTCTTCCAGATCCTTTGCAGCGTGGATTGTTCAGGCCATTCAGTGGGCCTATAAAGCTAAGGGCTTGAAGCCTCCGAAGGCGGTGGCTGCTCATTCGACCAGAAGCGTTTCTACATCATGGGCGGCTTCCCGACACGTCGCCCCAGAAGTGATTTGCAAGGCGGCCTCGTGGTCTTCAATTAACACGTTTAAGGCGCACTACTGCATCGAACCGGCCTCTTTGTGTTCTGTTAACTTTGGTTTACATAACCTGTCTGTTGACAGTGCCAATTAAACCCTTTCCTTTGTCCAACATTTGCCCACCCGGATGTGTATGGCTAGTTATTTCCCATACGTAGGCTGCCGTGGAGTCTGTCAGGAAAACTGAAAATTTCCTATCAAATACTTACTGTGATTTTCCTTTCCTGATGGACTCCATGGCAGCAGGAGTTCCCTTCCATTGGCTAGAGTAGACTAAGTTACGGAACTTGGCCTTTGGCTCGGAACAAAGATTTATTGGAGAGGGGTCCTATAAGGGAAGGGGGGTGGTGGGTAGGATTAACCATACGTAGGCTGCCATGGAGTCTATCAGGAAAGGAAAATTACGGTAAGTATTTGATAGGAAATTTTCCTTTATCTGTATCCTTTACAATGGAGAAATTGAAAAAAAGCTTTCGCTGTTGAACCTGCCTGCTCTGCATTTATCCTTCGACTGAGGTTGGTGCTGACATTGTGAGAGTCATTCGAGGACAGGTATATGTCATTTTCTGCTCTTCCTAATAAAACATCTATGGACACCCTAACAGGAATAATTTACTGTGTTATTTTTAAAGTGGAGTTCCACCCCCCAAAAAAAAGAAATATTAATGTGCTTAAAAAAAATAAAAAAAAAACATTTGGAGAAATTTTTTTTTTTACTCACCTCTAAATGCCTGTTGCTAGGGGCTCCCTCGTAGTCTGCCTCCTTCGGCGCCTGGGCTCCTGACATCACTTCCCTCGGTGCAGGAAGGGAGATCGCCTCTCCCCCCTCCCTCTTGTCAATCATCTGGGACATGTGACCGGTCCCAGATGGTTGCGCGGCCAGTGACGGAGTTCCGCTCAAGCTGTCTTGCATACACACGGTCACACCAAAGTCCGACCGTCAAGAACGCGGTGACCTACAACATGTACGATGGGACTAGAAAAAGGAAGTTCAATAGCCAGTGTGCCACCCTTTGGGCTCCTTCTGCTAATCTCGTGTTTATCTCGTGTTAGTAGAAGTCTGGTGAGAGAAGATTTGCGCTTTCCAGCTTTTGTGCTTTTCAGTCTGTTACTGCTCTTCAGTTTGTGCTTGTGGGTTTATATCTGCTTTTCGGTGTGTGTAGTCAGTTCGTATCTGTTTTTCAGTGCGTTCTTGTCCGCTCGTTTCTGATTTTCAGCTCGCTCTTCACAGGCCTTGCTGTTCTTCAGTGCGTTTTGCTGGTTCGTTCTGACCAGCTGACCGTTTTGAAGCCATGTTGCGGGGAAGTACTCTTCGTAGAGTTCGTGCTGTGTGGGGGCTTGGTTTTGGGGTTCTTGCTTTGCTCCAAGCCCAGTCCATGAACAGGGTGCTTTGTGAGATCCAGGAGAATAATCCTGATGATTTCAGGAACTTTCTCAGGATAACGGACCGTCTCTTGGCTTTTCTGACCCCTTATATTAGCAGGCAGGATACCTGCATGAGACAAGCCATCACTCTTGAACAGAGGCTATTCACCACGTTGCAGTACTTGGCGCCTGGGAGAAGCCTGCAGGACCTCAAGTTCTCGACAGGCATCTCCCCCAGGCTCTGGGGATCATTATCCCAGAGACCTGTTCTGCTATTATTCGGGTCCTGCAGAAGGACTATATTAGGGTAAGTTTTCTCCTTTAACATCACATTCTATGTATTTAATGTTTGCTAATGTAGTGTATTTCTTTCATCATTCCATAATTACCATGATTGTAATATGCTGTGAATGTCCCCTTTGTCCTGATGCATGCTATAATCTTTTAATGCTCCTTTTTTGGCCTACATGCATATTTGCCTTCACTAACCTCCCCAGCATGCTATCCTGGGCCCATATACACCCAGCCTAGTCACTTAACAATGTATTTTGTCAGCTCCATTGTAGTGCTTTACCCAAAACACCCCCTAAAATGTGTATAAATGTTATTGTTGTCCTTAAATTCAGGTAGAGTGCCATAGGCTTTTTTTTGGGTCCCAAACTCAGCTCGAACCCCCCCCCCCCCCGTAAAATTTTTACAATGGGCCATCAGAGGGGGTGAGGAATCTGATAAGTGGACCTTATATTTTTGTCTTTAAATACTCCTTAAAATAAATGTTATACTGATGTTGGCCAAGAATGTTTGTGTCTAATCTGCTTGCAATGTTATGTGCAAAAGGACTAATATTTTTTTTTATTTTTATTTTTTTTCCGTTTTGACTCCACAGTTTCCTTCAACACCACAGGAATGGTAGACTGTGGCATCCCATTTTGCCGACCATTGGGACTTTCCCAACTGTGGAGGGGCTATAAATGGGAAGCATGTCCACATCATGCCACCACCCCATTCAGGGTCTTACTATTATAACTATAAGGGGTTTAATAGTATAGTGTTAATGGAGGTGGTGTTGGCACAATATGAGTCCACTATGTGGACGTGGGGAGGAAAGGCCGGATGTCGGATGGAGGAGTCTTCACCCAGACGGAGTTTTACCAATGTATCCAGATTGGTGGCCTGGCATTGCCACCTGATGCGGACAATGTTGAAGGACTCCCGTTCGTCTTTATTGCTGATGAAGCATTCAGTCTGGGCGAGCACTTGATGAGGCCATTCCCCCAGAGGACCCTCACCCCGGAGAGGAGCGTTTTTAACTACCGGCTGGCCAGAGCCAGAAGAGTCGTTGAGAATGCCTTTGGGATAATGGCCAGCCGGTTCCACCTGTTTCTGACAGCAATACACATGGCAGACTACAAAATCAACCACATCATCTTATGCTGCTGCATATTGCACAATTTTTAAGGAAAAATGCCCACAGTTATCCTGCTTCAGTTGGGCCTGACTTCCTGGAATCCCCTGATGGGCCTGGATACTGGTCGTCCTGGCTTGGCACCCCAAAGCACCCGTGAAGTTCGGCAGAAATATGTAAATTATTTTACGGGTAGGGGGGCCATTACTATGCCAAACAATGTGTAAATATTTTTTTAATAAAAAAAAAATCTGAAAAAATCTTGAATTTTCTTTATTGCTTGTGTTTCTTTTTAGGTGTCTCCTAGTGTACTTGTAGTGCCAAGTGAATTTGCCTTTAGTAAATAAGCCCCATTGTCACTGTAAACACAAAATTACTTCAAAAACTGGTATTGAGCATTGAAAGAAGAAGCCACGCATTGTTGATTAGCAAACTTTTTACTCTGTGCACATTCACATGAGTATATTGCCTTCATCAGATGGGGTGATGTCACCACTGTAAAAGCCTCATTTTGAAGATGCACACAATTTGGGAGTCAAAATGGGTATTTCCCTCCTGATCCCATGCCTAATGTCAACATGTGCTATCTACCATCATGGGGGATCAATGGACGTGTTTTGGGGGTGCAACCACTTCCTCTCACCTACTAGAGTTACGAGGAAGGGGTTGCACCCACAAAACGCGTACATTGATATCCCCTGATGGCAGATAGTACATGTTGACACACCGTGTGCATCTTCAAAATTTGGCTTTTAAAATGTAAAAAAAAAATTTTTGTTTAGTACAACAAATGTTAAAATGGTGGCATTTGGAAGAAATTCAGATTCTCCCCAACACATCAATCATGTTTTTCATTTGTTGTTCCATAACATTGAGTTTATTCCTTATGATGTCAATTTCACCATTCCCCACCATGATGTCCTGGATTAGCCTCTGTGCACTGTCACTTGTGAAATGTTCAGCTTGCTCTTCAACAACCAGCACATCACCTAAAAATTTGAGTAAAAACATGTATTAGAAATATGCAGGCATACATTTTTTTTTTTTGAAAGCCTATGGCGTACAAAACACACCCAAAAACTTCACCCGGTGCATAAAAAATGTGCACACACATAAAGAGTGCTCACAAAAAAGTGCAACGGGTACACAAGATGTGCCAATTCCCTGATCCCCCGGGGCGTTAGGCTCCTGCGGGGACAAAGGTACTTACAATGGTCTATCTGGCCGAAACCAGACAGACCCCGTTCTCTGGAGGGCCTGCCAAGACACGACCCACCCAAGTACTAGGTGGGGCTCCCCCGAAGGGAGACCCCACGAGAGAGCGCGAACTAAGCCAAAAGGCCATGTCCACCCCTTCCCAAGACTTTCAGGGCTGGCCCAAGGACCCGCATCCTTACTCATCACACTGTGAGACAAACGTGACAAAAACAAGACGTGACAGACTACACAGGTTTCAATCAAAATAAATGAAAAGTGGGGGAAGGGATAGTGGAGAGGAGAGTGAAAAGAAGTGGCCATTGTGTAACACAATGACCAGGCCCTCCGGCCAGGAATAAAAAATTCCTCTGGTCCTAGCCAAAAGGCCCGGCCCAAGAGGCAGGTGCAAAAAAAGCTGTGTTATGGTGCAGTGACCGTGGTGCCCAAAATCAATGTGACTCCCACTCACAGTGATCTTAAGGCACCCCTGGACTGCCACTCCAGGGGCACTACTCCATAGGCTTTCAAGACCTACCCTGGCCCACAGCCTAGACCACAACAGCCCCCACCGCAGACAGAAAAGGCATGAGGTTCAGGAAGCTTGGTGAGAGCCCTTGCCCCGAAGGCTCCACCGTCACTCCCATCACCCCTTCCAGTTTCACATTTGGGTAAATGGATACTAGCCACTCCCCCCCTGCCAAAGGGGAGTAAACGTTCTCCTCCCCAAATAACTGTCGGCAGCTAGAGCCACCACAATCCAGGCCAGAAGGCCAGGGACCCGACCCTTCAGCCAGACCAAAATGCAGCACCCATTCCTACCAGGAGCACCCTTCCAGACGGCTCAGACTCAACCATTGGCCGGTCCCCAGTATACTTTCGGGCAACTCGGCGTAGTCCCTGCTGAGTATCGCCTTTCCAGGTACTATGACACCATTGGATTTGCCGGCCCTCCCCAACGAGAGTGACACAGCGCCTCCTCTGGAAACTGATAAGAACAGATTTTTTTTTTTTTTTTTTACCACATCAGTTCTGGAAAAATAACCCAATCTTATATCTTTTGTCTTAGGTATTTTCGACAGATAGGGAACTCCGTCTATTTTCCATCAATACATCATTTGTGGTAAGTCTAATTATTTTTTAATTAATATTATTAATGATATTATTATTATTATTTTTTGATTTAATACCTATTTTATCATCCTATTCCAAAGGTTAAATTTCCAAAATTCTTCTGATTTTTCCTTACCAAAACATTTAATATCTCTCAGGTAATAGGTATACAAGAAGCTCAATCCTAATCTAACACAAGCCTCTTCTGCAATAATTTCTCTCTTAAATAAGTTAATATTTCTTACTTTCCAAAGTGCCATTTTTATTGAACTTATTAGTAACCAAATTCTTTTAAAGTCTTCTTTTGGAATTCCCATTCCATAGAGCACCATTTCATACTTAAAATTTTTTATCGTACTTAGTTCTTGAATCAAAGGTCCAGCTTTTTTCCAAACTTCCTGTGCATATGCACAATTCCAAAAGACATGAAGTGGAGTTTCATCAACATAACAGCCCATCTTTACACATTGTGCATTCCTAATCAATCCTCTACAATATTGAAAGTTTTTAGTTGGCAGAATTTCTCTTACGATGCTCCACGCTAGATCTTTTTGCTCATTGGATAGGAGTCCACAAGCCACCTTATCCCAAATTTCTTTAGTTCTTTTGTATGTAAAGTTTTTGATTGGGCTCATAATACATCTCTCTTCCAGGAGTTTTTTTAGTTTTTTGTAATCTTGTAAAACATTCATATCAACATCCACCAATTTGAAATCTTTAAAAATTCTTTCTAAAATAATATAATTTTCTGGAGGTGTCCATCTTACCAATTTCGTCTGATCCAATTCCGTCCATTTATATCGGTTCGTAAAGAATCCAAGTTGGTATTTAAGAAAGGTATTTAGTCGTCCTTCTTGGCTTAATAATTTGTAGAAAATGTACGAAAAATATTTAATACATAAAAATTTTCTTATGTCAGGAAAACCTTTTCCTCCTTTACTTTTGGGTTTATATATTTCTTCTCGTTTTAATCTTTCCATTTTCACGCCCCAAAAAAAAATTAAAACAACTTTTGATCAGTCTTTTCAACATTAAAATTGGTGGGAAAAAAACCATTGCCAAATATAGAATGATTGGAAGGATAACTTGTTTTAAAATCAATATTTATCATCCATATAAGCGACTGTTTTAACATGATTTCCATTACTTCCAGGTATAAAAAAACCTTCCACTACTTTATCTTTTCTGATTGCATTTAATAATGGTTCTATCGCACAAATGAAGAGTATTGGAGATAGTGGGCACCCTTGTTTCACTCCACTTAATAAATTAATTTTATCTGATAAGAAACCATTGATCGAAACCACACTAAAAGCATTGTTATAAAGACTTTTGATCTGTTTTAAAAGTTTGTCAGGAAAACCCATCTTCTTTAAAACACTAAATAAAAACTCATGGGCCACTCTATCGTAGGCTTTTTCAAAGTCTAAGGATGCCAGAGCCAAACTCTGACCACGATCTTTCACATCCCATATTATATCTCGTAATAGTATTAAAGAGTCTGAAATGGTCCTACCTGGTACCGCACATGTCTGATCCTCCAGGATTATCGAGTCCACGTGTTTTTTCATTCTGTTGGCAATCAATTTCGCATATATCTTGTAGTCCGTATTTAGTAATGTAATCGGTCTCCAATTCTTAATTAGTTCTTTATCTCCTTTTTTATAGATGAGAACTATCACTCCTTCATTCCAGGAATCTGGCAATTTAAAATTTTTGGATACTTTCTCAATAACTTCCATAAAATCATTTTTAAGGATTCCCCAGAAAAATTGATAAAATTCTACAGGAAGTCCATCTTTGCCAGGGGTTTTAAAATTGGAGAAGCTATTAATAACGGTTAATATTTCTTCAGAGTTAAAATCTTTTGCCAACAATTCTTGATCTACCATATTTAAAGCTTTATCCAGACCAGTAATAAAAAATTCCGATAAAAAATCATCTATTTTTTTTGTGCAAAACAGCTCTTTATAAAATTCTTTTACTTTTCCCAGTTTTTTCCTTATTGTGGTTTCTCCTTCAATTTTTTTAATTTCATGTTTATTACCAATGATTTTTTTGAAAAAGAATTTAGAACATTTTTCATTTTCCTCCAGGTCTCTTACTCTAGAATTGAAGATAATTTGCTTTCCTCTGTCTTCCAACATTTTTTTAATTTCTCTCCTTGTTTTTTCTATTTCAGTTCCTATATCGATTCCTTCATTTGCAAAAAGATGAAGAACTTGCAATTTAGCGGTAAGTTTTTGATATCCTTCTCTTTTTTCCTTTGCTTCTTCTTTGCTTTTCTTGATAAAAAATTCTTTAAAAAGCTCTTTTCCTTCATCCCACCATATTAGAATGTTTTCATAATTTACCTTTCTCTTATTCCATTCCTTGTACAATTCTTCAAATTCCTCTCTTATTTTTCCTTCTTTTAAAAGTGAGGTATTTAGTTTCCAATAGGGTGATTTTTTCTCCACCCCACCTCCAATTTCCACCCTACAAAAAATTAGTTTATGATCTGAGAAGCAGTTGTCCTTGGTTTCAAATTCCCTTATTTTGATGCATTCTGACATAAAGAAATAATCAATTCTAGATTCCGCTCTATTGCTACTCCATGTCTTTTTATGACTCAAATCTGCTCCACAAGCCATCCATGCATCTTTCAAATTTATGGAAGAAATCACATCTTTTAGGCTGGTAACGGAACTATCTTTCTTTTGATTGTCGTCCAGTGAGCAATTAAAATCTCCCCCAATGATTATCGGATCAGTTCCTAGAGAAAAAAGTTGTAAAATTTCGAATAATTCTTTTCTTTCTTCTTTTAGGTTAGAAGCATAAACATTAAAAACTTTTATTTTTTGCTCTCCTTTCTTTAGGGTTGCCATTAGGAGTCTTCCGGGGCAAAGGTCTTCGATTGCGGTAAGCTCCCACTCTTTTGATGTCAAGATACCGGCTCCTACACATTTATTTGCATTTCCTCCAGAAAAGGCGGCATTACCCTTCCAAAATTTTTTAATTTCATCATAAGATATTCTTTGTTCCAAACTGCATTCTTGTAAGAAAATAATGTCAAAACCCTGCATCTCTAAGAAGTCATACAGAGCCGCTCTTCTTCTTGGGCTCCTCAGACTTCTCACATTCAGGGATGCTATTTTTGTCATTTTGATAGTCGAGTGATAGCAGGGCTCTCCCCACCGCCCTCTTCTGGTCCTGATGGATACTCCTCAATCTTGAGGCTCTCTTCTTCAGGTTCACTTGAAGAGATATCCCCAATGATTGGCTCAACCACTCGAACTTTTCTTTTCCCTTCATTTTCCTCTTCTGTTTCCTCTTGTCTTTCTTTAGAACCTCTTTTTAAGGACATGGCATCTACCTGCATGTTTCCAGGTTCTTCCACTACCTCCACAGGTTCTGGTGCTCTGGTGGTCACTTGCACTTCCATCTCCTTTTCACTTGTTTTTCCTTCTTCCAACGGCCCCTCTGCATCTGGTACTTCTGCCACCCCACTATTTTCGGTTTCTTCTACAACCTGGGTCACATTCGTGGGATCTTTGGGTTGTTCTTCCTCTGGTGTTACTTGGGCCTCTCCTCCTTCTTCTTCATTTTTTCCTCCATCTTCTGCATCTTTCTTCCTCTTCTCTTCTTCTTCCGCTCTTCTTTTTGGACAATCTAGTTTTGTATGAGATTGCCCTACACACTTCCAACATCTCTGACAAAAATTATCATCATGGCCATATTCCGCACACTTTTTACAGTATGCGGGCATGCCAGCAAAAAATAAATATCCTCTACTCCGATTAATAAAAATAATGGGTGGCGGTCTACTCACTCCTCCGTCTTGATCTTTCCTGAATGTAACAAGGAACCGCCTCTTGCCATTCCATACCCCGAAGGAGTTTTTTCCATCCCCTTTAAAGGTGACTTTTTCACAATATTTATATAAATAATGTTCCACCTCCTTCTGGGAAATAAAAGGATTGTACATATGTACTGTAAGTAATTTTGCCTGCTGTTGAAATAAAGGCAAAATTTTAATTCCTTTAAAGATTGGGTCATCCATTCGCTCCATGTATAGGGAAAAAGCCTTCTCGCAGGCTCCAGTGCTGTTCAGAGTCACATCCACTGTTCCTCGAGAAAAAAAATCTTGTACGCAAAAATAATCATTCAAAGAAATATTTAGCATTGGGCCAAAAATTTTGCTGTACAAGAAGTGAAGATTCTTCTCTTCACGAAATCCTGGTCCCACAATAAAGCGTAGAGTATCCTTCATGCTGAAGAATTCTGAAGAGGCAGACTCACGGTGATCACCTCCTTTCTTCTCTCTTCTTCTTAGGAACTCCATTTCCAAAAACGAATAAATAATGAGCTTCCGTCCGGAAAAACGAATAGGTAATGAGCTTCTCCAAAAAAAACGAATAAGTAATGAGTTGTTGATTCCTCCGTCCAAACCAACGATCCCAACGAACTCCGGTATTCAAATATATAGTCTTGAGATAAATCCCAAGCTATAGATCGTCCCCCGTTAAACTTCAGACAGCGCTGAGCCCAAAAGCAGCATGAACCAGACCAGTTAAGGAGCAGGTTGACAAGGCCAAGCTCAGTTGGTGTCTTCGGTAAACCTCTTAACTTAGACCAGGCAGTCGAAACTACACTAGATCATAGCCAAAAGGCCGAGAAGCTGGGGTGTCAAACACTGACCTGTTGTGGTGACAATTTCACCAACTTCCTCCACCTCTCCTTCCTCCAGATCCTCGGGGTGTGGTGTTTTTCTGAGTTTCCCTTCTTTCTAAAGTGTAGGGGTCCTGGTGTCCTCCGAGTGGTGTCCTCCGAGTCTTTTCTCCCCTATAAGAATGAAACAAAAGGTATACTTAGCACACAGATATTTGAGTCCAGAAATAGGAATATGAAACATTGCTGGGAAGTAGGGTACAATTGTCTGTTTTGGGCAGAGTTCCAAGCTGAAGACATGATTTTTTACCTTACCAAAGCTGGAATACTTACCTTTTTCTGACAATTTTCACACATGGAGACACCCCAAGTATCCACTGTAGCACCTGTGTGGGACACCTTAAAAAGTTTGTTCTTGTGTCCCACACTAGTGCTCCTGAGTTCAGATGTGTAAACAGCTGCTGAGTGTCCTTTCCTTACATTACACTGAATCAAGCTTGCATTTCATTCTAGTTACAAACACATCTAGACAGCAATGTACAAAACTTATTTTTAGACAAATAGGCATGACCAAATGTATTTAAACTGTATCTGCCCAAAACATCGTATTTAATGAGCGAACAATGTTTGCTACGACTGATTACTGTGCCCACGAACATGAAAGTCGACATTTTAAACTGTACAACAGTAAAGAAAATCACATGGCGCAGCATGCAAGTAATAATAATAATAGGAACACAGGACAACTACTTACTTTTTGGAAGCACTTTTTTGATCCTTCTATACTGATCCTGCTCCCTCAGTTTGAGGTTTGACCAGCGTTTCCTCAATTGCTCCTTGGATAGTCGTACCCCAAAATTCCTGTGCAGACTCTTCACAACTTTAGTCATGATCTTGGCCTTTCTCACATTTGGGTTTAGGTACGGTCCATGCTTCCCATCATAGTCATTCCTACTCAAGATGTCCACCATCTCCACCATCTCTATAAAGGCCATATTTGAGGCCTTAAATCTTCTCCTCCGGGATCGGGACGTTTCTGGCTCCAGGCTTTCCTCCTCCTCGTTACTGGAATGAACACACACCTGCTGTGTCTCCGCCATGTCGCTTCTACTGCGTGCCCAAAGAGACGGGGCGGGGAATATTCTAGAAAGAACATCAGGGTTGGGCGGAGTTTCATGCACGCGCAGTGTATATCAAGCTAACACACATGTATCGTACGTAAGTTCTGTGTGCGGAGGAAGGAGGAACGGAAGTGGCGAGCGTCCTAAACGAAGGTAAAATTTTAGCTTGGGCCATAAGTGGCCTATACTGCTTCAAGATTGAGGCCTATATTGGGATAAGATTATGAGAGTTTAGGCTGACATTAGTGTTTTTGTCTTGTGTATTGTCTTACAGCAAATATGAATCACTTTAAGGACCCAGAATTCATGGCCAGTTTCATAGACAGGTACAGGGAGATGAGGAATTTGTGGGAGGTGAAACACAGCTTATATTATAATAAACATTTAGGAGTTCAACGCTGGAGAAACTTCTGGAACTTGTGAAGACTTGGGTCCCCGATGCAACCATCGTGTTCTTGGAAAAGAAAATTGGGATCTTGAGGAACATGTATAAGAAAGAGCATAATAGGATCCAGAAATCACTCAGATCAGTAGCAGCAGCAGAGCAAGTGCATGTACCCAGGCTGTGGTACTTCAACAAACTGCGGTTTCTGGATGACCAGACTGAAGCCAGGGAATCACTTTCTACCTTTGCCTGCAGCCTTCCCTCCACCCTTCCCTCAAGCCCAGCGGAGGCTGACGAGGAACAACCTGGACCTTCCATCCTGGAAGAAGTGGATGCGCCCCGCTGGAGCCAGGTATATTATTTTTATACATATTTATTTTCCTAATATTAATGATGTTAACTAGATGTTATAATTGATAACAAATTAATGATTTAAAAAAAGAGATTTACATATCAATAGACAGTAGTGGCCAAAAATGTTTAGGACAAGAAAGAAAAATGATGAACCAAAAAACTAAAAATATGTCCTTTTTTTATACACAGGATGAGCTCAGCCAGGAGGAGGGTCTGGAAAGTGTCAGCCAGGAGGTGGCCGTGCCCAGTGTCAGCCAGGAGGTGGCCGTGCCCAGTGTCAGCCAGGAGGTGTCTGTGCCCAGTGTCAGCCAGGAGGTGATCAGGCCCAGTGTCAGCCAGGAGGTGGCCGGGCCCAGTAGGAGCCTCACCTAATCCCAGGTGCCTCCCCTCCACCTTACAACAAAAGACCCAGGAAGGGGATGATCACGAAGGAGGCAGCACTGGGCCTCATTAGGGAAGCAAGTAATGTCCTCAGAAGCCCCCCTGACGCTGAAGAGGCCTATGGCTGCTATCTAGCCACTAGATTGCTGAAATTGGAGGAGGGACAACACCTCCTCTGTGAGGGAATTTTTGCTGAGGCCCTTCAGAAGGGGTTGAGGGGCCAACTGACTGAGAACAGTCTGGTCTGACAGAAGACGCAGGCTGGTGTAGTACCACAGCCTGGGGACATATATGTCATCTGCTGCTGGTCCTGATCTCTGGGAGTCCTGGACCAGATTGGGCTCCAAATTATATGGACTCCTCAAGCTAACAATTTTTTTTCCACAGACTTGATGTGTGCCCTGGGGGCCAAAAGGCTTCGCAAATTCCAAAAGTTTCCCCAGTGTTGCCTTCCTTTTTATTTTGTTACCCAGAATAAATGGATATTTTATTTTCTGAAAATACTTGCCTATGTGTTTTTCTAAAAATAGGACAGTTTATTTGTGAGTAGGCAGGTACATTTCAAAAACACAATGTCAAATTAACAAGGGACACCAACCAGCTTCCTTGAGGTTAAAAAATACAAGATAATAATGTTATTGTGGTAACTTGACACACAAAAAAACAAATACATTTTGGAGATCACTAGAAAATAATTTTTCAATAATCCAGAAAAAGGAGATCTTGATGAAATAAAAAAAAAAAAGATGACTATAAAAAATAATTCCAAACATTATTATGGAGATCTGGCTTTAAAAAAAGATTATTCATGAGATCACGAGAAATAATGAATGAATGAATGAATGATTTGTAAAGCGCTGCAAATGCGAACTGAATCGCCTCAAGGCGCTAATGCGTTTTGTGTCTGAGCAGCTTGTTAGAAGAGGAAGGTTTTTAGTTTTTTCCTAAAGGCCAGATGGTTTTCTTCCATGCGGATGTGAGTCGGAAGAGTATTCCATAGCCGAGGTCCCTGGACTGCGAATCTGCGTTCTCCCCTTGCTTTGTAGCGGTATTTGGAAACGAGGAGGAGGTTTTGGTTGGATGATTGCAGATTGCGATTGGGTGTGTAGTGTTTTATTTTCTCGGAGGTATTGAGGGGCTTTTCATTGTATGCACTTGTGTGTGAGGCAGAGGGTCTTGAATGTGATCCTATTCTTTATCGTTAGCCAATAATAACGAAATAAGTTTGTGAGAACTCTGTGTGAATATCAGCAGCAAAACAACTTCATTCTTCTAGCATTATAAAGCACTTTTGGTGTTGCTGAGCTCACCGGTGCGTTCTTTCTTTTTAAGGATGTTCCAAACAGTTGATTTGGCCACACCTAATGTTTTTTGCTATCTCTCTGATGGGTTTGTTTTGATTTTTTAGCCTAATGATGGCTTGCTTCACTGATAGTGACAGCTCTTTGGATCTCATATTGAGAGTTGACAGCAACAGATTCCAAATGCAAATAGCACACTTGAAATGAAGTCTGGACCTTTTATCTGCTCCTTGTAAATGGGATAATGAGGGAATAACACACACCTGGCCATGGAACAGCTGAGCAGCCAATTGTCCCATTACTTTTGATCCCTTAAAAAGTGGGAGGCACATATACAAACTGTTGTAATTAATACACCGTTCACCTGATTTGGTTGTAAATACCCTGAAATTAAAGCTGAACGTCTGCAGTTAAAGCACATCTTGTTTGTTTAATTTCAAATCCATTGTGGTGGTGTATAGAGCCAAAAAGATTAGAATTGTGTCGATGTCCCAATATTTATGGACCTGACTGTAGGTGACTTCTGAAGGCAATTGATTCCACTAGATTTTAGTTAGGGGTATCAGAGTAAAGGCGGCTGAATACAAATGCACGCCACACTTTTTACATATTTATTTGTAAAAAAAAATTGAAAACCATTTATCATTTTCCTTCCACTTCACAATTATGTGCCACTTTGTGTTGGTCTATCACATAAAATCTCAATAAAATACATTCATGTTTTTAGTTGCAACATGACAAAATGTGGAAAATTTCAAGATGTATGAATACATTTTCAAGGCACTGTAGGATTATAGGATATTTCCCTATTAAATATTCTGTATAACATGGGGAGGTGTTCTGAAGTCCAATAAGATAGCTGGGAACAATGCTAGTCAGCAGAGGCAGAGGGCACAGGAATTTATCAGCTTGCAAGACTGGCAGGGTCATTAGGTATCTTATTGCACTTTCCAAACAAAATTAACAAAGCACTTTCAATGATATATTTAACAGACCAAAAAGGAGAACATAAAAGAAGTTCAGTGTTAGAATTTACAAAGTAACAAATATTCTATATCAGCAGTTCCCAACCTGGGGTATGAATACCTTCAAGGGGACACTTGGAAGCACATTAAGGCATACCTGAAAATATTTTTGTAAAAAAAAAAAAAAGAAAAAGGTTATGGCAGTGGGGAGTCAGGAACTTAATTATGCTTGTTTGGTTTGTGGAGTAAAAGGCTGTGGTAGAGAAAATGTGTGAAGAAGTGTTATGGCTGTTCTGTTTCAAATGCCGCTTTGTGCATTGACATACCTCCTTAGACCCAGTCTGTCCAGACAGTATGGTCACCTGCTGACTTGGCATTCACAGGCAATATAACTCTTCAATACAACACAGAAATTGAACCCAACACATTATACTTCAGCTAATTGCAATACAGAGGATATTTTTCACTTTTTTAAAGCGTAAGAAGACAATGACTTTCCTAAGCCCTGTCTCTGCAAAGTATTAACACATACTGAGGGAACCTAGAAGAAATGGGTAGGGTCTAAGCCTGAACTAACTAGCACTAAAAACGAGAGGACAGATGAAGAAACCAAAATCACAAAGTAAACAGGTTGTAGTGACCACTAGATGTCAGCATACTACAAAACAATTATAACCTGAGGCAGTTCAATACAGCACAGAAAAAAATATATATACGTGGGCACACTATCCACCTAAAATCATACGATTTCCTTTAATCCAATATAACTCCACAAAAGATAACTTTTCCTTGGATCTAAAAAGAAAAGAGAGGGAGAAAGTGCAAAACGTATATGTACCTGGGATGCATAGCTGGCAAGGAAGAAGCAAATACAGAGACACTATGCTGCCATTGCTCTATCTGTCCACAAAGGACCTCTATGCTGATCTAGCCAGCGCCATTCCACTTCCATCCACCAGAGGGAGCTTGTGGGACACAAAGTACCAGAGAGATTTAAAAGTTTATTGGAGGGACTTGGCCATTATAGCAGAGGAACCCAAGGATTGTCCCAAACAGAGGGGGACCAAAAGAAAAGCGGGGCTCATAAGAGAGGCAATCTAAATAAGTATATTGATTACAAATGAATGTTTATTATTGTAGGTACAAAATAGAAAAACATGGAGATGTATACAAAAGCATGACCAATAAGTAACCCTGCCCTAATAAAATTGATCAATACCTGGATTGATCAAAAACAAGAAACACAGACATGGGGAACATGTAACATATAGGGACTTACAAAACAAAACAAAAACGTCCGGACGTCTTGGCTATTGATGTCTGCGCAAACCAACACAATGAGAAGTAGGCAGCAATGAGCAGGTGAAGCTACACACGTTTGTTTTGTGAAACGCGTTGACGTCACTCCGCCCGGACGTCACGCCTGCTGTCATCCCCCGTTGGGGCTAGCCGGCTCACCTATTGAGGGGGCGTTCCGCTCTACAGCTCGGAACAACCGTACGGAGGGTAACAGATGCACCTGTATGGCCGGCCATTTATCTACATGAGCAGCATCTCCTGGCTCGCGGCTCGCGGCTCGCGGATAACCTTTTGGGACAGCGTCCGGCATTGTGCACAGTGGCAAGTGGAGCAGTTCATTACACAGGGGCTGCCGCAATCCGGAGATACCCAAGGATTTCCAGACGGGACCCGGGAGCGGTAACGTACTCGGCTACCTGTTTATGTTTCTCTGCCCATGTTAATCACCGCCTGACTTTACTATAGCACGTTTCTGCATATACACTTAAACCACACCGGACAACTGCATATCTTGCTGTACACTACCCCGGACCCTGGCAACCGCGATCCACTAATTATATATGCAAGGCCGATATACTTCCACCAACAGGATGAATTGATGTCCCATCTCAGGACTCACTGTGGCATCCCACTCCACGGCTTACCACCCTCTCCCCGGTTCCCTCCCGTCTTCTTTCCTCATCCCCCCCTCCTCCCCTCCTTGCTCCCCACATCCTCCCACACCTCACCCTGAGCTGCCCCCCTCCCCCGGGGGATTTGATGTCTGCACAGCAAACCCTATTCAGCATTGCTGCCTACTTCTCATTGTGTTGGTTTGCGCAGACATCAATAGCCAAGACGTCCGGACGTTTTTGTTTTGTTTTGTAAGTCCCTATATGTTACATGTTCCCCATGTCTGTGTTTCTTGTTTTTGATCAATCCAGGTATTGATCAATTTTATTAGGGCAGGGTTACTTATTGGTCATGCTTTTGTATACATCTCCATGTTTTTCTATTTTGTACCTACAATAATAAACATTCATTTGTAATCAATATACTTATTTAGATTGCCTCTCTTATGAGCCCCGCTTTTCTTTCGGTCCCCCTCTGTTTGGGACAATCCTTGGGTTACTAGTATATGGGGGTTGGAGGGCAATCATAGTTTCAGGTTACGGAATTTCATACATGGTAAAACAAGCCTCATCATTCCATATTTGATTTACATTATAGCAGAGGATATCAAGTTTGTTTTTAGGACTATATTCACTTGATTATTTGTTTAGGTATTTATACCTAAACAAATAATCAAGTGAATATAGATTATGTTTAGCTATAAATAGACTTTAGCTATTTATTTTCATATATTGTTTGCTTTATATTTGCTTGGGAGTATTGTTTATGGAGATTTTTTTATAGTTGTAGTACATCAGTATTTAATCACATCAGCACTTTGTATAGCTCTTTAGATTATCAAGGTGAAGGGCTGCATTAAGAATTCTGATTGACGATTTGTTTATATTTATTCTTTGAGGAGCAGAATGTAGTTTTCCCAGGCTGTGAAAGAGAGAATTTCCTTTTTCTGTGGAGGAACCGAGGCAGTGCACACCTCAGCCTAGCCGTATGTAGTAAAGCAGAGGAATATCGTCCTTGGGTTTGAAACCGTGACCTAGCCTGTTGGGAGCCAGGTACGCAGACGGGAGACCTGTGCTGAAGATATTGCCAGAGGAGTCCCTGGTTGCCAAGCATCTGGACCAGAGTTTGCTGTGCATAAAGGACTGAGTGCCCGCTGGTTAGCTTTACACTACTGCTAGTAGCAGAATGGGACTAATGCCGTGTACACATGAGCGGAATTTCCGACAGAAAGAGTCCGATGGGAGCTTCTCATTGTATATTCCGACCGTGTGTATGCCCCATCTGACTTTTTCTGTTGAAAATTCAGGCCGACTTAGATAGAGAACATGTTCTATATTTTTCCGACGGAACAAATTACTATCGGAAAAAACGCTCGTCTGTATGCTGCTCCGACGCACCAAAAACGCATGCTCTGAAGCAAGTACGAGACACAAGCTATTGGCTACTTGCTATTTAACTTCTGTTTTCTAGTCCCGTCGTACGTGTTATACGTCACCGCGTTCTGGACGATTGGAATTTGGTGTGACCGTGTGTATGCAAGACAGCTTGAGTGGAATTCTGTCGGAACTCTGTCGTAAAAATCTTCAGAGTTTATTCCGACGGCAAAACCGGTTGTGTGTACAGGGCATGAGGCCCCTTTCACACATACGGACCATTCTGGTCCGCCTGTCAGTTTTTCAGGCAGACCTGAGCAGACGCTCCACTTACCTCTGTGGAGCGACAGATGTCTGCGGTGACATGTCAGCTGACATCCAATCCGCTAAATGCAGACGGATGGAAACCTTATTTTCCATCCGTCTGGTGGATCGGATGAAAACGGACAAGCGGTCTGTTTTCATCCAATCCACCACAGTTCTGTCCGTGCACAGTAAGCAGAGACGGACCTGTCATCCGCTGGCTCAGTGGGGATCACTGGATTGATCCCTGCTGACCAAGCGGAGTCCCTCAAAACAGACAATAAGGTGTGAAAAAGCCCTAACTGTTATTTAGGAACCCTGAACCACTGCATGCATAATTCTTAAAGGCACTGTATTTTAAGTGCATCAACACAAAGTTTGGACCCCACCAAATATCCTGCAGAATGTTGAGGGCAAGTTGCAAGGAGCCCATTTACTACTGACTGCTGCCATGGTGATCCCCCATAGGTCTTTTCCTATCCAAAGACCCTCTTTGCAAGTTACAGTAGATCCAAATGTGCACTTTTGGAATATTTACTAACTGCTACCAGATAGATCAAATGTTCATTCATTCAGTGTCTTATCAGCATTTGATACCGTTTATTGCTGCTCTCATTCTTTATCTGATGTACTTCTGTGGTATAACTGCTAATTGTGAGGTACTATAACATGATGCTTTCTAACTGTTAATTAATTAGAGCAACAACTTCTTCACTGATTGATTCATTATTGCACAGTTGCTCACCCTTAAAGCGGAGTTTCACACAAAAATGGAACTTCCGCTTTTCGGAACCCTCCCCCACTCCGGTGTCACATTTGGCACCTTTCAGGGGGGAGGGGGGTGCAGATACCTGTCTAAGACAGGTATTTGTACCCACTTCCGGCATAGACTCCCATGGGAGTCTATGCCTCTTCCTGTCCCTCCGCGCTGTCTCCTGGGAAACACACAGCTCCCAGGAGAGAGCGGGACCACTTACGATGCGCAGCGCGACTCGCGCATGCTCAGTAGGGAACCGGGAAGTGAAGCCGCAACGCTTCACTTCCTAAATTCCCTCACCTAGGATGGGGGCGGCAGCTGCCGAGAACCGAGCGGGTTTTCGGCGTCGCCTGCCGACATCGCTGGACCCTGGGACAGGTAAGTGGCCATGTATTAAAAGTCAGCAGCTGCAGTATTTGTAGCTGCTGGCTTTTAATATTTTTTTTTTGTGGCGGTGTGGGTGGACCCCCGCTTTAAAGCATTTGTTCCCCTAACACTTCATATTCTTGATATGTGCCTGCTGGACCATGTACTTGTATGAGAAAGTATCCTGTTCTCTTTGTATTGCTTCCTTTATATGAAGTCCCTGGTGTTCCTGCTAGTCCCCTTGCTTTTCTATTAAAAACTGACCACACTAGACAGGAGAACACACAGTGGTGGAAACTCAGTTTGATCTCCTCCAATGATCAGTGTTGTCCTGACATGCCCCAGCTGCACAGCCTTTCACTGGGAAGCTCAGTGCATTGCTGCTTCTCCTCCCCCTGGCTCTTATGCAGATGAGAACAGAGGGAATGTGATCACTTATAAAAAAGGGAAAAAAGGTATTTATAATGTTTTCTTTATATCTATACAAAAACGGTTTGCCTTTCATTTTTATTGAAAACTGAATGGGTTGTTTACAAGGTGATCATTTACCATTACTTTAACCTGTGACAATATACTTTACTTCCAGTCAACCAGTTTGATGTCAATTTCTGGTGCCTTTACATAATTGTGTGTGGGAATACTATTATTTTGTGTGCATTGGTGTCTGCAGCTATCTTTTACCAAGCCAGGTGTGTCAGAGAGCACAGATCTGTTTGCAGATTCGTGGCACAAGAACAGAGAACCTTAAACATCAAACAGCTCTTCTGGGGGTGTACTACATATATAGATAGACAAGTCCAAAAACATCAGGGGAAAAATGCGATGATCTTGACATTGATGTCTTGATGCCCGAAACAGTCCTTGAAGGCATCAGGTCGCTACTCCATGCATACATTGAAGTGGAAAAGTCTCTCTTGTTGATCAGAAGGTGCTGGATGATTCTGTTCCCAGGAGGCTCTGCTTTCAACCTGTGCAGTAGGGAATGTTCTTGTTTGAAGACAGGGGTAGAAGATATGCAACTGAATTGCAATTTAGGCCAAATCTTCTTTGCAGTAATGAGGAAACAAAGTTCTAGGGGCTCTCTTTGCTTTTTCCTGCAAAGCAATTTACAGGTGTAGTGAGGATATGATTTGTCTACGTTCATTATTGTTGCTGCTGGTAGTGGGTATAACTTCCATCTTTCTAATAGAGACAACATTTCTAGAGTCTCTGTATTTAGTGTTCATGTTTTCTCTTTTGTAGTTGGAAGGCTAGGAATGCTTAAAGGAGAAGTATGGCGAAAGCTTTATTGGCCATACTTCTCCTATGATTCACAGGAGTGCAGTTCGTTCTACACTCCTGTGACCCGTTTTCAGCCGACAGCAGGCCAGTCCAGGCTCAGGAAAGATACTGACCATATGGTCAGGATCCACCCAGATGCCTGGACTTACACCTGGCTCAGCCTCTCAGCGATCCACTGGGAGCCTGAGCCAGCCCCTCGCATCCTCTCCACAGTCCAGCACTCCAGTGAGCGCTGGAGGGGCAGAGCAGAGAACTGGAGACTCACAGTCCCAGCTCTCTGCTCAGAGTGGAGGGGGAGAACTGAGCAATCAGCTGTGTTTTATCACTCAGTTCTTACTGCAGAGATGGTGGGGGACAGATGTGGCATCAAATTATTATTATTACTATTATTATTATTATTATTATACAGGATTTATATAGCGCCAACAGTTTACGCAGCGCTTTACAATATAAAAGGGAGACAATACAGTTACAATACAATAAAATACAAGAGGATTAAGAGGGCCCTGCTAAGAAGAGCTTACAATCTAATAGGGTGGGGCAGGTGGTACAAAAGGTTGTAACTGTGGGGAATGAGCTGTTGGAAGTGGTAGGAGATTAGTTGGAGACGTGATAGGCTTTCCTGAAGAGATGAGTTTTCAGGGATCGCCTGAAGGTAGCAAGAGTAGGGGATAGCCGGATAGATGGAGGTAGCGAGTTCCAGAGGATGGGTGAGGGTCTGGAGAAATCCTGGAGATGAGCATGGGAGGAGGAGATGAGAGAGCTTGAGAGCAGGAGGTCTTGAGAAGAGTGGAGAGGTCGATTTGGGTGATATTTGGAGACAAGATTGGTGATGTAGCTCGGGGCAGAGTTGTGAATGGCTTTGTATGTTGTGGTTAGTATTTTGAATTTAATTAGCTGGGTGATTGGGAGCCTGTATAGGGATTGGAGGAGAGGGTTGGCAGACACTGAGCGAGTGGTAAGGTGGATAAGTCTGGCAGCAACATTCATGATAGACTGAAGAGGGGATAGCCTATGGAGAGGTAGGCCAATGAGAAGGGAGTAGCAATAGTCAAGGTGAGAGATAACAAGGGAGTGAATGAGGAGCTTGGTAGTTTCATTTGTTGAAAAGGGGCGAATTTTAGAGATGTTACGGAGGTGAATTCTACAAACTTTTGACAGCGATTGGATTTGAGGCTGAAATGACAAGTCAGATTCTAGGATTACACCTAGTACCCTGGTGCGAGGGGAGGGAGTGATGGTTGCATTGTTAATTTTGATGGAAAAGTCATGGAGGGGGGCACGGGTGGGGGGGAATATTAATAGCTCACTTTTAGAGAGATTTAGTTTAAGGAAGGTGTGCGCCATCCATGCTGATATGTCAGTTAGTAAGTTAGTAATGCAAGAGGAAACTGAAAGAGTGAGATGAGGAGTAGACAGATAGATTTGGGTGTCATCAGCGTATAAGTGGTATTGTAAGCCGTGGGCGGTTATCAAGTGACCAAGGGAGGAGGTGTAGATAGAGAAGAGAAGGGGTCCAAGAACAGAGCCTTGGGGGACCCCCACAGAAAGGGGCAATGGAGAGGAAGAGACAGAGTTGTAGGTGACACTGAAGGAGCGCTGTGTTAAATAGACAGAGAACCAGGATAGAGCAGAATCTCGGAGGCCAAGGGAATGTAGTTTATTGAGAAGGAGCGGTGGTCAACAGTATCAAAGGCTGCAGAGAGGTCAAGTAGTAGGAGTAGATCAAATGGATGCTGCATCCACCTAGGTGAGTATAATGCCCCGTACACACGATACTGTAGGATTTTCCGAAAATGTTTGATAGGTGTCAGAAATTCCGATCGTGTATACATAATTCCAAAGCACAAAGTTCCACGCATGCTCGGAATCAAGCAGAAGAGCATCACTGGCTATTGGACTTCATTTTTCTCGGCTCGTCGTACGTGTTGTACGTCACCGTGTTCTTGACATTCGGAATTTCCGACCGTGTGTATGCAAGACAAGTTTGAGCCAACATCCATCGGAAAAAAAACATGGATTTTGTTGTCGGAAAATTCTATCGTGTGTACAGGGCATTATTATTTGTTTTTTATGATCCTGAACTTCTAAGTCTTTATTGGAGAAGCTTGGGTTGTTCTTATGCCGCGTACACACGGTCGGACTTTTCGTCTACAAAAGTCCGACAGCCTGTCCGACAGACTTTCGACAGACTTTTGTCGGACTTTTGGCGGACTTTTGGCAGACTTGCGGCAGACTTTCTTACGAGCGGACTTGCCTACATACGATCACACAAAAGTCCGACGGATTCGTACGTGATGACGTACACCGGACTAAAATAAGGAAGTTGATAGCCAGTAGCCAATAGCTGCCCTAGCGTGGGTTTTTGCCCGTCGGACTAGCACACAGACGAGCGGATTTCTGGGTCCGGCGTAGTTACGACGTAAAGATTTGAAGCATGTTTCAAATCTAAAGTCCGTCAGATTTGAGGCTGGAAAAGTCCGCTGAAAGTCTGCTGAAAGTCCGGGGAAACCCACACACGATCGGATTGTCAGCCAGCTTTAGTCCGTCGGCGTCCGTCGGACCTTTGTAGATGAAAAGTCCGACCGTGTGTACGTGGCATTAGTCTTAGATGATATTTTGAAAAAAAATAAAAAGATGGGAATGACACTTGATGTTGCTGCTTGTACTTTGAACCAGTCATTGTCCAAGTTTTCTGAGTATTGTATGGTAATTGTGCTATAACTGGGTTAAAAACCATGCACAGTGTAGCTGAAGGCTGGTACACACAGGCCTAAATTTGGCTAGTTCAGCAGAAACTGGCCAAATTTCGCTGTGTGTGTATATCACTGTCTGTTCAACCAATGGCTGCAGCGCTGATTGAGTATTCTGACGGTGGAGGGGTTGCTGTAAGAATACAATAGCGCAGCAGGAGAGATCCCTGCTTCCACATCACTTGTGTGGATGCAGGCATAAGTGAATATTTTTTCAATCCCCTGGTTGAAGGAAAAAAAACTCCCTGTGTGTACCCTGCTTAAAGCGGTGTTCCGCCCACCGCTGCAAAAATTAAAAGCTAGCAGCTACACATACTGCAGCTGCTGGCTTTTTAATAATAGGACAGTTACCTGTCTTGGAGTTCAGCGACGTCGGCACCGCAGCTGATGTTTCCATCAGCTGTCGGGTGCATGTCGCCGTCATTGCGGGTAAGGGAACCCGGCAGTGTAGCCTTACGGCATTCACGCCGGGAACCCTACTACGCAAGTGCGAGGCTCTGCTCCTCTCTACTACTGGTCCAGCGGCAGGGGGAGAAGGAGGGAGCCGAGCGGTGACGTCATGGGCCGCGGCCCAAGCCCCGGAAGTGGGAACAGGATACCTGTCTTTGACAGGTATCCGCTCCCCCCCCCCCCAAAAGGTGCCAAACGTGGCATCTGAGGGGGGAGGAGACATATAAGCAGAAGTTCCACTTTTGGGTGGAACTCCGCTTTAAGACGTGGTAGATGCGGATCTTCTGTGGTGAGTTCAAGCTCAAGAAGAACACTGGACAATCTGGTTGTCCTTGTTGGATAGTTTTCAAAAGTTCTGCAGTCTCTTGAATATGGCAAGTTTAATAACGTCTTCAGAACTCCTATAATTTTGCTCTAATCTTTCCCATGTGAGATTAGGACCTGTTCCTGGTTTGTGGATGTTTTAAGTCTCTTAAAAGAGAAGTTCAGTATTAAAAAAACAAACATTTATAGTCACCAAGATGGATGCAGCATGGGCTATGTTGGGGGTGGGAGGGGCTGGCTTAGGCTCCCTTTAGAGCCTGGACCTGCTCTGCGATGTTAGCCGACATCGGACAGTGGACAAACACATCACAGTAGTGCAGAACAAACTGCACTCCTGTGATCCATAGGAGAAGTATGGCCAAAAAAGCTTTGACCATACTTCTCCTTTAAAGAAAATGTAAACCCAACATTTCATATTCCTGATATGTGGCTGCTGTACCATGTACTTGTGTGAAAAAGTATCCTGTTCTCTTTTTATTGCTTTCTTTGTGTGAAATCCCTGGTGTTCCTGCTAGTCCCCTTGCTTTTATTAAAAACTGACCACACTAGGCAGGAGAACACACCGTGGTCAGTTCTCTAGCTATGCTGGGAACTCAGCCTGCTCTCCTCCAATGATCAGATTTGTCTTGACATGCCCCACAGCTGCCCTGTCCTGCACAGCTATTCACTGGGAAACTCAGTGTGCTGCTGTTTCTCCTCCACCAGTTCTTATGCAGCTGAGAACAGAGGGAATGTGATCACGTATAAAAGTGGGAAAAAAAGTTATTTATAATGTTTTTTCTATCTATGCACAAATGTTTTGCCTTTCATTTCTATATTAAACTGAATGGGTTGTTTTACAAGGTGAAGGTTTACAGGGTTCTGCAGGGTGAGGGTGCTGCAGTTATAAGAGAATATATATATATATATATATATATATATATATATATATATATATATATATATGTATATATATATATATATATATATATATATATATATATATATATATATATATATATATATATATATATATATATTATACTGTATATTCAGTTTAAACCTAATGGAGAGTGTACAATAAGACTGTAGCCTGTACAGCCAATTTTAGTTGTCAGCACTGATGTAGGAAGAGCATTGAATACAAAATGTTCATCGCAACTTTCATTCCTGTGTCCTTTCTAGAATTCCATGTTTGTCATGTGTGTCCTCAGAAAACTGAGTTACATCAGCAAGGTTCAAAATAGATTAAATAGCTTGTACTGACCCTCCCTCTACAGACAGTCTGTGTTCTGCAGGTATGTGACACATTTCACACCTGAGTGCCATGGACGCCTCGTATCTGCCAGAATGTGATTTGGAACAATGCATCAGTGATACCATACAGAACATAGAGTGAGGTCTTCCCGGCAGAGAACAGAGTTGAGCTGTGTAAATGTTTGTAGACAGTCAGTCTAAAAATGCAGAAGAGAGCTGAGGAGGAGATGTGGGAATGTTTATGTAGATGTCAGCTGGCCTTATAAATGGCAGTTACCAGCAGAGAACAGGCCAATACTATTTACCTATACAGGTGACTCTGGTTTTCCTGTCCGATTCACATAGGCATTCTCTGTAGTCTGCATCCACCTGCTCAGCAAGGGATCTCCCTGCTGAGCAGGGGGATGACAGGTCCGCGTCCACTCCGCTATGCTGTATGTTCATTTCCATCCAACGATCATCCGATCTGATCTGCTGTTTTTGGCAGAGCGGATCGGATCGGGTGGCGGCGGGTGTCAGCGGACACATGTGAGCTATGGATGGTCCATTCAGGTCCACCTGAAAAACTGACAGGCCAACCAGATCGGGCAACCCGTGTAAAACCAGCCTTAGGCTGGTCATAGATGGCAGGCTGTTCAAAAAAAAAAATCTAATGGAGGTGGATGGACAAATCTCCCAGCTGTGCTACTGTATTCTGACAGCAAGGACTCCTCTGCTTTCATAATACACTGATTAGTCTGCAATCTGGTGCAGCTGGACGTTACACCAAGTATTCCAGGCATCCATCCCTGGGCGTATACTGCCCTAAACGTTGGTATCACTCAGTGCACTGTGCAGCTTTCAGGCTCTCATATAGAGTTTTACAGGCAGACAAAAGCAGGGATTGATGCTACAACAGTGCCTTTCACACAAAAACACTGGAATCTCAGGCACATGGGCTAAATGCAGAGTGTACATAAGGCCTTATCTGCTTAGATGTAGCTCTGCAGCTACAGGATGGGGAGAATGAATCCGCCGGGCGGCGGTTTACCATAGAGCTGGCCGGGGACCAGATGGTCCCCGGCCAGCTCTACGACCCTCGGAGGCCGAAAATGACGTCAAGACATCACTTCCGGCTCTGGCAGATGTAAACACTGCCTTTTTTCTTGGTGGAAAGCCTGAGATGGCTCTTTAGAAGAGACTTCCTTCTGGGGCAACAGCCATGCAGATCAATTTAATGCGGTGTGTGGCGTTCGGTCTGAGCACTGACAGGCTGACCCCAACTCCCAACCTCTGCAGCAATGCTGGTAGCACTCATATGTCTATTTCCCAAAGACAACCTCTGGATATGACGCTGAGCACGTGCACTCAACTTCTTTGGTCGACTAGGGCGAGGACTGTTCTAAGTGGAACCTGTCCTGTTAAACCGCTGTATGGTCTTGGCCACCGTTCTACAGCTCAGTTTCAGGGTATTGGGAATTTTCTTATAGCCTAGGCCATCTTTATGTAGAGCAACAATTCTTTTTTTTTTCAGATCCTCAGAGAGTTCTTTGCCATTAGGTGCCATGTTGAATTTCCAGTGACCAGTATGAGAGAGTGAGAGCGATTATCACAAAATTTAATGACACCTGCTCCCCATTCACACCTGAGACCTTGTAACACTAACAAGTCATAGGACACCGGGGAGGGAAAAAGGCTAATTGGGCCCAATTTGGACATTTTCACTTAGGGGTGTACTCACTTTTGTTGCCAGCGGTTTAGACATTAATGACTGTGTGTTGAGTTATTTTGAGGGGACAGAAAATTTACACTGTTATACAAGCTACTTTACATTGTAGCAAAGTGTCGTTTCTTCAGTGTTCTCACATGAAGAGATATAAAATATTACCAAAAATGTGAGGGGTGTACTCACTTTTGTAAGATACTGTATGTATATATATATATATATATATATATATATATATATACACATATACTGTTTGGGGGTTCTAAGTAACCTTCTAGCAAAAAAATACTGATTTTCACAAGTAAAAATAGGCCTGATCTTCAAGTGGTTGCATTATAAACAACGGTTGTGTCTAGCTACTACATGCAAGAGAATGTAGGACATAGTGGTCAAAAATAGTATTTTCAATATGCAAAATAATAAAAAAAATTTAACTTGCAACTTTATTTATATATTTTTTACAGACAATGTAATGGCTCAGCGGCTTGTATTCAGCCCCCCTGAGTAAATACTTTGTATAATCACCTTTCGCTGCAATTACAGCTGCATGTCTTTTTGGGTATGTCCCTACCAGCTTTGCACAGAGAGGTATGCTTTTGCCCATTCTTCTTTGCAAAATAGCTCAAGCTCTGTCAGATTGGATGGAGAGCATCTGTGAACAGCAATTTCCAAGTTGAACCTCCACCCCAGTGTCAGGTCACCTGAGTACAGGTGACAGATGCACACCGTTGGAATCAGGACTGCACCTCTAAGGTAGTGGACCCTACAACTGACTGCTGCAGATGGAACTCTGTGTGGTTCAGGAAGGCAGGTCCACTGGAGCACCAACACAGATCCCACTGGGAGCTAGAGCATAAGATTCCCCAGGGCGCAGAGTCTAAGAGCCAGCAGGTGTTCACGAGAGCCTCTAGTGGTAAGGATGGACTGCGCTGCAACTGGCTCCAGGTCACGGCCCCCAGGGTCTCCCAGCTCACGCTCATGGTAGGCTACAGGAGGATAGAGAGGAAGCAGCAGCCCAGGACAACAAGGGATAGTCAGAGTTGGAGCAACTAGCAGACAAGGATAGACAGAGAACAGGCCAAAGGTCAGGGTAACAAGCAGGGATAGTCAAAGAACAAGCCAAGATCGGTAACGGAGACAGATGTAGAGCACACGGCAAGCAGGAGACAGGAAACCAAACACACAATATTGCTCGGCAAGGCAGGCTTGGAGAACACAGTATTAAATCGTGGTTCCTGTTGAGGCTAGGTTGGAGCCACACTGAGGGAAGATTACTTAACCATGCAGATGTGAGATTGCAGGTCCTAACGCTGATATACAGACCAGACAGGAGACAGACAGGGCATGAAAGTATTACTGCAGAGTCATGACACCCAGTCTCAAGTCTTTTGCAGACTCTTATGCCCCGTACACATGATCGGACATTCCGACAACAAAATCCATGGATTTTTTCCGACGGATGTTGGCTCAAACTTGTCTTACATACACACGGTCACACAAATCTTGTCAGAAATTCCAAACGTCAAGAACGCGTTGACGTACAACACGTGTGTCGAGCCGAGAAAAGGGAAGTTCAATAGCCAGTGCGGCTCTTCTGCTTGATTCCGAGCATGCGTGGAACTTTGTGCGTCAGAATTGTGTACACACGATCAGAATTTATGACAATGGATTTTGTTGTCTGAAAATTTAAGATCCAGATCTCAAATTTTGTGTGACGGAAATTCCGATGGAAAATGTCCGATGGAGCCTACACACGTTTGGAATTTCCGACAACAAGCTCCCATCAAACATGCGACCGTGTGTACGGGGCATAACAGCTTTTCTACTAAGATTGTCTTGTATTTGGCTCCATCCATTTTCCCATCAACTCTGACCAGCTTCCCTGTCCCTGCTGAAGAAAAGCATCCCCACAACATGATGCTGTCACCACTATGTTTAACGGTGGGGATGGTGTGTTCAGGGAGATGTGCAATGTTCGTTTTCCGACACACATAGTGTTTTGCTTTTAGGCCAAAAAGTTAAATTTTGGTCTCATCTGACCAGAGTACCTTCTTCTACATGTTTGCTATGTTCCCACATGGCTTCACACAAACTGCAAATGGGACTTCCTATGGCTTTCTTTTAACAATGGCTTTCTTTTTGCCACTCTTCCATGAAGGTCAGATTTGTGGAGTGCATGACTAATATTTGCCCTGTGGACAGATTCTCCCACCTGAGCTGTGAATCAGCCATGTCTTGGTAGGTTTGCAGTTGTGCCATACTCTTTCCATTTTCGGATGATGGATTGAACAGTGAGATGTCCAGAGCTTTTATAACATAACCCTGCTTTAAACTTCTCCACAACTTTATCCCTGACCCGTCTGGTGTGTTCCTTGACATTCATTAAGCTGTTTGGTTATCTAACAAACCTCTGAGGGCTTCACAGAACAGCTGTATTTATATTGTATTTATATACTGTATTTATACTGAGATTAAATTACACCCATTTGGAATCTATTTACTAATTAGGTGACTTCTGAATGAAATTAGTTCTACTAGATTTTAGTTAGGGGGTATCAGAGTAAAGGGGGCTGAATACAAATGCACGGTACACTTTTCAGATATTTACTTGTAAAAAAATTTAAAAACCATTTATTATTTTCCTTCTACTTCACAATCATGTGCCACTTTGTGTTGGTCCATCATGCAAACTCCCAATAAAATACATTTATGTTTTTGGTTGTAACATGACAAAATGTGGAAAATGTAAACGGGGTATGAATGCCTTTTTCAAGGCACTGTTCATAATATATACACACACACACTATATGTATATATAGATATATATATACTGTATATACACACACAATATAAATATAAATATTAAAAAATACAAATAATAATAATAAAAATATAAAATTGCAACTATAAATACAGGCTCTCTTCACTTAACGACCAGGTTCCGTTCCAACGACTAGGTCGTTAAATGATTTGCAAGGAGCCACAAGTAATCCACATTTTAAGCATTCTTAACTCCTGTACTGTACTGTATTGTGAAAAAAAGGTCTAAACACAAAACTCCAGCTCAATAATGTTGTTTTAATTTGCATAAGTACAGAACAAAAATTCTGTACTCTACTATACAAAAATATATAGCGTGTCATTATGGTGGGGACAGCTGATCGTAAGTCTGAGTGGTCGTTAAACAGGTAAGTTGTTAAACGAGGAGTATCTGTATGCAAAAATAAGCCATTCAGCCTATGATTCTCCAAATTAAAACATTTATGATCCACAAATGTATGAAAATGTTCTGTCAAATGAAAAATCACTGCACTGTATAGCATTCGTTTCTCCTAGTTTGCTCCCTGTGTGATGGCTGTACTCACCACTGCCCAAGTTGGATACAGGAAGATAATCCAAAGAGTAAAAGACCTCATCACTGTCCAGTCAGTCTCCTCTTTAGCAAGCAAAACCATATGGACACTTAACTGTACACTTTCAGCATGTCCTCACAGAGCATCCAGAGTGTCAGTATGCTGGACCCTCCCTGTATGCAGGAGGAAAACACCCATCAATCTCTAGCTACATGCAATACTTTAGTTGTTTGCAAAGTGAAAAAAGCACTTCACAGTCACAGCACATCTGAAACAAGAAGTTGTAGCACTTTGTATATTGGTCTCTAAATGAGACATTGCAGGTCATTTACCTAAAGCTTAGCACACATGTTACAATCTAATTGTACAATCTCCCTGTAGTGCAATGTCCTGCCTGATTGGATACATATTGATTGGATAGTTTAGGTAGGTGCTCATATTATATTGTTTTTCTAAATTTAAAGTTGGTTGTAAAGAGATTGTATTGTCAGCTTATAATGTGTATGGTGAGCCTACGTTACTCGTGTTCATTCAGTGAGTTTACAGACTATAGGGCTGGCTGGGAGAGTTTAATGACCAGTCTGAATATTTATCATGCCCTAGCCAGTCCCTGAAGGGGAGTGCCCAGAAGGTGGCTGGGGAGGTGATCAATATTCTGGATCCCTGGAGAGACTGTTCTTCCTTTGTCTGGGGGAGTTCTAAAGCCTCTGGGGCTGCTACCCCCTGAGACAGCCCATGGACTGTGTAGCCTATTTTTTGAGGCCTCAGTAATGACAGAGCTGAGGGCCTGAAGCAAATTCTTGAAAGGAGCTGGCTCTGGAACTTCTCTATAAGGGATCTGGTCTGGAGAAATATTGTCTCCCTGACAGGTGTCACTGGCAAGTGAAAAGACGTGATCCCCTTGCTATGAGGAACGCTAACTCACGAGAAAGCAATATCATCATGCTAACACTGGATGAAAGTAATCATGTAAATTATCAGCATGCAGTTCCCACATGCTTTCTAATCCAAGCTCCAGACCCACACAGATGTACACTCTGTGATGTCCATGGAGATCCATGCAGCTGGCCACTTGTCATTGATTTGAACAGGCTGCCTGCATGAAACACCTGTGTGTGCATGCCAGGTGACTAATGACGGCCCTTCACAAAGGCATATGGATCGTAACACCCGTGTTAATGTGGCCTTTTTATACTCCCTTCCTGCTATAGTTCTCTTACTGAATATAGACACACATTTCCAGAGGTGGCCAAACGAAATTCGGAAATGTTATCACACTTTTGTAAATGTTGAATCTTGGTGCCTTCCCCTCTAACCTGGCTGTACTAGGTAGGTAATGGACCTGAAGGCCATTATGGTTAATACAACCCTGAGATTAGTACAGTATGTGGTTTTGCTTTGTTTCAGTGTTTTGTTTTACAGGATGCTCCAGACATGCTGTTGAGGTTTATTGAAAGCACAAGTGTTTGCCGTTTTGGTGGTTGGCAAATACAAAGCAATAATTGAACTCCTTTGTGTGTGGAGGAAACTTCTATTACTTTTCTGTCCTTTCAGGCAGCCTGCCTAACAAAAGTATTTTTTTTTTGCTGATCTCCGCACCCTCTGAAGGTGTGCTTATTATGTACACTCCCATTAAACTGAAAAACAGACAGGGTCCACGGTACACTTGTGGGATGGGGCAACTCGCTCAGCATGTAGGGGTACCTTTCGCGGAAAGCGTGCTCATCAATGCCCGGGACTAGATGGGGACTGCGGTCATGTGAAAGTCTAGCATTAAATATACACATATATCTGTAGTGTTTACTTATTTCTCTCCAAAGCCCTAAGTGCTGTTGCTTTCTGCTACTCCATTACTCTGTTATCAGCATGATAACTTCTGACAAGATCTCTGACACAGGAGATAAATGCAGCTGGAAATTTGTGTTGGGGAGGGAACTTAGAGACAGATAAGCAGAGAGCTGGTCTATTCACAGTACAGCTCTGCATACTTCTTCATTCCTCTACCTATGTGGAGTGGGGGTGTGTTCCCTTCCTCCAATCAGCTCACACAGTGTATGCCCAGACTCCCCTCCCACTGCTGGAACAGGACGAAAACCCACCATGCACGTGTGCACTTGTTATCCTCTTCCTTTCCACACCATGTGACCAGGCCATGAATCTTAGTAACGCGGGTTTAGAAATTGACTGCTAGGGACCTCAGGGTGGATTTAATTTAAATCAAGTCGATTTAAATCACTAGTAAAAAGGCTTAATTTAAATCAACTCGATTTAAATCATAATTTTTAAAGAGCAACTGTCATCTCTGTCCCGCAGCGGCTCCTCCTCTGACCCGCTTTTGACTTACCGACAGTCCCATTCACTTTAATGGGATGGCTGGTGATGCAGCAGTGACACAACAAGGCAAGGGACGTGGCGGTAGCAGGTGAGTAGATGCCCACTAACAGGCGCTGTCATGGTGGTTCTGAAATGACAGGTGCTCTTTAACCACTTAAGCCCCGGACCATTTGGCTAGCCAAAGACCAGAGCACTTTTTGCGATTTGGCACTGTGTCGCTTTAACTGACAATTGCGCGGTTGTGCCACGTGGCTCCCAAACAAAATTGACGTCCTTTTTTCCCCACAAATAGAGCTTTCTTTTGGTGGTATTTGATCACCTCTGCGTTTTTTATTTTTTGCGCTATAAACAAAAAAATAGTGACAATTTTGAAAAAAACGCATTATTTTTTACTTTTTGCTACAATAAATATCCCCCAAAAACATATAAAAAAAAATTTTTACCTCAGTTTAGGCCGATACGTATTCTTCTACATATTTATGGTAAAAAAAATCGCAATAAGCGTTTATTGATTGGTTTGTGCAAAAGTTATAGCGTCTACAAAATAGGGGATAGTTTTATGGCATTTTTATTAATATTTTTTTTTTACTAGTAATGGTGGCGATCAGCAATTTTTATTGTGACTGTGACATTATGGCGGACAGATCGGACACTTTTGGCGCTATTTTGGGACCATTCCCATTTATACAGCGATCAGTGCGATTAAAAATGCATTGGATGCTGTGTAAATGTGACTGGCAGTGAAGGGGTTAGCCACAAGGTGGCGCTGTAGGAGTTAAGTGTGTCCTAGGGAGTGATTCTAACTGTGGGGGGGGTGGGCTATGTCTGACACGACACTGATCACCGCTCCCGATTACAGGGAGCCGTGATCAGTGTCAGTGTCATTGGGCAGAACGGGGAAATGCTTGTTTACATTAGCATTGCCCCGTTCTTCCCCTCCATGAGACGATTGCGGGTATCCCCACAGACATCGAGTCCGCGGGACCTGCGATCACACTCACGGAGCTCCTGGCGGGCGAGCGTGCAAGCCGCCTCTTAAAGGGCAATGTACAGGTATGTTAATCTGCCTGTACGTGCCCTTCTGCCGCAGTATATCTGCGTGAGGCGGTCGGGAAGCGGTTAAATGTAAGGATTCATTCTTGCTGGTAATTAGAATCTTTAATATTTGCAAACAAAATTAAGGTTTCCTATTTAGAATAATAAGCTATCGGGTCAGGTGGTCAAGGTTAGGTTGTGCCTAACAGTAAAACAGCGATATCATAACCTATTCAATCATACGGTTTGTAGTGTTCATAGATTTGCCAAACAATGGATATTCCTGAACTTTGTTTTATCTCATGGTTACTGTAAAATGGTGTGAATGCATTAATGCAGTGCATGTTATCTCAGCTTGCAGAACTTGGATTCATTGTAAATATTGCAGAATATACAGCTTCATGCTACATAACTAAGCTCCATTTCATGCTGAATAAACTAAATAACAAATAACTAATGTATCTTAAATAAAAATAAAAAAACTCTAAAGATTGTTTTCTAAATCATTGATTTTTATCCACCCTGACCGACCCCCTCGCTACCGGAGGACCTGCCACCTATACCAGGTACCATGCTTCCCACCTGGCTGCAATGTACCTTGCTCTAGACCTTGGTTACCCATAGCAACTGTATTACTCTTCCCACTTGAGTTGCGAATACCTTTGGTAGAGACTTGTATTCATACTCCACATATGCTTTACTGACCCAAGTTCTTTTGATATGCCGGAACCAACATGCACTACTTTGAATAACTTCAGACCAGGCTCAGAACAGTTAATGTAACTTTACTGAAAGCAGAGTTCCACTCGTTTTTGTGTTTATTAAAAGTCAGTACCCACAAAAAGTGTAGCAGCTGCCTTTAATAAACACACACTCACCTGTCCCACGATGCAGCGATGCGGCCGCCTGAACCCTCGACTCTCTCCCCCGCCTTTCCCTGGCGGCAGCATCACAAGTGTGGGCACCCAGATGTGACAGCTTGCGGCTTCACAGCCGGGTGCGCACTGCACATGCGCGAGTCCTGCTGCGCGTCCTTAAAGGCTAGGCAATCTTCTGGGACCTGTGGCATGCCCCAGAAGATTGCAAGGAGGGAGGGGGAGAGAAGAACTTCCGCTCGAGTCTCCTAGGTGGCCCAAATGTGGCATGTAAGGGGATGAGGAGTCCTTAAAGCAGAACTTTCACTTTTGGGTGGAACTCCGCTTTAAAAGTCCTTCAGCATTACAGTCCTGAGTTGTCCTCAGTTGAACTAATTACCCACCCAATGGATCCAGCATTGTCCTGCTGTGGTCCGCCTCTCTGCTGTCATGGCTTGGCTCTCGCCCCGCCAGCTTCTTCTGTGATGTCATTAGGTGGGAACTGTCTCTCTCAGGTTTAGACAGCCACCTGCTGATGATGAACAGGCCTGACCCCCCCCCCCCCCCATGAATGGAAGACGTTTGTGTCCTCATCATTATGTGGGCCATATATTAATATTGGGAAATGTAAAGGGAACCAGTTGGCCTTGTTATTTTAAACTACAGCTACCCGTGTTTGTGAAGGTTCTCATTTATACAGGGCATGGTATAGTTAGTAGCAGGTAGTCACATTCACCTGATCTTGTTCTGTAACGTTGAAGACATTTCGTAGATTCTCCAAGCCACTTCTTCAGTTTCCATAGACTTAAAGCCGACCTTCACCTATAAAAAACACTTTCTATCTTTTGCCTCCTCCCTTTTACCATTTGGGGAAATGTAATGCTATACACACAATATTTATACTTACCTGCTCTGTCCAACAATATTGGACAGAAAGGTTGCTTTCCTCCCTTTATGGTAGTCCCAGCTGTCACTGTCCCCTGCGTGTTCCCGCTGGGTCTTGAGCCAGGCTGTGTGCGTCTAATAATTAATCTGATAATTTTTATAATTTTTTTTTGACAAAGATAGAGCTTTCTTTTGGTGGTATTTAATCATCACTGGGTTTTCTTAAATTTTTATGCTAAACAAATGAAAAAAATACCGAAAATTTTGAAAAAAAGGTTTTCTTTGTTTTTGTTATAAAATGTTGCCACAAAGTAATTTTTTTTCTTCACTTATGTGCGCTGATGAGGCTGCACTGATGGGCATTAATAAGCTGTACTGATCTGCACTGATTGGCACACATGGGGCAGCTCTAAAGATCAGTGTAAACAATGCTCTGACAGCCTTGCTGATTATCAGCAACGCTTTGTTCACACAGACACAGCGTGTTATGAAATGACTGCCGATAACTGGCAAGTCTGTTCACATATGATCAGCTGTTATTGGACACAGCTGATCACATGCTAAAGGCTGCTGTGATTGGCCTTTTAACGTGATCTGTATACAGCTGTGTCCAACAGAAGCTGGGTTCTGGGAGGATGTCCATAGAGGACGTACAAGTTATAATTTAACAACTTTCCGAAGCCAAAAAGCTTTGGCTTTAAGCCAAAAGACAGCTACAGCATGGTCAGGAAGTAGTTAAAATATAACTAAAGGCAAAAGTTTTTCCTGACACCACCATGGCAGCATACTAGTGATAGGCTCCGCCTTTCTCCCCTCCCTCAGGACCAATGAAATAGCATAAATTAAAGGCCAGTTAGGCCCCGCCCCATTCTTCTTTTTGTCCTCATACCTCCACGCACCAGTGAAGAGTAAGCAGTACTATGTTCCCCCCTCTGCCTCCAGGCAGCTGCTGGCTGGGTTAAGCCTCTCCCAGTGCGAAGTCCCAGTATCAGGCTGCTAAAAGTGCCAGAGTAGCTTGGGAGCTCCTTCTGTGGGTCTCGATGGAGCTGAGCAGTTTTTCCTCTTTAGGAATGAAATCTGCCTTTAAGGTTGGTGTCTGCAATGCTTGTTGGGTTTGGGGAGGCCAGCTTTGCATCCTTCTTACCTTTGCCTTTGTCTCCTGTCATTTACTCATTTTCTGCACCTCCTGTTCTTTTCCTCCTGCAGTGGCACTGGTCTGGGTACATTACTCCCCCTAGACAGGTTCTCTGTCCTTTGCTGTCCTAGGCCAGCTGTAAGTATCGCTTATGTTTGTTGGTTGTGTATGTATAGGTTTGGGGCAGGTGGGTATGTGTGTGTGTGTATGTATGTGTATGTATATATGTGTGTATGTGTGTATATATATATATATATATATATATATATATATATATATATATATGGATATGTATATATGTGTATTGAAGGGGATCAGAGGGGTGGACAGCTGCCTCAGAGACAGCCCATTAAAACAAAAGTGGCTTTATTCAACAAAATGGCAGAATGAATATAAGATAAGACAGACTTGTCTTGTCACACGGTTGTGCACACAGGTACAGCTCACAGTTCACAGCACACAGGCTTACAGGTAATAGTTCATGGCTCCAATCAGAGCTACACTCTTTATGTGGTTAAGCTCACCCAGCACACCATCCAGCAATGGACATTTTCACACAGCATGCTGCTGTCTCTCTCTCTCCTACTCAAACAGCTCCTCTATGAGTCTTTCAGCCCAGCTGACAATTAGCAGGTCTGAAGGGGAAATACCTACCCCCTTCGATTAACCTCTTCTTAACCCTTCCCCAGGCTTACCCTCTGCAGTATGTGTATATGTTCATGTATATTTGTGTATATATGTGTGTGTTCTTATGTTGGTTGGTATGTATGTGTGTGGGGGGTGTTATATGGAGCGGTATGTGCATGTATTTATATATGCATGCATATTGTTTTTTTTTTAAAAAAAGGAAAGGAGAGAGTGTGTAGATGTATATATGTGTATGCATATATTTAGATATACATTAATAGAGGGAGAAGCAAAGTCGCTGTTGCCTTATCTATTTTTCCTCTTCTCGGTCTTTCTGCGGCTGTCCGTCTCTCAGCTGGTCGTCCCATTTCTCCACGGTTCGAGTATCAGTCACCACCCATACAAAAGACCCTCAATACTTAGGTGGGGACCATTGTGTCGGTAAGTTTTCAGGAAAAGAGTGCCCTCTCATGCGGATTGCTTTGATTTGCTTCAGCTCACACTCTCAAAAGCCAGAGCCAGAGGCCATAGAAAGGCAGACGTTCTTCAGAGAAGCATAGCTCGGATGCTGCTTCCACTCAGGAGAGAGGTTCCAAGGAAAACGTCTTAGCTCTTCTTTCCCAGACCCAGCACCCCAACAAGAGTCCTGCAGGACCTGTGGCACAGTGCCTATGCCCAGGAGGCTGGTGAGTGAAGTCGGCCTGGTTGAAGTTTGCAGCTGACAGGTAATACTGAATGTCCTTATTACTTATAAGGTGGCACAAAATTTCTGTTTTAAACTCACTGTAATTACTCTAGCTAGCCAGCCCCCTTGTTGCGGGTCTAGCCACTAGCAGAACAACCTGCCTCATGGATCATTCATCCTCTCAGTACTCCCGAGAAGGGGGCGCAGCCTGCAAATGATTTTAGCTCCCTTGCACCAGAGGAAGATCTGGAGCTACTTGGTGTCAGTTTTTCTTTGGAGAACTGTGTATCCAGGCAGTCATGCAGACCATTACATGGGTTAAAAGACAAAGTCATATTTACCCTTTCAATAAGCAATCACTTTTCCATTAGGAAACTGGTTTCATTCAATGCGGATATAGCATTGCGGAAATCCATGCCTACAGTGGGACCGGCTGTTGTCCAATAGGGTGGCGGCTGGGTAGGGCCTGCCACTCAACAGAGGCCCTTACCTTGGTGACGGGTACTTTGGGTTTCTGCTCCCAGGATATGGTTGGGGAGGGAATCCTTAGGGCTCATATCTTGGGACCCGGCCAAGATGTATCGGCAAATTTCACTGCGGAAGCAGCAATAGTCTCAACCTGGTCCCTGGCCAAGGCAATGCTATACTCAGTTACGGCTAGGGGTACCCTATGGTTGAGACCCGGGGCGGTGTTTGGCTTCCTAGAAACAAAATTGGAATAGTCACTTTATAGTGCAAGATCTCTGTTTGATATGAAACCAGAGACAGCCATGTCGGAAGTGACAGGAGGAGGGTCCGTTCTTCTCCCATAACAGAAAGCAGGAAAGTAAAAAACAAAAATATATAACTATAAATAAATAATAATAAATAAAGGGATAAATGTGTTTTTCCCGCTAGGTTCCGCTCCTCTAGGGGCAACCTTTCATAAGGTCCATAAATGAAAATCTTTGGGTGTACCACAGGTACTCACAAAACCCTTTTACCGGGCGCATGCCCAGACTTTTAAGGTAAGTCCCAGTGGGCATGCATCACGGGTTACTGGACAGTGGATTGTGCAGATCCTTGGAGGCATTCGTGGTCACTTCGGTGGATTCCTCACTGTTCCTTCTCCGGACCTTTTTCTCCCCCTTGGAGCTGCCAGATCCAACCACGGCGGTTACAATACTTACAGACACTTCAGAGTCAGAGGGGAGCTGTCCTGGTACCATCTCACAGGAGAGATTGTAGGTTTCCTACCCACCCCAGTTTGTAGGTCGCGGGGGATGGAGAGAAGCATTCGCTTGCAGCAGATGGCTGGAGGCTTTCGCTAGATCGTCAGGATCCTTAGCCTTACATCCCAAAAATGTTTTTCTTTTTTATTCCAAAGTAAGTAATTTGGCGATTGGTTGGACACATCTCCGCTTTATCAGCCTACCTTTTAGCCTATGAATATCTCTAAGAATATTCACAGAGGTTTCAGTGCCGTGTCAGTTCCTCTTGGAGAACAGGGTCTCCAGATTCGCCACTACCTGGGTGTCATTCCTTTCTACATAAAAAAAAAAAAAAAAAAAAAAAAGAGGCCAACTTTTGCTTTCCAACAGTTAAAGTGCCTGTGGGGGCTCTACCGGTTCCTCTGTTTTGCTTCCATCAGAAAAGGACGGTGATGGTCATAAGGAGAATTCTGAGATAAGATGCCTCTACTTCCTGGACGACTTCTAGGTGTCTCAGCCTCCTGGCCGTAATGTTGTCATTCATACCAATGATTCCTTGGGTGCATGGGCACTGGTGCTAGTTTCAACTACAACGGAGGAAACAGGATCCGGCGCAGCTATGGTCAGTGTCAGTATGTATAGCGGGCCGCAGTGATGGAAAGACCTTGAGGATGTCACGAACCATCTGACTGGATCAATGTGATGAATAATATCGGCAAGACAGCCTGGAAGGCGCACTGTGAGGGTCTGTCGGTCAAGGCAAGCGGAGATTGCTAGCCAAGGAAGGTAGTCTCGAAAGCGCTGGAAGGTCAGGCAGTCTTTTTTATCACTTTGACCTTGCTACACAGAATCAAGGGTGACCAGTCATCTTGCGGTTGAGCAACAGGACAGCAATTCAGCTCCAGGGAGGATCTCGTGGCAATATGCTATTGAGAGATGTAGAATCCAGAATGTCTGGGTAGGAAGATCACCAGCAAATTCCGGAAGCAATTTACCTCCTAGGGGACTGGAATACACGGACATAATGTCCATCATGCAAGCTTGCCAGAGCATGAGGGGGAGGCTTGTCCACAGGTGACCTACCACAGACAAGCTTCTTTGCTTCTCACAGCAAATGCCAATTTAAGAAGAGGTCTGACTCGGTTTCTGCTCCCCAAAGCAGAGAACAGAAGCTGAGTTTCTCCATGAAACTGCAATCAAGCCTACTGTATATGTTTTTCCCCAACTTCTCTCGTAATGAAATTCCTCTGGAAGCTGTCAAGAATGAGCATGGTAGTCACGACCACCCCTCGATTCTGACCAGAGGAGTCTTGGTGCTTCCTGGCTATCTACTTCAGATATAGAAGTCAATTCCCCTTCACACATGCACAGACCAGAGATGCAAGCATAATGGCGGGAAGGGGAAGCCGCAGAACCTAGATTGCTCCAGAGTTGCTCCAAGAGTGAGCTCTATTTTGGGGGGTGTGAAAGGCACTCTACTAACAGCCTCTATGCCGAGATCTGGAACAAACTTGTGTTTTTTTCCATTTTGCATGGCAAGATATTATTCTTACTGCACCTCTGGTGGCAGCTGTTCTGGTCTTCTTGTAGGTCAGATTGGACATGAACCTTACCCTATACTTTTTTGAGGTTGCAGGTATCAGCAAGAACAAGGTTTAATTTTGCCAAAGGCCCTTTAGTTTGCAAAATTTTGAAGACAGTCAGGAAGTTTCGTCAACTGCGAGAGAGAATCTTTCACAATTAAAATCTTTCGATGCTGTTTGGGTTTATTTCAACTGTTTACTCCAACAGGGCAGTGTTCGGTTTAAGACATCGCTTACTAACCAGTATTTAGCGCAAATCGTCAAACAGAAGTCGGTTTGAGTTTCAAGCCCTTAGAGCTTCTGAAAAGCATATTTCTTTTGTTACAGGAGTAGAGCTGCATCCTATAGTTCAGCTTATATCAGAGGTAGCGACAGCCCTCCATCTATCAATCATCTGTCCATTGCCTAACTTTCCAGACGTTCAAGCAAGAAAACCACACAAATTGGTCATTTCCAGAGCTTGAAAGAAGTTTCTGTCCACAATTGCTCTTTTCAGTTCATATGATAAGTCTTTCACTTGTCCAGATGGAATTCAGGCAAGACAGGTTGCCTCCTGGACTTTAGCAAGATTGGTTGTGCAGATGGAAATGGGTCGTGAGAATCCTTCAGTGGCAGGATGCATCCTCTTCCAGAGGGGTTGAGACATCATAGGTGGCCCAGTTGAAAGCATCTATGGATTCATTCTACAGGAAAGTGGCATGCTTTTCCCAGCATACCTTTTCAACCTTTACAGAATAGATCTGGGTGCCTTTTCATCAGTGGGCTTCGGAGGAATGACTGTTCAGTCTTCTGTCCCATTTGAAAATATATATATATATATATATATATATATATATATATATATATATATATATATATATATATATATATATATATATATATAAAATAATTATTTTGGTTTGTTAAGTAGAACCCACCTTGTCAGCTAGGAAATGTATCACTAGTATGCTGCCATGGTGGCGGCAAGAAAACAGAAAATTGTATCATACTTACCTTAGTTTTCCTTTCCTGACGCCAATCCATGGCAGCATACCCTTGTGCGTTTCGGTATCTAGCTAATTACGAAGAATGAGGCGGGGCCTAACTGGCCTTTAATTTATGCTATTTCATTGGTCCTGAGGGAGGGGAGAAAAGCAGAGCCTATCACTAGTATGCTGCCATGGATTGGCGTCAGGAAAGGAAAATTACGGTAAGTATGATACAATTTTCCGTTTTTTTTCTAGCTTTGGATCGAGTGGACATGGATTAGAACACCTGTCAGTTTTTATTGCATCTGTGCCCCTGTTAGGGAGAGTCACCCTCTCTATTTGTCTTGTTTACCATTATCAGTGAAAGAAAATCCAAAATTTTGGGCTGTTCCCAGAAAAGTAACAGAGGTAAAATCTTCGAATGAGGACACTAGTCCTGGTGACCTGGGGGTCCCTAAGGGATTCCCTCAATTTGTAGGAATTTCCTCTCACTTCCTGTTTTGGTTATAGAACAGGACGTGAAGGGAAATCTCCCCAATGGGGAGAAGAAAAAAAAATGTGACAATGTTATAACCCTTTAAAAATTCGTATCATCACAGAGTGGTACTGTGGCTACGACACACTTATAATTAATAATTAATAATAATAAATAATGCCACATCCCGATAATTGAGGTCATTGGAAGAAATTTCAATCACAATTTTAATAGAAATATATTCCTAGGAATGTAATCATTATTTATGTTGTTGTGATGTCGCCCTCTGTGAGCTGGGTGTTGCAATGCCCCCTTCCACTCTTCCTCCAAAAATATTTTTCTTGCCGAGCTCTCCTCTTTGTAACCACCAATTTTAGAATCTGACTTCTCTCTTCTTTTCATCAAGTTGGTGTAGTGATGTGGTGTACTGTGCGGCCGCAAAACGCCGTCTGGACACAGCCAATGGGCTGTTAGCGGCGCTTTTAGCTCCGGGAGGGAGACAAACTTGTCTCTTACTGGTGCTACGCTCTGCACACACTAGGACCGCCCCCTCGCTCCCATTGGATGCGGGTTAGCGGTTCAGAAGTCGAGCGCATGCGTACTAGAGCCCGGCCGGGTGTGTGAATGTCATTTCTGGTCTTACGGACTGACGTCACCACCGGGACGTACAAAGAGACGATTTGGGCTGGCATCTCACACAGCTGCTTTTACCTGGTGTGGCGCTGTCATCTGAGCGGGGAGCTCCAGAAGACACTATTCTAAAGGTAACTACTTTATCTCCATATGCCAATCCTGAACCACCATAAGCCGAATAGTCAGAGATACTCTCTGATTCTATGTATATTAATAAGAGGTTCCTTTCTCTCTCTATATCCCCCTAAATAGATATCTATCAGGGACAATTTAGTAATCTCTGGACTGGCTTTCTTATGGTGGGAAGTCCCAAACTGACTTAGCCTATACCTGGTTGTTCCGGACGCTACTGTTCGTATCAGCTATCACTAACTACTCTAGTGTATCTGGTACAATTTGGCTTTATTAGGTGAGATGATTAATAGAATATGTATATATATATTTCTTTTTTATCTTTCTTTCATAATATTTGTTCTAAAATTGAACTGGATCAACTATATGGTATTGAATTTATAATATCCATATATACACAGACCATTTCAATAAGCAACTTGAAGATTTGTTTTATCTGGACGTCCAGTAAGGTTGAGGACATTATTCCCCGCTCAGTTTATTCTATATATATTTTTTCTTCTTTTTGGAAAATGTAAGTAGATATCTGGTTACAATTATATCTCTATGTTGACAAGCTCACTCCCCATTGCCATTTTATTAAATAATTTGTATGTTACACCCGTCCCCATTGTCCCCATACTACATGCCAATATTTTTCTTTCTTTCTGTTTTCTTTTATCCGTCTTTTTCTCTATCTTTCTTCTCTCTTTTTTCTGTTTTTCCTTTATCCGCCCTTTCTGGGTTCCCTATGTGCTTATATATGCTAATAGGGGGTAAGGCTTTGGCCAGGGGATATGGTCCTAATTGCCAATGTCACAGGGGCAACAATATATTTTATATAAATGTATGCTGTTTATGTAGAATGTAATGAACTTATGCCTATTCTTTTGTTCATAGAATATGCCAAAAGCTCCTGAGGAAGCGTTACTGAACGCGTAACATGTAGAGCAAGCTGAGCTGAGTTATATACGATACACTGTCTCTTTGAAATCTGTTACTATTGGAAAAAGTGAATTGTTCGGTTATCCGAAATTTTTCAATACTTATTTATTATGTGGATTGTGTAATTACCATGCTCACAGGTATTATCTGTGAATTTATGCAAGTCTATGTATGTGTTTTCTAGTTTTATTTTTTGTAATAAATACTGTAACTTTTAAAAAAAAACTTTTTTGTGTTATGCTTACAAAGTCCATTATTCAAAATTTCTTCCAATGTTATATCCCTCCCTTACTCTATCCAAAATGAAAAAAAAAAGTTTTGCCTGTAGTTCTACGTTAAGATAAACAAGTTCAGACTTTAGAACCACCTTTTCTAAAACGAAATTTGTTTCATCTTCTGACTCCTTGTCTAGGTGAGGGTGACACTTGTCCAGTTACCCGCTTGCTCCTGGAATGTTCACGTCACAACCCTTGACACAATGTTTGAGTGTGACATCTTGTGCAGACATGCCACAGGTCTCTGCCAGTCTCTAGGACCTGAGAGAAACCCCTGGAGTATCCATGCATGTGCGGGGAATCTTGTGTATGCACAGACATAAGTTGGGTGCAGGCCAGGTCTACATTTCAAGATGGTGGCATGGGAGCAGAGCAGTAAGGATGAACTTTGGTTGCAAGGAAGAGGATGCTGGACTACATGTACTAGTATTTTTTTTTAAACATTAAAAGTAAACTACAATGCCGCCTGTCAGAAGGAGGAAGACAGCTCCCCTATGCCCTCACACTTGCACCCCTGTGGAGGACAGTAACCCTATGCCCCCTTCATTTCACCCACTGTGAAGGAGGGAAACAACTCCCTATGCCCCTTCCATTGAACCCCCCTGAGGAGCAGGGACAGTTCCCCCATGCCCCTCCCATTGCACCCCTCTGAGGAGGAGGAGGGACAGCTCCCCCATGCCCCCTCCATTGCACCCCAAGGAGAAAGAAGACAGCTCCCCATTGCACCCCCTGTGAAGGAGGGAGACAGCTCCCCATTGCACCCCCTGTGAAGGAGGACAGCTCCCCATTGCACCCCCTGTGAAGGAGGAGGACAGCTCTCCATTGCACCCCCTGTGAAGGAGGACAGCTCCCCATTGCACCCCCTGTGAAGGAGGAGGACAGCTCTCCATTGCACCCCCTGTGAAGGAGGACAGCTCCCCATTGCACCCCCTGTGAAGGAGGACAGCTCCCCATTGCACCCACTGTGAAGGAGGAGGACAGCTCTCCATTGCAGCCCCTGTGAAGGAGGGAGACAGCTTCCTCCCTATGCCCCTTCCATTGCACCCCCTGTGAAGGAGGACAGCTCCCCGTTGCACCCCCTGTGAAGGAGGAGGACAGCTCCCCACGCTCTCTGCTCTGCTCCCTCTGAATCATGCTCCCTTACAGCCCAAAAACAAACATAAGTAAACTACAACGCCGCCTGTCATTCCTCCGTCCATGCAGCAGGGGGCTCTGAAGATCAGCGCGGCCTCCAAGGCCTGGGTTTCGGACCTCATAGTGAGTGAGGGGCGGAGGAGGCCAGTACACAGCACCGAGCACCGACACTCATCTCCCAGGACACTGAGGACCTGCACCGGGCTGCTACCCCTTCCCCCACCCCGGGGCTCGGCTGGTCAGGATGTGGCTGAACCCGGAGGAGGTGCTGCTGGCCAATGCGCTATGGGTGACCGAGAGAGCCAACCCGTTCTTCATCCTGCAGAGGCGGCGGGGACACGGCAAAGGCGGAGGGCTGACAGGTAAAGGGGGTCGGGGGAGGCCCATGGTGGGCCCGGAGATGTTCCGGATCTCCTAGTCTGCCTAGAAACTTACCTCCAGTGTGACTGACCAATGTAAACATTGCAGGAGCCCTCCTCTCCGGGGTCGTCATATACCCACATTGCATTGTTATTACAGGTCATACACCCTGAGATCAGGATGACTCCCTCTATCCTATCAAAGGTCTCTGGATTCCTCTGTCTGCTGCGTTCACCATCTAGATCAGGATCAGCCCCCCCAGATTGTGATCGTTAGAGTGCCCCCCGAATTGTGATCGTATAATTCCCCCCTTGAATTGTGATCGTATAATTCCCCCCTTGAATTGTGATCGGTAGAGGGCCCCCCGGATTGTGATCGGTAGAGAGCCCCCCGGATTGTGATCGGTAGAGGGCCCCCCTGATCGGTAGAGGGCCCCCCTGATCGGTAGAGGGCCCCCCTGATCGGTAGAGGGCCCCCCTGATCGGTAGAGGGCCCCCCTGATCGGTAGAGGGCCCCCCTGATCGTGACCGTTAGGCGGCCCCCTTGGATCGTGACCGTTAGGCGGCCCCCTTGGATCGTGACCGTTAGGCGGCCCCCTTGGATCGTGACCGTTAGGCGGCCCCCTTGGATCGTGACCGTTAGGCGGCCCCCTTGGATCGTGACCGTTAGGCCCACCCCCCCGGATTGTGACTATCACGCACGCCCCTCCCCCGGATTGTGATCGTCATACGGCTCCCCGGATCGTGAACTATATAACTCAGCTCTGTATCCATTGAGCTCCACATTCACTCCTGAACTTCCCAAAAGTTTCACTTTTCTTCCAACCCCCCCCCCCCCCCTCTCTCTATCGTATTAGGGATTTTTTTTTTTTGGGGGGGGGGGGGGAGTGGGGTGCAGGTACTTCGTTTTTGAAGTTCTCCCCTCCACCCTCTTCTCCCTCCCTGCAACCTCTTGGGACATGTCACAGGTCCCAGAAGGCTGCAAGACCATTCGCAGAGCGTGGCTTGTGTATGTGCATTGGGAAGCCGGCTGTCATTGCGCAAGGCTTGACAGCCAGCTTCCCAGAGCAAACGTGTTGGCATCGTGGACCCAGAGATTGTTGAAGAGCTGGCCCGGGCAGCGCTGGACCCCTGGGCAGGTATAAGAAGTCAGCAGCTATAATATTTGTAGATGCTGACTTTTCATTTTTCTTTTGGGGGGTACTGAAGAACCTCTGTATATTCCCCATGTTGGATACAGGGGCTAAACTTTCTTGTGTATTAAAGCGAAGTTCCACCGGTTTATGAGTTTATTTTTGTAGCTGCTGACTTTTAATAAACAGTCACTTGCCTGTCCCACGGTCCAGCAATGGGGCCGTCCGAAGCCTCACTTCTCTCCCCTTCCTCTTCGCGGCGCTGACATTGTGAGTGAAGCCGGGCACGCACTGCGCTCCGTCAATGGCCAGGCAATGTTCTGGGACCTGTCACGTGTCCCAGAACATTGCCGGGAGGGAGGGGCCGCCTAGGCGGTCAGAAGTTGGAAGGAGGAAGTGAGACAGGAAGTCCCACTCCAAACCAGGTACCCAGCTCCCCCCCCAAAAAAATGACATGCCAATTGTGGCATGTCAGGGGCGAGGAGTACTTAAAGCGGAAGTTCCACTTTTGGGTGGAACTCCGCTTTAAACAGTTTGGGTCAATAGAGATCGTACATATTAGAAGTATGAGAGCTGGCATTGCTGACTAGTTTGTGTGGGCAGTCGCATGGTTGTAGTCCTCTTTAGATCACCTTCACCCGGTTGAACAATATACCATAATGTATACAGATTTGTACAATTGTATGCTATGGGCCCCACTGGCCCATTTTGCTTCATAGCATTTAGCAAAAAAAAAAAAATAGCATTTACAGCGTTGACTGTATTTTATGCATGTAAAGGTTTGTGTGAATGTTTACATGAGTAGATGCACATGGCCTTATCTGTTGCTGCCTCTATAAATATCTACTGTGCAGATAGCAGCGCTGGTGCAGAATTATTTCTGCTTTTTGTCATTCTGCACTGACACTGCCTGGTGAATGATTCATTCAGGGGGAGGTGTAAGGCAGGCCATAGACAGTGTGAATATTCACACGATTCCCCCATCAACACAGACAGTGATAGAGGGGAATCCCTCTTGCTGAGCAATTGTCTGTTTGTCTTGTAGCCCACTTGATCGTACAAGTACATTCAGCCTGCCCATTAATGGTTTCAATCTCAGCCGGTTTCTGCTAAACCATCTGAGTTTCGAACTGTCTATGGCCGGCCTAAGGCCTCATTCACACAGTACAGCATACACCCATGAGAGGGTCGTGTTTGCCCGCACTGGGATGCACAGGTGTTCGTGCCCGCCTGTCAGATTGGGAGCAGCGGCTTCATGCAGGACATGAATGGGACTGTCTGCAAGTGATGCATGGAACAACTGTAAATCCATGTGTGGTAAAACATGGCCCTTGCGCGGGTGTACGCTGTACTACTCTCATGTGAACAAGGCCTAAATGTCCACAATGTGTAGACGGGGCGGGTGCAGAATGACTCTAAATACAGTGAGGCAAAAAAGTATTTGATCCCCTGTTGATTTTGTACGTTTGCCCACTGACAAAAAAATGATCGGTCTATAATTTTAATGGTAGGTTTATTTTACCAGTGAGAGAAAATAAGTATTTGACCCTTTCGCAAAACATACATTGGTAAGTGCATTACTTTGTTTTAATAAAAGTTTTATTGATATTTACACTATGTGGAGCCTTTTGTTCCTTTGAGATACCGTCTCAGCCTACACGCTACCATAGAGTGATGCGGTGGGGAGATCATCTGGACCCGGTGTAAAGGCCTTGGCTGGGCTTTAGCCACAAGCGTTATTTATCCCTTGCAATGAGGGATAAATAGGAGCTGGTAAGCAGGCCCCACAGCTATTGGTGGAGGCACTGATTGTTATCACTTCGGTGGTGGTTGGTGAAGATAACTTCAGGATTCAGTCTAAAAACACTTATGAACTGGTTATTGATGCATTATTTATGCGAATATTCACAAAATTTGTTGATCTATACATATTGGCGCAACCTGTTTTTGTTTATGTGATTTACTGTGTATATGTGTTCCACAGGAGGATTGCTGCTCCACTATTAGGATTACTTCACAATTTTTGTTTTAGCGTGGTTTCTTCCTTTTGTTTTGAAACATGACTTATACTTGGTGGCAGAATCACAGAGGTCAGACATCTTGTAGTTGACCATCAGGTTTGCACACATGTCAGGAGGGATTTTGTCTCACTTCTCTTTGCAGATCCTCTCCAAGTCATTAAAGCGGAGGTCTTGCCGAATGTTTTTTTTTTTAAAAGTCAGCAGCTACAAATACTGCAGCTGCTGACTTTTAAAATATGGACACTTACCTGTCCAGGGCGCCCGCGATGTCGGCACCCGAAGGCAATCTGTCCCTCGGCTGGAGGCGCCGCCATCTTCGTTAAGGGAATCAGGAAGTGAAGCCTTGCGGCTTCACAGCCTGGTTCCCTACTGTGCATGCGCAATCCCACAGGTCCCTGTTGTCTTCTGGGCCCTGTGTGTCTCCCATAAGGCAGCGGGGGGGGGGGGGAAGGCGCCGGATATGGCATAGATATCCGCGGGTACTGCAGCTATCTATGCCCGGAAGTGGGAGCAAATACCTAGATTATACAGGTATCTTCTCCCCCCTGAAATGTGCCAATTGTGACAGGGGAGGGGGGGGGGGGGGTTTGGAGTTCCATTTTTGTGTGGAACTCCGCTTTAAGGTTTCGAGGCTGACATTTGGCAACTGGAACCTTCAGCTCCCTCCACATGTTTTCTATGGCATTAAGGTCTGGAGACTGGCTAGGCCACTCCGGGACCTTAATGTGCTTCTTCTTGAGCCACTCCTTTGTTGCCTTGGCCGTGTATTTTGGGTCATTGTTATGCTGGCATACCCATCCACGACTCATATTCATTGCCCTGGTTGAGAGAAGGAGGTTCTCACCCAAGATTTGACGGTGAGTGGCCCCATTAATTGTCCCTTTGATGCAATGAAGTTGTCCTGTCCCCTAAGCAGAAAAACACCCCCAAAGCATAATGTTTCCACCTTCATGTTTGACGGTGGGGATGGTGTTCTTGGGGTCATAAGCAGCATTCCTCCTCCTCCAAACACGGTGAGTTGAGTTGATGCCAAAGAGCTCTATTTTGGTCTCATCTGACCACAACACTTATACCCAGTTCTTCTCTGAATCATTCAGATGTTCATTAGCAAACTTCAGGACAGGCCTGTACATGTTCTTTCTTGAGCAGGGGGTCCTTGCAGGAGCTACAGGTTTTCAGTCCTTCACGGCATAGTGTGTTACCTAGGACTGCAAAGATTAATTGATAAAGAAAATTGTTGTCACCTTCCTCCCTGCCAGTTCCGCATCCGTCCCAGTGAATCCTCTTCCTGTGTACAGGGCGGCGGCGCTGCCGTATTCTCATGAGAATACAACGGCGCTCATGTGACCAGGCATGTCCGCCTCTCTCCTCGCTGACGTCAGCTCGCTGCTGCCTCGAGGGGATAGAGAGAGAGGCCAGAAGCAGCCGTGAGCGCCGTCCTCTCTCCTCCTCGCTGACATCAGCTCAGCCCCGCCCGCTGCTGCCTCGAGGGACGTGAGAGAGAGGCGAAAAGCAGCCGTGATGTAAGTTAGCGGCTGTAGTGTATACAACAATACTCAGTCAATAGTATTACATACATTGTGATTTGTGATGGGAGGTTTTAGTGCCCCATCATTGGTGTTCCGGGGTTGGGCGGAATAGTGCCCCATCATTGGTTTTCCTGGGAGGGGGGAAATAGTGTCCCATTGGTGTTGCTGGGGGGGGGGGGATCCCAGGAGGAATAGTGCCTCATAATTTTCATTATTACTTTAACCACTTAAGCCCTGGACCATTTGGCTGCCTAAAGACAGAGCAGTTTTTGCGATTCGGCACTGCGTCGATTTAACTGACAATTGCGCGGTCGTGTGACGTGGCTCCCAAACAAAACTGACATCCTTTTTTCCCTACAAATAGAGCTTTCTTTTGGTGGTATTTGATCACCTCAGCGTCAATTTAGAAAAAAACGCATTATTTTTTACTTTTTGCTATAATAAATATCCCCCAAAAATATATAAAAAAAACATTTTTCTTCCTCAGTTTAGGCCGATACGTATTCTTCTACATATTTTTGGTAAAAAGAATCGCAATAAGTGTTTATTGATTGGTTTGTGCAAAAGTTATAGCGTCTACAAAATAGGGGCTAGTTTTATGGCACTTTTATTAATATTTTTTTTTTTTTTTTTTTTTACTAGTAATGGCGGCACTCAGCGATTTTTATCGTGACTGCTACATTATGGCGGACAGATAAGACACTTCTGGCGTGATTTTGGGACCATTCACATTTATACAGTGATCAGTGCAATTAAAAATGCATTGATTACTGTGTAAATGTAACGGGTAGTGAAGGATTTAACCACTAGGTGGCGCTGTAGGGTTTAAGTGTGTCCTAGGGAGTGATTCTAACTGTGTGGGGGGAGGGGATATGTGTGACACAACGCTGATCACTGCTCCCGATTACAGAGAGCTGTGATCAGTGTCCTGTCACTAGGCAGAACGGGGAAATGCTTGTCTACATCATTCTTCCTCTCCGTGAGACGATCACAGGTATCCCCGCGGACATCGTACCCGCAAACCGCTTCTTAAAGGGCAACGTATAGTTACTTTAATCTGTCTGTACGTGCCCTTCTGCCGACGTATATCGGTGTGAGCCGGTCGACAATCGGTTAAGAAGCAGGGCACTGTGTCCTTAACAACTGATGACTCATTCAGCTGTCAGTGGGGTTCCCCTGTTGACAGCTGACCTGTTAAAGAAGTCTGGCAGTTGGATCTGTCAAAAAAAAAAAGCAGGGGCAATGTTTATCAACATTGCTCAGCTGCTGAAACACTAAGGCTTCATGTAAACTGACATTTAGGAGCAGTTGGGTGTCTTTTTTTCAGCTGCTCCTGAACTCTCCTCTATGTTATTAGTAAATATACACAAGGTCCTTTCACACGAGATGGATCCGTGATGATCCGCCCCGTGAACATCCACTTGCTCAGCGGGGATCGCTCCATGGATCCCCGCTGAGCAGGCAGATGACAGGTGTGCAGCGACGGACCTGTCAGAGTGCCGCTCTCCCCTATGGGGGATCGGATGATGACGGCCTGCAGAGTCCGTCGTCACCCGATCCGATCCGATCCGAAAACGGATGGAAAAGTAGGTTTTACCTCTGTTACACTTTTTCGCATCGGAGCGGGTCGGATGTTAGCGGACATGTCACCGCTGACATCCGATGCTCCATAGAGGTCTATGGAGGGTCCGTTCAGGTCCACCTAAAAAACTGACAGGCGGACCTGAACAGATCGTTCGTGTGAAAGGGGCCTTAGAGCCCTTTCACACCGGGCCGCCCATAGCGTTGGCGGTAAAACGCTGCTATTTTTAGCGGCGTTTTACCGTCGGATTAGCGTCGCATTTCGGCCGCTAGCGGGGCGCTTTTACCCCCTGCTAGCGGCCGAGAAATGGGGAGCAGCGCTCCTTCACCGCCCCAGAGAAGCTGCTGGCAGGACTTTTTTTCCCGTCCTGCCAGTGCAGCGCTCCGGTGTGAAGGCTTTCACACTGGAGACAATGCTGCAGCTGTTTGAGGGCGGATTGCAGGCGCTATTTTTAACGTTATAGCGCCTGCAAAACGCCCTCGGTGTGAAAGGGGTCTTATAGTGTTTCTAGGCAGTTGAGTTTAGAAGCATTTTTGGAAAGCAAAAAAATGCATTCAGGACAGATGTTCAGAGGCATTTAAAACGTCAAATGCCTGTAACAGCTTGTAAACGCGTGTAAACATGGTAACACGTTAAGTTTACAGGCAATTTTAATGGAGATACATTTTTGACTATTTGCAAAAAAAAAAAAAGGCAGCAAATCGGACATTTTTAAATGGCGATTACTATCTGTCAAGTTGAATCGTTCAGGAGAGGTTTTAAAACGTCCCATGTACATTAAAGCGGGATTCCGGCCAGCTAAATTTTTTTTTTTTAAAGTCAGCAGCTACAAACACTGTAGCTGCTGACATTAAATAAGTAGACTTACCTGTCCTGGGTGCCCGCGATGTCGGCCGCCCGAGGCCGACCCGTCACTCGGCTCTCGGGTCCCGGCACCGCCATCCTAGGTAAGGGAAACAGGCAGTGGAGCCTTGCGGCTTCACTGCCAGTTTCCTACTGCGCATGTGCGAGTGGCGCGGCGATCTGTGAATGGACCCCTGGTTTTCTGGGAACACACACAGTTCCCAGAAGGCAACGGGGCTGCTCAGCTAGGAGCAGAACACGCCGCGGAGTAGGAACAGGCAGATTAGGAAGACTGCCTAGCAACAAGGGTTCAGGTAAGTTTAAAACATTTTTAAAAAATTTTTTTTAGGATTTTTGGTTCAATTTTTTTTCCAGGGTGGCCCTCCACTTTAAGCCTAAGATAAAAAGAAACATTTGTTTATTTTTGTATCTTTTTGTTTCTTCATCTACAGATCAAAGGGATGAGCTTGATCTGCAGATAAATTTAATTTAACACAACCTGAGTAAAAAAAAAACAAAACATTTTTTAATTTTTTTTTTTTATCAAATGTTCCTCCTGTTTAACCCTTAGTGGTTGTAAACACTTACAATCTACTTTTTACTACAGGTAAGCCTATAATAAGGCTTACCTGTAGCTACCCCAGATATCTTCTAAACCTGCACGGTTTAGGAGATATCCCCTGTATTAGCATGTGCCACCGTCATCGGCACATGTGCACTAAAACAATGGCATGTTCGTGCCATTGCTGCAGCTAGCGTACCTTTACTGGCGGCTCCCGCGCGTTTGTGCGGTAGTGACGTCATCGCGGCTCCGGCCAATCACAGCGCCGGAGCCGTGTTACCCGGAAGTAACTCCGGGAGCGATGTCGCCGGGCCGGAGCTGTGTACTGGGACCGATGCGGGGGCTTCGATCTCAGGTGAGTATTTCATAATGAGCTAGTATGCTATGCATATTAGCTCATTATGCCTTTGTCTTGCAGGTTTTTTTTTCTTTGGGTTTACAACCACTTTAACCGTTAATTTACTCTAATCTGCCTTAATTAACTCTTTATTCTCCTCCATTTAATGAATATTTTCCTGCTGATTTTTTAATTTTTTTTGGTTCACTTTTATTTTTTAAATTATTAATAATTTAAGTGATTGTAAAGCTTCTTTGTTATTTTAGGAAAAAAAAAAACATCTTATACTTACCTCCTCTCAAAGCCGGAATATTAAAGTGTTTGTCCTCTCCCCTCCTCCGCTCTCCTCTGCGCGCTGCTCCTCTCTCTCGGTTTTTATTTAGAGGCGGCGCCTGCATTCACGTAGACTGACATTTTCACAGTCTGCCTGCCAAAAGCATTTTTTTTTTTTAGGGGGGGGGGGGGTCAGACAAAAAGTAGTTTTTCTTTTTTTTTTTTTTTTTTTTTTTTTTTTTTTTTTTGCCTTTCCTCCTCCTTTTTTTTTTTTTCTTGCTCAGCCCGCCATTCTAGTCAAAAAGCTGCTTTTCCTTTTTTATTTTTTTCGGCACATCCGGCTCGCAGCGCCCCGATCCCCGCTGCCACCACCACCGCTTCTCCTCCTCCTCCGCTACCAGCACCGCCGCCGCTCCTCTTCTCACTCCTCGCAGCTCCGCGGCTGCCCCTTCTTTCTTCCTTCCTCCGCGATCCGGACGGGCGGCTTGTAGTCCGGGGTAGGGGGGACACCGATCGCGTCCCCCACCTTTTTTTTTTTTCTTTTTTTTTTTCTTTTTTTTTTGTTTTGTTTTTAAAATGAACAAGCTGTACATCGGAAACCTCAGCGAGAACGTCAGCCCACCGGATCTAGAAAATCTCTTCAAGGAGTCGAAGATCCCGTTCACCGGCCAGTTTCTGGTCAAGACTGGATACGCGTTTGTGGACTGCCCCGATGAGAATTGGGCGATGAAGGCCATCGATACCCTATCAGGGAAAGTGGAGCTGCATGGCAAAGTTATAGAAGTTGAGCATTCGGTCCCCAAAAGGCAGAGGAGTCGGAAGCTACAGATCCGAAATATTCCACCTCATCTGCAGTGGGAGGTTCTGGACAGCCTCTTAGCCCAATATGGAACAGTGGAAAACTGTGAGCAAGTGAACACTGACACAGAGACTGCAGTAGTGAACGTAACATATGCCAATAAAGAACACGCTAGACAGGGGCTTGAAAAGTTAAACGGATACCAGCTCGAAAACTATTCCCTTAAAGTGACTTATATTCCTGATGAGATGGCAGCCCAGCAACCACCCACCCAACAGCTACAGTCTCAGCCGCAGCAGCAGCAGCATCCTCAAGGGAGATGTGGGTTTGGTCAAAGAGGACCGCCAAGGCAAGGTTCTCCTGGGGCTGCTGCAAGACCTAAACCCCAGTCCGAGGTCCCACTGCGTATGCTGGTTCCTACACAGTTTGTAGGAGCCATTATTGGAAAGGAGGGTGCCACAATCAGAAATATTACTAAACAGACTCAGTCAAAAATTGATATTCACCGTAAAGAAAATGCTGGTGCTGCGGAGAAACCCATTACTATTCACTCAACTCCCGAAGGCTGTTCAACAGCTTGTAAAATAATTATGGAAATCATGCAGAAGGAAGCTCAGGATACCAAATTCACTGAAGAGATTCCCTTAAAAATTTTAGCACATAACAACTTTGTTGGCCGTCTCATCGGCAAAGAAGGGCGAAACCTGAAGAAAATTGAGCAGGATACAGACACAAAAATCACAATTTCTCCACTGCAGGACTTGACACTATATAATCCTGAGCGGACTATTACAGTAAAAGGCAGCATTGAGGCGTGTGCCAAAGCCGAGGAAGAAATAATGAAAAAAATCAGGGAGTCCTACGAAAATGATATTGCAGCTATGAATCTACAAGCTCACTTGATCCCTGGATTAAACCTGAACGCATTGGGTCTCTTTCCACCTTCTTCTTCGGGCATGCCACCTCCATCTGTTGGAGTGTCTTCACCGACAACCTCTGCTGCTTATCCACCATTTGGGCAACAACCCGAATCTGAAACCGTTCATCTATTCATCCCAGCATTAGCTGTTGGAGCAATTATTGGCAAGCAAGGACAACACATCAAGCAACTTTCACGTTTTGCTGGAGCTTCTATCAAGATTGCTCCAGCAGAGGGACCAGATGCCAAACTGAGGATGGTGATTATCACTGGACCACCAGAAGCCCAGTTTAAGGCTCAAGGAAGGATTTATGGTAAACTTAAAGAAGAAAACTTCTTTGGACCCAAGGAAGAAGTAAAACTTGAGGCTCATATTAAAGTTCCTTCATATGCCGCTGGCCGTGTTATTGGCAAGGGAGGCAAAACTGTTAATGAGCTACAGAATCTTACAAGTGCTGAAGTAGTTGTGCCCCGTGATCAAACCCCAGATGAAAATGATCAAGTGGTTGTTAAAATAACAGGTCACTTTTATGCAAGCCAGCTTGCACAGAGGAAAATTCAGGAAATACTGGCTCAGGTAAGAAGACAACAGCAGCAGCAGCAGAAGACGGCGCAAAGTGGACAGCCCCAACCGAGACGAAAATAAAGGTTCAGGAAAATGACCCTTCACAGAGACAGATGCCAGACCAAAGACAGACTGCATAATTGACACCTGTCAGTGCTAAGTGGTTGCAAAACACCATCTAGCTTGTCACCTGTTTGAGGACCAGGCAACATTAAAACTGTCTCTGAGAATGTATTATTTAGGCTCTCAAACTTTTGAAACCCAGCTTTAAAAACAAAAAAAAATTAAAAAAAAGGTGGAAAGAGAAAAGAGAAAAAAAAATAAGGACCCCTTCACTTCCCTTTTGATCTATTCTCACAAGTTTAACATAAACCTTGTTAGTCTTTTTTTATTGTTCTTATTCCCCCGACAATTTTAGAACTTTGTTTAATGAAGCTTTCTCTTATGAGTTCTCTGGTTCAAAAAGAAAAGGCATTGCTCTTTATACGTCCAGTTGTATTTAAAAAAAAAAAAAGAAAAAAAAAAAAAAAGAAATTATAAATAGTAGAGGGTGGGATTATTGGCTGGGTTAGCGTTGAAGGGTATTGAGAGTATTAAGTGTTAGTCCCAGTGTTGAACAAAGTGGCATTTTTTTAATTTGGTTGCATTTTTACTTAACACTGCCATGAATAACCTAAGGGAAGTGTAGAATGGTGTTGGCCAGGGCATAAAAAGATGAATATGCATTTTACTAAACTACCTCAGGCATTTAGTACCTCAATGAGAAATTGTTCCTTTTTGCTTTTTTTATTTTTATTTTAAATTTTTTTTGGTATTTTGTATACTTTATAAAGCTAATAGTTCTTGAGCATTTTATTTTTTTAATAAAAAAATAAAATATCAGCTACCAGCTAGAGGTGCTACAAAAAATATATTTGATTGGAGATGGCATCTACTAGCTGATGGCTGATGGGAGTAAAAGATGGGGAGTTGCCTTGGTTTTTCCTGAGGCCTTCCACACCATCATTTTTGCTAGAAAATTCAGTGAATGTTCAAAAATAAATACTGAAATACGCCACCATACTGATAACAGCAATGCCGTTTATTTTTCTTTTACTATGGGATGAAAAAAAGTTTAACGGTACTTTTTCTGGGAACACAACACAAGGAAGTGATGGAAATAGGCCACCTGGGTTTGGGGAATACATTTTTTAGAAAAGTAGATGTTTTTTTCCCCATTTTTTTAAATTTTTCCCTTTTTTTTTGTTTTAAATTTTTTGGTATTTTTTTTTTTTCTTCTTTGTGCTGCTTGGTTGAATGCAATGAACCCTTTGTGCCTTTGACCATCACTACCTAACGATGCTACATTAAAACATTTGCAGCCCGTTTTGAACTTTGCCATTCTGTTCAAAGAGCAAGCTTCATCGTCAGTTTGGTAAACAAAAAGAGTCACACGTGATCTATGGGAGCATAGAAATATATAAAATATATAAATATATATTCCTTTTTTAGTTTTATTTTTTCATATCCATCGGCTGATGCTTCCCATCAGATCAACACATTATGTTCAGTTACCACAACTGGGGGAGAGGGAAAAGGGGATGAGTCAAACGTATGTTTGATTCACACGAAAGACAGGCTTACGTTTACATATCCAGCCGCAGTAATAATAAAGAAAAAAAAAAAAAAAAAAACTTACCTCCTCTGTGCAAGGGTTTTGCACAGGGCGCCCGCGGCGCTCCTGGATCCCCTTCTCGAGTGCCCCCACGGAAGCTGCATTCCATGGAGGCACTCGTGCGGGCACGCTCCAGAGTCCTGCTGCTGCGTCCATTGACACAGACGGCAGGACTCGGCCCTGCCCCCTGGGTCCCATGTAACTGGATTTGATTGACAGCAGTGGGAGCCAATGGCTCCTGCTACTATCAGTCTATCCAATGAGGAACCAAGACAGCGGCTGGAGCTGCTGTGCTCGTCCCTGTCGGAACGATTGGGTTCAGGTAAGAAAAAAGGGGGGGGGGGAGCTGCAGAACAAAAGGTTTTTCAAATTTACAACCCCTTTTAAAGCTTTTTTTGTTTGTTACTATTTTTACACCTTTAACATATATTTGCATGTTTCACATTGAAAAAAACGCAAAATGTAAAAAAAGAAATAAATGTGTTTTCATTTGTAAATAACTTTTCAATGCTTTGTACCATTGCTGACAGCATGTGTAAACAAAAAAGTTGCGCTATCTCGGTGATTGGCGATATCGGCATCCTTTTTTATTTTAGCTAGAACCGGGAAGGCTTACAAGCCCTGTCAGATTATTTTTTGGCTGTCTGTGTCCTGTTAAGGGTATTTTACTTCCATTCCTGTTATGGAGAAGCAGCAGGAAATGAGAACAATTCCCCTTTTATATACAGTTGTCATCAGAACAGCTGTTCTCACTGTAAAGACGGCCATGGACAGTTCGAATCTCGGCCAGTTTAGCGGGTACCAGCCGAGATTTTAACCATGTATGGGCAGACTGAATGTTCAACCAGCCTGCCGGATTTTACCTGCGATTATCGCATGTGACTATAGTCGCTGGGGACAACTATAATGTTTTACATTTCCCATTGCTTTATGTCTTGGTGACAGTGATCACCAGGACAAAGTGAGGTGACTGACTAGCAATGATATCTTGACAGGGGTTCTAACCCTTTCCCAACTGTATCCAAAACTAAAGAAACACTTTTTTATACACTTTAGCCCTCATTCACATTAAATGCGGCTTTGAAATTTTGCAACTTTATCTGAAATCGCATAATTTCAAAGCTGCATGTTAGTGCAATTTTGAAGATATCTGTGCAGCTTCATGCACAGATGTCTATTCAAGTCGCACCCAAAATCGCCAGAAGTAGTGCAGGAACTACATTTTGAAAACAATGCGGCATCGCAAAGACGGCCACCCGTGATCGCTTCACAGTGAAGCAGAGCACTCACTGTGAAGCACACACAAAGCAGGTCCCCGTTCTGTCAGGGGAGTAGAGTGAGATTGTCGGTGATTAGAAACGGTGATCTCTCTCTACTCCCTGTCAGTCCACTCCCCCCACAGTTAGAAAGCACCTCCCTAGGGAACATTTAACCCTTTGATCGCACCTGGTGTTAACCCCTTCCCTGCCAGTGTCATTCATACAGTAATCTGTGCATTTTTATAGCACTGATCGCTGTATAAATGTCACTGGTCCCAAAAAAGTGTCAGAAGTGTCCAAATGCCCAGCATCCCTGGGGTATACAGATGGAGACCGCAGTCCCATCCACCGACAACAGATCAAGCTGCAGTTGTGAAGTGCCAATTGCATTCTCTCCCTGGAGCTCCTGCGGAGTGGATTGTTGTGTGCAGAGGCCAGTAGTGTTCTGCCCTGATAGCGCTTCAGCGCTTACATCATCCGCTCCGGCTAACTGTTGGGGAGGGAAGACAGAAGACAGTTTCCTTCACTCTGGCTGACTGTTGGGGAGGGAAGACGACAGCCTCCTCTTCCTTCTCCCCCTGGATCCTGATCTGCTGCTCGGGAGTGACCGCCACCTCCTCACCCTGGGCCTCCAGAACTGCCGCAGAGGTCTTGGACCCTCTGTCCGGTTGCCAGCGCTTCAGCTGGGTTGGTGTCATCATTCTGCTGCTGGGATGCCCTTTCTCTGGTATTGTCTCCCAGGTGCACAAATCCTTGTTGGGGAGGGGGAGTGGCTGCTTCCTGAAGTACCAGCTTTGTTGGCTGGTACTTCTGGATAGTTCCAGGCAAAGGGGGCCCAGTCCTGGCGCTGAGCAGAATCTAGCAGCCATCTGCAGGCGATCTCCAGCTCCCATTCCTGAACGGCCAGAAACTCTGTATCTTCCAGTGCCCAGTGCACTTCTGAGACGTTCAGTATCTCTTCTCTGAAATCCATGATTTCGTCAAATTGCTCCCAAAGTTCGGTCCCCTGTCAGCTTCACGTACAACAGTCCCAGGCCTCCGTAGCCAAAGCCTTCCATTGGGCTGTCATCCGCTATCCAAGGGCATGCTTGTTATACATGCCACCGGAGGGCCCTGTAGCTCTCATCCAGCCGCATCTCTGCCCAGACCAGCCTGCTTAACTCAGCTGTCTGCTCCTTATGTGGTTTTTCTCCCAAAAACAGCACCCACAATCCATACTGTGACCAGTACCTTTCCTGGATGGAGGGGAGAATTATTCCCTGGTGGCACTGCTCACGGGCTAGCGTTTCCTTACAGAGTTTGCAGCGGATAGAATCATACCATCCCAGTAGGACCTGCTCTGATACTGGTCCCCTGTGCTGTATCTGCATTTTTCGCAACCTCCTTCCGAATTCCTATTCCATGGCGGCTGGTATCTGTACCTCTCTTCTCCTGCTATCCAGACCTTGGGTCCAGGTGGAGGTTTGGATGTCACAGACTGCAGGAAACATCCCACTGCTTGCCACCAATGTAACGTAATCATCCCACACTCCGCTTGAGTGCTTTCGTCATATACTGCTTCCTTTCAGTCTGAAATATAGATATCAGATATTCCAACCACTTGCAACCAAGAACTAGGCACTACTCGTTTTGGCTGCTATACATGAACTGTTTATTGAAACACAGGTACACAGGTAACACTTGGGATAATCCCCCCCCCCCCTTTGCATTTAGGGCGGGGTAGACTGTCCAATCAGCAGGGAGAGCTGTTGGAGGAATTCCCCCCTCCCTCCACACAGCAAACACACATACACATCCCATAATACTTTTGTCCCAAGGGAGACAGACACAATAAAACAATGGAATACAGCCACATCCCAAATGACCCAGAAAAGAGTCCACAACAGTATGAGACAATATATATAATAACATTCCGGCGTGGTTGTACAGTTAGTCCAATGAGTACAGATCATACTGAGGTTCTTGGTCACCCTGTGCCCCTAATAGACACCAGATGACTTAGACATAGGAGGTGCATGGGGAGCTGAAACAAGGGTTTCCCAACCTCTCCAAGGGATTCTGGGTTCTACGGGCCTCCCGTCACAACCCCATAGCAGCAAGGTCTGCTATGGTGATCGTTATACCCTTGGTTTGGTGGGAGAGGGGACAGAGGGGGGACATTGTTTTTTCACTGGTGAGTTTTTTTTCCACACTGAATCATTCACATTTCCCCAGTGGTTTCTGTAGGCAGTGCAGTGTGGTACTTTATTTATAGTGCCATGAGCTCTGTGATTTAACGTTATAAATCGCTAACCATTTTCTGTTCAGTTGAGGTTGTGTCATACGCCTAGTGTGGTGGAGCCTTCGAATTAGTGCGGCCTTTGCTGTCACCCTTATAATTGATTACTAATTGGTGAGTCACTGACCCTGAATGAGCATGTAGATATTGGATTTCCAGACATGGCAGCATTTGGTATATTATATTACAGAATATTTAAATGCAGCAAAAATATAATCTATTGCAGTTTACCAGTTCTTAAATTTGGTGGCTGTATTTATTTTTTTCAGGTTAAGAATATTAAGCCCTCATGCACACAGGCTGTTAAAATAACGTTATGAAAATGCCAGTATCTTTGCAGTGATTTTTTTTTTACTTTTTTCAGCGTTTTCGAGCGTTTTCGAGCGTTTTTGAGCGTTAGCGTTTTTTCTTTTTTTTTTTTTTCAAATTTTTTTTTTTTCAATGGATCAAAAACGTTAAAAAAACGTTGGTGAATGACGTTTTTGAGCGCTTTTCAGCGTTAGAGCGTTTTTACAGCTGAAAAACGTCTCTCAGAACCCAGTGGTCCTGGGTTTTTTTTACAGCTTAAAAACGCCTATGCCACTTGCAGCTCAAAAACGCCTAGGTGGGCATGAAGCTATAGACTAACATAGACAGGCCTTTTTAAGCTGCAAAAAAAGCTCAAAAAAGCAGCTGTAAAAACATCCGTGTGCATGAGGACTGGAAGTTCTGCTTTAAGGACTCCTCACCCCATTACATGCCACATTTGGCATGTCATTTCTTTTTTTTTCGGGGGGGGGGGGGGGGTACTAGAGCTGGGCGATTTTTCTTAAGAAAAAAAACTCAGGTTCACGATTCGAACCGAGTTTTTTTTGTTTTTTTTTACTTTGGATACCGTGCCGATCCTGAGGAGCTGTGGGCAGGAGTTTTTAGGCGAGGCCGCGGCTTTGGCCTAGTCTGCCGTGTCCAGCCTCGCGGACTAGGCCGAAGCTGCGGCCTCGCCTAAAAACTCCTGCCCGCCGCTCCTCAGGACCGGCGCAGTGAAAAAAAAATCTAAAAAAATCAATTTGCTTAAATTTTGAAACGATTTGACCTCTGAATTCGATTCAAGATTTAAATCGATTTTTTTTTTTTTTTTTCCCCAGCCCTAGGGGGTACCTAGTTTTGACAGGTACACAGCTCCCACTTCCGCTTGGGCTACCTAGGCGACTCGAGCGGGGGTTTTCCTCTTTCCCCCTCCCTCCCTGCAATCTTCTGGGACACCTCACAGGTCCCAGAAGATTGCCCGGCCATTCAGGACACGCAGCGTGCCTCACACCCGGCTGTGAAGCCACAAGCCACCACAGCTGGGTTCCCACACTTGTGATGCTGGCTCCAGGGAGAGGCCAGGAAGGGAACCGACGGTGGCCCCATCGCTGGATCATGGGACAGGTGAGTGTGTGTTTATTAAAAGTCAGCAGCTACAGTTTTTGTAGCTGCTGACTTTTAATAAACACAGACATGACTGGAACTCCGCTTTAAGACCCCTTTCGCATTGAAGGCATTTTTCTGGTGTTTTAGCACTAAAAATTGCGCCCGTAAAGAGCCTGAAAAAGTCTCTCAATGCTCCCTAGGGTGAAAGCCAGAGTGCTTTCATACTGGGGCGCTGCGCTAGCAAGACGTTAAAGTCCAGTGTCCTTGTAACTTCCTTTGAACCAAGCTAAAATCTCAAATGTTTCTCAGCTATTTTCTATGAACTGCAAAACATCACTGTCCATGTAATGGAGAAAAGGGGATGTTTTTTCTAGGTCAAAAGAGCAAAGAACAATTTGGTGCTTTATAACAAATAGGATTTACAATGGTAATAATGTATTACTGCAATAAAGGGGCCTGGAAGTTATCTGTAGGTAATTGTAGTTGCTCAGCATTGACTCACTGAAGATGTTAATATCTTTGTAGCAGCTTGAGATTGCTGCACCCTCCTGCCTGGAAAAGAATGTCATTCCACAAACATATGAGGCTCCAGCCCCAGGGGGGTCCAATGTTCTAGAGATAATCTCATGGTCCTCACCGCTCAGTAAAATGTAAAGACTGCTCTTTTCTGTGCTGTCATTTCTCATTCCATCAAATTGCAGTGCGATAAAGTGAATAACTTCCCATTATTTCTCCACAATCAGAAAATCAAAAGTGTTTGAATAGCATTTGTCAGTTTATTTTTTTGCTCTCTGTATACCTTTGGGCAGATTTCACCACTTCCCGTCACAGAGACGCAACAGGAAGTGAGAAAAAAAATCTCCACAAGTCCGATACCAGTGTCCCCATTGGAGCGTATCCCCTCATTTTTGTTCTGATCACAGCTGTAACATTTTGGATTTTCAATCATTTTTGGTTTTGACCGAAAAAGAGGGTGAACCAGAGCAGACAAAGAGGGTGACTCTACATAGCAGAGACACAGACTGCAATAGACAGGCATTCTAATTCCTCCCTACTCTTTCCAAAACCTAAATATGTTTTGGCTATGCTATTCATACACATTATTAAGGGCCTGTTTCACACTAAAGCGTTCCCTTGTGGTGTGTTAACATGTGCTGCATTAAGGTAGCCCATTCATTATGGAAAAATGCGCAGACCCTTTTTTGTTGTGCAATAGGGCAATATGCACTGCCTCATGTACAAGTGTGTATGGGCCCTAAAACATTTTATATGTGTGTGTGTGTGTGTGTGTGTGTGTGTGTGTGTGTGTGTGTGTGTGTGTGTGTGTGTGTGTGTAAGGAGGTGTTATAAAATCACATTATAATTGCATGAACTATATAACAATACAATAAAAGTCCAGACCTTGGTGAAGAGGACCATGGTAAGTTTCTCAGTGTTCCTCTGTGCTTGATCATGTGGTCTGTGATGTCACATGGCCAATGGACATTTTTTTTTCTTTTATGAATATGAATGCATTTATTAGTATTATTTATTTTTCTAAAAATGGACAATGTCTTTAAAATCTGACAGGTTTGGTAGTGCATCAATTGGGATAGTGTTTCTCCTATCACCACCCATAAGAGCTCTGCCCATCAGTAGTAACAAATCCAATACATAAACAGATGTACAAAAAAGTGTTTAAAATATAACAATCACACAAATAATAATACACATTAAAAGGAAAGTCATCAAATAATATAAAAGTCCATATATCCAAGTACTGTTGTGCTCAAAAATATTCCACAAGGGGCGCGGCCTGACGAGGCATGTGAGTGGACCTGCTGCATGGAGCTCCCGCTGGTGATCCTGTACATGATCCTTTCCTCGCAGGTGAGTCTACCTGGATTTTGCCGCTAATGCTGCCCGCTGACACCCTGACCCATCCGGACCCGCTGGCTACTTGAACCGAGCCGATGCTGACCCAGGGGAACTGAGGAGACGCCGCGGCCGCGATGCCCCAAGCTGTCCAAGATGGCGCCTGGCAGTCACAGCCTCCTAAAACACCACGAGGCATGGAGAAGAAAACTGAGCGGGGGGGTAAGTTAAACAAACCCCTGAAGCCCAAGGAGCAGTCCAGGGACATTCTCTATTATACCCAGAAGCTGTCTGGCCCTGCTGACTCGCCCTGCTTCACAACGAAACACACACTCCCCTGAGCCTGCAGACAGGGAGGATGCAGGCTTTCTAGATGAAACCGTGCCATTAGACTTTCTACCTGATCCTATGCCTGTTCTATTTGATATACCTTCAGAGGACAGTGCTCAACCAACACTTAGCGAGATCCTGCATGCAGTTCACAAATGCACTGCCTCTATGGATGACCTGAAAGAATAGTTTGGAGGGCTGAGGGAAACAGTGCGTCAAGACCTCCAGAAGATCAGGGAAAGAACCACTGCAGTGGAGGGCAGGGTTAGTGATGTGGAAGATCAGTGGCCCCCTCTGACTAGGGATGTTAGAATGGCTACTCGGCAGGCCTTCCAAGCCCTTAATAAAACAGATGACATTGAGAACCGCCTGAGACTAAATAATGTTCGCATAGTGGGGCTCCCAGAAAAGGTGGAGCTCAGGGGACCCCACAGCATTTGTTGAAGGTTGGCTGCAGGACGTGTTCGGCAAAGAGGCCTTTTCACCAATCTACACTGTAGAGAGGGCGCACAGGGTGCCCCGAGATCTCTCCCACCTGGCAACCCTCCCAGATCGGTATTAGCCAGGCTTCTGCTTTACAAGGATCGGGAGGTTGTACTGCACTTGGCCAGAGAGAAGAGGGCCATAAATTAAAATGACACCAAAATCTCATTCTACCCGAATTTTTCTACAGAGGTGCAACGCAGACGATCAAAATTTGCGGATGTCAAGAAGAGATTGCAAAGGCTACAGCTATCCTACGCTATGTTTATCCCAGCCAAGCTGAGGGTGACAGCCAGAGGTCAGAATCAGTTTTTTGAAAACGCACAAGATGCGGCCGTTTGGCTGGATCAAAACAAGCAAGATCTCTGCCACCGCAAACGCGAAGATGGTGCAGAATGATTACCTGGTAGGAAATACAAAGAAAGGGGGAATGTTGGCCGCTAAGTTCCCTATACAGTTTGCCTTTTACAGAGGAACTATTTCTGCAATCTATACACAGCGAGTGATTACACACTTTCCACTTTTTGTTGGTTCTGCTGCTTATACCAGCTCATTTGGGAGATGCTACCGTGTTGGTTACTTGTGAACTATCTGTGGTCATGGGTTACATACATGGCCTTTGTTTCGGTGCCCATTTGGAACGAGAAGATATGTTGGAAAATATACCTTACGTCACCTGGGAAGTCTCAGCTGTCCGGTTGACCTTGGCTGTATTCCAGGATATCTTTTGCTTCAGTTTGTGTTTTTTCTTAAATTCATATGCTGCGCAGTTGCCCAAGATTGGCTGCCTCCTATTCACAATGTTTTCCAATGTACAGCCCCCTTGAGGGGCATGTTATGCTTAATGCATTTTCTGCTGATTACTCCAGGTTATCAACGTGCCCAGACTGGTTGGCTAGTTAAGGGACCACTGATGTCCACTGGGCCTCCTTGTCCATATATATATATATATATATATATATATATATATATATATATATATATATATATATATATATATATATATATATATAAAGACACCCACACTGACTTTGTGTCACTTTAGTTTTTATACTCTGTATACTTATTGTATACAGGTTCTATAGTGATAGCGCAGTAATTTTTTATTTTTTCTGTTATAAATATATATATGAGTCTGCAATGTCATCCACACCCATTGTGTCTTGGAATGTCCGAGGAGTGAATGATCCCCTGAAATGGACCATAATCCCATCTTGCTTATGCAAATTCCACCCAGCCATTATTGGCCTGCAGCAGACTCGCCTCCTGGGGGGGCAATGTGGGGTTCCTGCAATATGCATGGGTTGGCAAAGCGTATCACTCCACCCATTCTGCTTATTCCCGAGTGAGTGTACTGATATACAAAGCGTTGACCTATCAGGAGCTTGACTCCCTGGTAGATGCCTCTGGCAGATTTGTATTCTTGTACTGCAAATTGTTTACTATGACCTTGCTTCTAGCTTTGGTGTACATTCCACCCCCGTTCTCACAGGATGTATTGCAGTTGCTGCTGTTGTACCTGGCGAATAAGCCTGATGTTCCGGTGTTAATTATGGGGGACTTTAATTGCTACATAGCCCCCAGATTAGATAGGCATCCCCCAATCCCCCCCCCCCCCCCCCAGGGGTGGCAGGGGTACAGCTCTCAGTCGCCTGCTATCTGAGGTAGGCTGGACGAATATGTTACATGCACAATCCAGATACGAAACAATTTTCATGTTTTTCCAAAACCCATGGCTCCCTGTCACATATTGAACTGTGTGTAGGCACCCCTAGCATAGTTAACTACACCTCCAGGGTAGAATACTTTCTGCGAGGAGTGTATGATTACTCCCCCGTAGCCTTATGGATGATCACCCAGGCCCCCGTCTCATTACCCAAACCCCTTGGAAACTCAATGCCTTCTGGCTTAAAGTGGCTGTAAAAGCTCGTGTTTTTTCACCTTAATGCATTAAGGTGAAAAAACACCTGGCAGTCACCTGCCCCCCTAGCCCCCCGTTTTACTTACCCGAGCCCCTTCATCTTCTTCGGGGGGGACGCACTGTCCTTCTCTCCATGGAGTCCCAGCTTTGCTTGGATAGATTGATAGCAGCACAGCCATTAGCTCCCGCTGCTGTCAATCAAATCCAATGACCGGGGGGGCGGGACCTAGTCATACATTCGGCTTCTATGGACGCTGAATGAATGACTTGGGAGCGCACCCGCAAAGTAACCCCCTTGGGAGAGCACTTCTCCTTGGGGGTTATCTAATGCGGGGAGGAACCGCCGAGGGACCCCAGAAGAGGATGTTCGGAGCCACTCTGTGCATAACGAGCTGCACAGTGGAGGTAAGTATGATATGTTTGTTATAATAAAAAGAAAAAAGAAAAACAAAGCTTTAGTATCACTTTAAGCTGTTCACCTCACAGAAAGCCCAAATTGATTACTTTTTCCAATTTCATAGCCAATATACTGTTACTATACCAAAAAGGGAAACGTTCAAAGCATACATCAGAGGGGTGTTCATAACAGAAATCACAAACGGAACTCTTCCACCCTACTAGAGTGGGTGGGAGATCAGGTACGACAGCTGAAACTATCCTATGTTACAGACCCATCTGATTCTGCAAGGGAGGCATGGATGTCGGCCCAGGATTCTTTGGATCGCCTGCAGAACGTAAGAGGTTCTTTACCAAGCTGGCTTTCTATGAGGAGGGGGGAAAAAACGGGTCGCCTACTGGGGAAAATTGCTAGATCTCAGCAACAATCCCCAGCTATCAGGCAATCCGCTCCTCCAGTGGCCGAATAGTTAATGATCTGGAACAAATCATATCTGAGTTGGCGTCCTTCTACACAGACCTCTATGGGTCGAGGGATGATTACTCATGCTGATCTTGACGATTACCTCTCTGGTATTGACTTGCCCTCCCTGCCTGAGGGGGCTAGACAACTATTAGAACCCCCCCAACTTTGGAGGAGTTGCAGGCAGCAGCGTGTTCTTTGCCCACATGCAAGGCCCCCGGGGAGGACGGCCTCCCCATGGAGGTTTTTGCCCAATACGGTGAACAGGTGCTGCCAAGGCTGCTGGAGGTGTTCCACCCTCAATGGCCAGAGCTAATGTGATACTATTGCTTAAGCCTGGGAAGGATCTGGTTGACCCAGGTTCCTATAGGCCCACTTCTCTCCTCCAGAGTGATGTTAAAATCCTGGCTAAGGCACTTTGGGTCAACGGGATCATATCCTCCATTATACATCCTGATCAGGCTGGCTTTATGCCACTAAAATCCACGGCCACTAACCTCGGATGCCTTTTTTCTGAACAACTGCAGGTGGACAATGGGGGGACACAGGACTCTGTTGTCCCTTGATGCCAACAAGGCGTTCGACAGTATTGGCTGGCGATATCTGTGGGTGGTGTTATCCATATTTGGATTCGGAGATCGATTTCATAGCTTGGATCAGACTGTTATATGCGTCCCCACAAGCGACAATTAGGATTTTGGGCCGAATGTGTCATGCGTTTGCTCTGGGCAGGAGCATGAGGCAGGGTTGCCCACTGTCCCCCTTGCTCTTTGCTATCGCCATAGAGCCATTGGCAGCACTGGTGAGGGCCAGCCCAGGGATTACAGGGTTGAGGTTTGGTGATCTACATTAGGAGATCATGTTGTATGCTGAGGACATGATGCTTTTCCTGGGGGACACCAATACCTCTTTAGCCGAAGCGACGGCCGTGATTTCCAGTTTTGGGCACTACTCTGGTCTGACCATAAACTGGTCCAAAACGGCCTTAATGGTGCTTGACGGGGATCAGGAGGTGGAACTGCCTGATTCCTGTCCTATCCCAGTAGTAACCTCTTTCAAGTACCTAGGAATACAAATATCACCTAGACTTGCGGACTACTGCCCACTAAATGTGTACCCCCTACTATCCCGATATCAGGACAAAATTAACACCTGGAATAATCTTAAACTATCGCTGGCTGGTAAGGCCAACTTAATAAAAATGATATTGATGCCACAGTTGCTAAATTTTCTACACAACTCCCCTGTTGTAATTCTCTTGAAAATATTCAGAGTAGTTAACACCCTTTTTAAACGCCTATTGTGGAATATAGGCCCCCCCAGGTTCAAACTAGAGCAGTTACAGTACTCCAAAGACAGTGGAGGATTGGCAGTGCCCAATGCTTGGCTGTACTATGTTGCAGCCCAAATGCAGCATCTGATTGGGTCCATGGCCCATGATCCAGTGGGCTTGTCAGCAAGGTTGATGCTGATCGACTCTGGAGCGGAGAGTGTTCCGATGGACCTGGAGGCACAGATGTTCCATAAATCTAATAAACAGACGCCCACCCTTACTCTACTTCAAAAAATATGGAACAGGGGCAAACAGATGCAGGGGGTGCTAAGGTTCACTGAATACAGCCCAATATGGGATAACCTCTCCTATGTCGAACTGGCAAAACTACGACAGGGACCCAAGTGGCGCTCCTTTGGTGTAACTTTGCTGTCCCACATATTTTGGGACGGCAGGTTGCTGTCTTTCCCCGAGCTACAAAATAAGTTTACTTTGCCCCCCACCATGTTTTACTCCTATCTCCAGCTCAGGCACACTGTGAGCACGTGGCGGGATGCTAACAACTGGGTTATGTCCAACACCCCTTTTTTTCACATCTGTAATCAAGCACTGATGGGGATCATCTCGCATTGTTATCAAATGTTACTGACACACCATTTAAGAGCTCACCCCACTAATGCCACGTACACACGATCGGAATTTCCGTCAGAAAAAACTTGGATGGTTTTTCTGACGGAATTCCGTTCAAGCTTGCATTCACACGGTCACACAAAAGTTCTCTGAACTTTCAACCGTCAAGAATGCGGTGACCTACAACACTACGACGAGCTGAGAAAATGAAGTTCAATGCTTCTGAGCATGGGTCAAATTGTTTCCAAGCATGCGTGATATTTTGCGCATCCAAATTGCATACAGACAAACTCATTTTCGGATAGGAAATTTTCCCGACCGAAAAGTAGAGAACATGCTCTCAATTCCAGCCAGCAAAAGACCAATGGAGCATACACACAGTCGCATTTTCCGACAAAAAGCTCTTATTGGAGTTTTGCTGGCGGCATTTCCGATCGTGTGTACGCGGAATTAGGCAGCGTCCCTATGGGAAAGGGACGTAAGGCCACTCATGGGAAACCAATGGGAGGAGGCACTGCAATCCATTACTACCTGCTCTCTCAACGTTGCCCAAAAAGTATCCCAATTATACATTGTGCTTCGGGTGCACTACACCTTGCTAAAACTACATAAGTTGGGTAGCCTGGCGGACCCCCTGTGCGGCAGGTGTAGGCAGCACCAGGGGATCTCATACATCTACTCAGACGCTGCCCAAAGCTCCACCGCTACTGGAGTGCGGTACTTGGAACGCTTATTCAAGTGTTTCAGACGGCAGTCCCTTTAGACCCAACTCACTGTATCTTGGGGGTTTTAGAGGAGGTAATTCCCAAGGGAGATGGTCAGCACAGCATTTTCCAGGGCACTTTCTCAACCCCAAAACTTATCTTGATGGGATGGAAATTGATCTCGCCGCCCACAGTTGCCTCATGGATAACACACATGGGGAACACTTTGGTCATGGAAATATATATCTATTAACACAGGGGATACCCAGGTAGATTTGAAAGAATCTGGTCACCATGGCTGGATAAGCCTGTGCTAAGTACCAGGGAACTGGTAATGTCCATAATTTTGCAATGCCCTGCAGATAGATCTTGACGTGCTGGGGTTTCTCAACACCAACTGTAATGTATATGTCTCTGTGCTTCAGCGTATTGTGGACTTGAAGGTCATACTGATTGGATTAAAGTTAGGGGCGCAAGGATAACCGTGATATGTAACTATAGATATCTGCACGTGCATAGTTTGTACATTGGAAACTGTCAAATTCTTTTAATAAACACCTTTATGATTAAAAAAAAAAAAAAATAGTCCACAAAGTGCAGAAGGTGATTCCATTTTCTAGGAAAAGCCCCAAGATTTCCATTAGGGACTGAGATAAATTAAAATCTTACCAGACCACCAGGATAAATCCCAAAAAATGCCCAAGGGGATGGTGTAAGCAGGCTTTTGATCCCACTCTGTTTACATAGCAATAGGGTATAAAGACCAATCAAACCTCATGGTGTAATATGCTGATTAAAAAAAATGTATTTATTCTATAATAAAAATAGTGCACTCACATTTTAATGGTTGTAAACCGTCATATCCTAAAAAGCTGCAGCGCAATCTAATCGAACATTCGATCCTTCTGGCTGGGTGGGCGCTGTGGGTGATGACGTCATATCAGGCACCGCCGTGCGCATTTCATCATATTCTTGACATCAGAGATAGTGTGTGTGTGTGTATATGTATGTATATGTGTGTGTGTATATATATATTTATATATATATATATATATATTATATCTTACAAAAGCGAGTACAACCCTCACTTTATTCTATCTTTTCATGTGACAACACTGACGAAATGACACTTTGCTACAATGTAAGGTAGTGAGTGTACAGCTTGTATAACAGTGTAAATGTGCTGTCCCCTCAAAATAACTCAACACAGCCATTAATGTCTAAACCGCTGGCAACAAAAGTGAGTACTCCCCTAAGTGAAAATGTCCAAATTGGGCCCAAAGTGTCAATATTTTGTGTGGCCACCATTGTTTTCCAGCACTGCCTTAACCCTCTTGGGCATGTAGTTCACCAGAGCTTCACAGGTTGCCACTGGAGTCCTCTTCCACTCCTCCATGATGACATCACGAAGCTGGTGGATGTTAGTGACTTTGCGCTCCACCACCTTCAGTTTGAGGATGCACCAAAGATGCTCAATAGGGTTTAGGTCTGGAGACATGCTTGGCCAGTCCATCCGTCTTGGAGGTGTGTTTGGGGTCGTTATCTTGTTGGAATACTGCCGTGCGGCCCAGTCTTCGAAGAGAGGGGATCATGCTTGGCTTCACCATGACACTCCCGCCACCATTCTCGACTGTAGGCAAGACACACTTGTCTTTGTACTCCTCACCTGGTTGCTCCCAGACATGCTTGACACCATCTGAACCAAATAAGTTTATCTTGGTCTCATCAGACCACAGGACATAGTTCCCGTAATCCATGTCCATAGTCTGCTTGTCTTCAGCAAACTGTTTGCGGGCATTCTTGTGCATCATCTTTAGAAGAGGCTTCCTTCTGGGGTGACAGCCATGCAGACCAATTTGATGCAGTGTGCGGCGTATGCTCTGAGCAATGACAGGCTGACCCCCCACCCCTTCAACCTCTACAGCAATGCTGGCAGCACTCATACGTCTATTTTCCAAAGACAACCTCTGAATATGACACTGAGCACGTGCACTCAACTTCTTTGGTTGACCATGGCGAGGCCTGTTCTGAGTGGAACCTGTCCTGTTAAACTGCTGTATGGTCTTGGCCACCGTGCTGCAGCTCAGTTTCAGGGTCTTGGCAATCTTCTTAAAAGATGGCCTAGGTTTTATGTAGAGAAACAATTCTTTTTTTTCAGATCCTCAGAGAGTTCTTTGCCATGAGGTGCCATGTTGAACTTCCAGTGACCAGTATAAGAGAGTGAGAGCGATAACACCAAATTTAACACACCTGCTCCCCATTCACACCTGAGACCTTGTAACACGAACGGGTCACATGACACCGGGAAGGGAAAATGGCTAATTGGGCCCAATTTGGAGATTTTCACTTAGGGGTGTACTCACTTTTGTTGCCAGCGATTTAGACATTAATGGCTGTGTGTTGAGTTATTTTGAGGGTACAGCAAATTTACACTGTTATACAAGCTGTACACTCACTACTTTACATTGTAGCAAAGTGTCATTTCTTCAGTGTTGTCACATGAAAAGATATAATATATTTACAAAAATGTAAAAGATGTACTCACTTTTATGAGACACTATGTGTGTGTGTGTGTGTGTGTGTGTGTGTGTGTGTCTGTGTGTGTCTGTGTATCTATATAGATCTCTCTCTATCTATATATAATCTGTAACAACCTCTCTCTCCCCCATTATTAAAGACTAAGTTAACTTTGCAGAGAAAAAAAAAGTGCATTTTTTTCCCCTCAGGAGCCTGTAGAGCATTGCACCCGTGATCAGTGGCTGCAATATCGGGCTCCTGCAGACAAGCCCTACAGCTTTCTGACCATACCTTGTCAGTTTGAAAGCTGCAGGGCTTGTGAATGAACTATGAGAGCGCTCATCGGTGTCCTTGCAGTTCATTGAGAACTAAAAGCTGTCTACCATGGTGGAAGTCGGGACTTGTAGTTTTCTCATTCACAGACCACTGTGAATGAATAACACGGCTGTGTGTCATTCGTGTTTCAGCCTGTCACTTCCTGATTTTTCCCTAGGTGATAATGGTGCAGAGATTGGCCACATTCCAGCTGGCAGTGTTTCAGTGAGGGCAGAAAAATCAAATATTTGGGACCTGACCCAGATCTGCGGCATGTCTGCAAACTTGAGGTCCCCGCAGAACCCATGCTTGTGAAAAAAAGAAAAAAAAAGTCTTGCTATTGGCAGGACATTGAAGATGGTAGTGTGGAAGCAGAGTGTCACAAGGAGAGCTTAAAGTGATTGTAAACCTCACCTTGTAAAACAACCTATTCAGTTTAAAATTGAAATGAAAGGCAAAACATTTGTGTATAGATATAAAAACATTAGAAATACCTTTTTTTTTTTTTTTTTTTTTTTTGTACGTGATCACATTCCCTCTGTTCTCAGCTGCATGAGAGTTGGGGGGAGGGAGGAGGAAGAGAAGAAGAAACAGCAGCACAATGATTTTCCCAGTGGGTGGCTGTGCAGGGGAGGCTTGTCAGGAAAAGTCATTGGAGGAAAACAGGCTGCGTTTAAAGCACAGCTAGAGAACTGACTGTGCTGTGCTCTCCTGCTTAGTGTGGTCAGTTTTCAATAGGAAAGCAGAGGGGCTGGCAGAAACACCAGGGAACTACATGGTGCAGCAGGCACATATCATGCATATGAGATTTTGGGTTTACATATTCTTTAATCTGCATGGAAGACAACACTGGTCTCTGTTTTTGTTTAGGAACACTTTAGGAGCGCTTTTTAGAGAGCTGAGATTTAGTTTAACTTAGGTAGGGGGAAGTTCCTCTTTAGGTCCATTGTTGTCACAACAACTAGAAATAGTCTCTTGATTAGTCACACGGTGGAGATACCACAGGCAACCGCATGACATGCAAAGACAACTTCTGTTTTGAAACCACTTTGCACTCATATTAACTCCTGTCATTTACTGTTTTTCCCTTAGGCCTGCTGGTGGGGACACTGGATGTTGTACTGGATTCAAGTGCACGTGTGGCTCCGTACCGGATCTTACACCAAACCCAGGAATCTCAGATCTATTGGACCGTAGCTTGTGGTTCGTGTCTATACACTGCATATTGTGTGATAAGTCGAAGCTGATGTAGATTTGGGTGAAACAGATATCTAAATATATTTTATAAGTGTGACATCACTACTTTTTTTATATATACAATACATTTATGTGACATTTTACAGTAAATATATTGTATAAATGATGTGACTATAGCAATATTTCGCAAGGGCCAATCTACTCGTAACAATTATTGTAAAGCCCAACTCTGGGCACAAGAATAAGAAAACGACCCTTCTTGTGAAACACTCAAAATGTACAGTGTAGGGTTAATAGCCTGTGATTGTCTGTGATGACCCTGAAAAAAAAACAAAATGTCTTCTTTAGCCTTGGTTCACACTGATGTGATGTGGGAAACCCAGCAATTCCTGTGCATTTCCTGCAGCGCATAGCAATCACACTGTGTTAATGCGATCTGCTGCGGGTGTCAATTAAAAGTTAACGACGCCCCAAAAGCAGCTTGCAAAACACAGTGCTTTTGCCTGAACCAGATCGCATAGGTATGAACACTCATGCCTTCAGGTTCCAGTGTGAACAAAAAAAAAAAAAGCACCATTATGATGTGGTGTGATTTGATCCATTCAAAGAAATGGGTTCAAATCGCACCCCACAGAATCGCATGTGATGTGCACAGGAATGTGGTGCGATTCCTGTTCGGCTCACATGCAATGTGACAGTGTGAACCGGGGCTTAATGTGTATCTGGAGCCAAAACTTTTCATTTTGGTTGGAGTAGGGAAAGGTTAAAATCCCTCTGTTTGTTTATTTTTTGCTTTGTATGCAACAGGGATTAAGGCTCGGCTCACATAGGTGTGCTGTGCGACCTCGCATGTGATTTGCACCGTATTGCAGTGCAAATCACATGCGATGTCTGTGAGATGCAATTTCAGCCATACAGATAGTATTGCTGAATTTGCATCGCATTCAGACCAAAGTCGTGCAGGACCCTTTTTTTGTTCTGCACCAGAATCAGATCACATGGGTGTTCACATCCATGCAATCCGATTCATGTCACAATTGATAGTTCGCTCTGCGATATGCGAACCGATCTGGGGGTGTCATTAACTTTGTATTGACACTCCCAGCGGTTTGCATAGGGCAGTGTGAACTTGCTGCAAGTCCAGCGTGATGTGGATTTGCAGTGTTCCCGCATTGCACCTATTTGTACCGAGCCTGGGAGGCCTTCCTCTCTTAGACAGTTGTCAACTGGATAAATTGGATTTACCCTCACTTCATATTTTCATAACCGTAACATTTTAGATTTCCTGCCATCTTCTGTTCCAATGAAGGGTCACTAAGACATACAGTACCTTGAAAAAGTATTTATACCCGTTGAAATTTTCCACATTTTGACATGTTACTACCAAAAACATAAATGTATTTTATGTGATAAACCAACACAAAGTGGCACATAATTGTGCAGTGGAAGGAAAATTATGTTTTTTACATTTTTTTTACAAATAAATATGTGAAAAGTGTGGCGTACATTTCTATTCAGCCCCCCTGAGTCAATACTTTGTAGAACCACCTTTCACTGCAATTACAGCTGCAAGTCTTTTTAATATGTCTCTACCAGCTTTGCACATCTAGAGAGTGAATTTTTTGCCCATTCTTCTTTGCAAAATAGCTCAAGCTCTGTCAGATTGTATGAAGAGCGTCTGAGAACCGCAATTTCCAAGTCTTGCCACAGATTCTCAATTGGATTTAGGTCTGGGAACTTTGACTGGACAATTCTAACACATGAATATGCTTTGATCTAAACCACGTGGTCTCCAAACTGCAGCCCATGGGCCAAACGTGGCCTTTTGCCTGCCTTTCTGCGGCCCTTGGGGCACTTTATCTCCCACTGACACCAATGATGGGGCACTATTCCTTTCACTGACACCAACAATAAGTCCCTATTCCTCTACTGACACCAGAATTGGGGCACTATCCCTCCTACTGACACCTGTGATGGGGTACAATGTCTCTCACTGATACCAGCAATTGGCAATATTTCTCCCACTGAAACCAATGATGGGGCACTAATCCTCCCACTGAAACCATTGATGGAGCACTGTTCCTCCCACTGACCCCAATGATGGGGCACTATTCCTTCCACTGACCCCAATGATGGGGCACTATTCCTTCCACTGACCCCAATGATGGGGCACTATTCCTTCCAAGGACCCCAATGATGGGGCAGTATTCCTTCCACTGACACCGATAATGGAGCACTATTCCTCCCACTGACACCGATGATGGGGCACTATTCCTCCCACTGATACCAATGATGGGGCACTATTCCTCCCACTGATACCAATGATGGTGCACTATTCCTCCCACTGATACCAATGATGGGGCACTATTCCCCCCCCCCCCCCACTGATACCAATGATGGGGCACTATTCCCCCCCCCCACTGATACCAATGATGGGGCACTATCCCCCCCCCCACTGATACCAATGATGGGGCACTATCCCCCCCCCCCACTGATACCAATGATGGGGCACTATCCCCCCCCCCACTGATACCAATGATGGGGCACTATCCCCCCCCCTGATACCAATGATGGGGCACTATCCCCCCCCCCTGATACCAATGATGGGGCACTATCCCCCCCCCCTGATACCAATGATGGGGCACTATCCCCCCCCCCCTGATACCAATGATGGGGCACTATTCCCCCCCCCCCCTGATACCAATGATGGGGCACTATTCCCCCCCCCCCCCCACTGATACCAATGATGGGGCACTATTCCCCCCCCCACTGATACCAATGATGGGGCACTATCCCCCCCCCCCCCCACTGATGCCAATGATGGGACACTATCCCCCCCCCCCACTGATGCCAATGATGGCGCACTATCCCCCCCCACTGATACCAATGATGGGGCACTATCCCCCCCCCACTGATACCAATGATGGGGCACTATCCCCCCCCCCCCTGATACCAATGATGGGGCACTATTCCCCCCCCCCCCCCCACTGATGCCAATGATGGGACACTATCCCCCCCCCCCCCCACTGATGCCAATGATGGCGCACTATTCCTCCCACTGATACCAATGATGGGGAACCATTCCTTTCACTGATACTAACAATTGGCAGTATTTCCCCCCACCAGTACCAATGATGGGGCAATATACACCACAGGTGTTATGTAATTTTCTTATTCCCACTGACAACCAAGCGTTTTCTACCCCCCCCCCCCAAAGTCTGAAGGACGGTTATCTGACCCTTAGTTTAGAAAGTTTGGAGACCCCTTCTTATGTTTTTTTTTCAACATTGGCTTTCTTCTTGCCACTCTTCCATAAAGGCCAGATTTGTGGAGTGCACGACTTAGCTCCATGTACATTGGACGTTAAAATAACGTTATAAAAACGCCAGTAGTTTTGCAGTGAGTCTTTCAATGTTTTTTTTTAACGTTTTTGCAATAGCGTTTATTAGCATTTTTTAGCGTTTTTTTTTTTTTTTTTTAGAAAATATATAATGTTTTTCAATGTATCAAAAAGTTAAACGCCGGTGAGCCACGTTTTTGAGCGTTTATCAGCGTTTATGCGCGTTTAACCACTTCAGCCCCGGAAGGATTTACCCCCTTCCTGACCAGAGCACTTTTTACAATTTGGCACTGCGTCGCTTTAACTGCTAATTGCGCGGTCATGCAATGCTGTAACCAAACGAAATTTGCGTCCTTTTCTTCCCACAAATAGAGCTTTCTTTTGATGGTATTTGATCACCTCTGCCGTTTTTATTTTTTGCGTTATACACGGAAAAAGACCGAAAATTTTGAAAAAAAATGATATTTTCTACTTTTTGTTCTAAAAAAAAATCCAATAAACTCAATTTTAGTCATACATTTAGGCCAAAATGTATTTGGCCACATGTCTTTGGTAAAAAAAATGTCAATAAGTGTATATTTATTGGTTTGCGCAAAAGTTATAGCGCCTACAAACTAGGGTACATTTTCTGGAATTTACACAGCTTTTAGTTTATGACTGCCTATGTCATTTCTTGAGGTGCTAAAATGGCAGGGCAGTACAAAACCCCCACAAATGACCCCATTTTGGAAAGTAGACACCCCAAGGAAATTGCTGAGAGGCATGTTGAGCCCATTGAATATTCATTTTTTTTGTCCCAAGTGATTGAATAATGACAAAAAAAAAAAAAAAATACAAAAAGTTGTCACTAAATGATATATTGCTCACACAGGCCATGGGCATATGTGGAATTGCACCCCAAAATACATTTAGCTGCTTCTCCTGAGTATGGGGATACCACATGTGTGGGACTTTTTGGGAGCCTAGCCGCATACGGGGCCCCGAAAACCAATCACTGCCTTCAGGATTTCTAAGGGCGTACATTTTTGATTTTACTCCTCACTACCTATCACAGTTTTGAAGGCCATAAAATGCCCAGATGGCACAAACCCCCCCCAAATGACCCCATTTTGGAAAGTAGACACCCCAAGCTATTTGCTGAGAGGCATGTTGAGTCCATGGAATATTTTATATTTTGACACAAGTTGCGGGAAAGTGACTATTTATTTATTTATTTATTTTTTTTTTGCACAAAGTTGTCACTAAATGATATATTGCTCACATAGGTCATGGGCATATGTGGAATTGTACCCCAAAATACATTCTGCTGCTTCTCCTGAGTACGGGGATACCACATGTGTGGGACTTTTTAGGAGCCTAGCCGCGTACAGGACCCCGAAAACCAATCACCGCCTTCAGGATTTCTAAGGGTGTACATTTTTGATTTCACTCTTCACTGCCTATCACAGTTTCGGAGGTCATGGAATGCCCAGGTAGCACAAACCCCCCCCAAATGACCCCATTTTGGAAAGTAGACACCCCAAGCTATTTGCTGAGAGGCATGGTGAGTATTTTGCAGCTCTCATTTGTTTTTGAAAATGAAGAAAGACAAAAAAAAAAATTTTTTTTTCTTTTTTTAATTTTCAAAACTTTGTGACAAAAAGTGAGGTCTGCAAAATACTCACTATACCTCTCAGCAAATAGCTTGGGGTGTCTACTTTCCAAAATGGGGTCATTTGGGGGGGTTTTGTGCCACCTGGGCATTCCATGGCCTCCGAGACTGTGATAGGCAGTGAAGAGTGAAATCAAAAATTTACGGCCTTAGAAAGCCTGAAGGCGGTGCTTGGTTTTCGGGGTCCCGTACGTGGCTAGGCTCCCAAAAAGTCTCACACATGTGGTATCCCCGTACTCAGGAGAAGCAACAGAATGTATTTTGGGGTGTAATTTCACATATTCCCATGGCATGTTTGAGCAATATATAATTTAGTGACAACTTTGTGCAAAAAAAAAAAAAAAAAAATTTGTCTCTTTCCCGCAACTTGTGTCACAATATAAAATATTCCATGGACTCGACATGCCTCTCAGCAAATAGCTTGGGGTGTCTACTTTCCAAAATGGGGTCATTTGGGGGGGGGTTTGAACTGTCCTGGCATTTTATGCACAACATTTAGAAGCTTATGTCACACATCACCCACTCTTCTAACCACTTGAAGACAAAGCCCTTTCTGACACTTTTTGATTACATGAAAAAATTATTTTTTTTTACAAGAAAATTACTTTGAACCCCCAAACATTATATATTTTTTTAAAGCAAATGCCCTACAGATTAAAATGGTGGGTGTTTAATTTTTTTTTTTTTCACACAGTATTTGCGCAGCGATTTTTCAAACGCATTTTTTGGGGAAAAAAACACACTTTTTTACATTTTAATGCACTAAAACACACTATATTGCCCAAATGTTTGATGAAATAAAAAAGATGATCTTAGGCCGAGTACATGGATACCAAACATGACATGCTTTACAATTGCGCACAAATGTGCAGTGGCAACAAAATAAATACATTTTTAAAAGCCTTTAAAAGCCTTTACAGGTTACCACTTTAGATTTACAGAGGAGGTCTACTGCTAAAATTACTGCCCTCGATCTGACCGTCGCGGTGATTCCTCACATGCATGGTGCAATTGCTGTTTACATTTGACGCCAGACCGACGCTTGCGTTCGCCTTAGCGCGAGAGCAGGGGGGACAGGGGTGCTTTTTTTTTTTTTTTTTTTTTTTTTTTCTTTATTATTTTTTTGCTTTTTTATCTTATTTTAAAACTGTTCCTTTCATTTTTTTTTTTTTTTTTAATCATTTTTATTGTTATCTCAGGGAATGTAAATATCCCCTATGATAGCAATAGGTAGTGACAGGTACTCTTTTTTGAAAAAATTGGGGTCTATTAGACCCTAGATTTCTCCTCTGCCCTCAAAGCATCTGACCACACCAAGATCGGTGTGATAAAATGCTTCCCCAATTTCCCAATGGCGCTATTTACATCCGGCGAAATCTAAGTCATAAAATGCTCGTAGCTTCCGGTTTCTTAGGCCATAGAGATGCTTGGAGCCACTCTGGTCTCTGATCAGCTCTATGGTCAGCTGGCTGAATCACCGGCTGCATTCTCAGGTTCCCTGTTGAGACAGGAGAGCCAGAGAAAAACACGGAAGACGGTGGGGGGGGGGGGGGGCATTCTCTCCCACTGCTTGTAAAAGCAGTCTAGAGGCTAATTAGCCGCTAGGATTGCTTTTACATGAAAGCTGACCGCTGGCTGAAAAGAATGATACCAAGATGATACCTAAACCTGCAAGCATCATTCTGGTATAACCACTCAAAGTCGTGAATGCTGTACCTGAAGACAAAAAAATGGTTAACAATAAAGCACAGTAAACGGTAAAGTATAAAAAATTGCATACCTGAAAAGCAAACATGATAAAACATAATAACAATAAAACATTGCAGAATAGAATACAGTAAAAAAGAGCAGAACAATAGAGAGAATAGAGAGAGAGAGAATAGAGAGAGAACAATAAAACGACAACTATTATTTTTTATTTTATATTTTTGTTTGTGTTTTTTTTTTTTTTTTTTACACTTTTTTTGTAACTGTAACTTTTATAACTGTAACCGGTTCCAGGTTCGGGTCTCTCAAAATGCGATGGCATCTTGGGGGAGACCCTGTGAAAGTGTGCCTAGTCTGTGGAATGCTGTACCCTACGCTAATACTCAACTAGTGAATGGTAGCGTTCAAAACATTCACCAATGCAAAGACCAGGATTGTCAGGACAGGAGGGACAATAATAGCGGGTGTCACGCCTATATCCGCGTTTGCTGCAGACACAACATCTTTTTTGGGGGGGTTCGTTGGGTAGGGGTACTCGGGAGGACATAAAAATGCCTCTCATGCAGCCGACTGCATTTGGTTGGGGATGTGAATGGGGGAAGTACGGGCGCTGCGGAAGTGGTGGGTTCCCAATTAGGATTGGCGAATGCAGCAGGAAGGGCATTATGGGCACGACGGGCCTGTGTTTGTCTTTTTGGTGGCAGCGGGACACTATTTGTGCTTGCCACCTCACCAGCTTGAACTGCACTTATGGGACTCGCCACGTCACCAAGTGTTACTGCAGTGCTGGTTTGACTACGACCGGGGTGTACTAGGCCGCTGGCGCTTGCCAGTCCACCAAAACGCTACCAAAAAAACGTAACGATCGCAGGGATCAGGCCTGACTCTGCGAACGCTGCAGTTATGCGTTTAGTGTTTTGTAAGTGACAGTGATCGATTGATACTGCACTTGGGTGGGCTGGGCTGGGCCGGGCAGAGGGGCAAAACGCAGGTGCTAGCAGGTATCTGGGCTGATCCCACTAACACTGCCTTTTTGGGAACCCTAAACTGCTGGGGACGCTAGTATAGATCTGATCGGATCAGATCAGATATTGATCAGTTCAGATACTATACCACTAAGGGAGGTGTACGGTGCGTGGGTGTTAGCGCTACTGGCACTAACCTGACGCTGCTTGGGGCTGGTGCTTGCCAGTTCACCAAAACGCTACCAAAAAAACTGTTAGCGATCGCAGGGATCAGGCCTGACTCTGCGAACGCTGCAGTTATGCGTTTAGTGTTTTGTAAGTGACAGTGATCGATCGATACTGCACTTGGGTGGGCTGGGCTGAGCCGGGCGGAGGGGCAAAATGCAGGTGCTAGCAGGTATCTGGGCTGATCCCGCTAACACTGTGTTTTTGGGAACCCTAAACTGCTGGGGATGCTAGTATAGATCTGATCGGATCAGATATTGATCTGTACAGATACTATACCACTAAGGGAGGCGTATGCTGTGTGCGTGGGTGTTAGCGGTACTGGCGCTAATCTGACGCTGCCTGGGGCGACGCATATCACCGCCGGGCGATCAGGGGGCTAAATCTTTATTCGGTAATAAACGGCGGGTGCCCTGACACTATAAAAAATAAACAAACTAACCAGCGTCACCCGTAACGGTTATACAGTGATCAGTGGTGTTTTGTGTGCCTGGCATGTTCTACTGTGTGTGTAGTGTGTTGGTGCACTCACATTACAGTCTTCTCTCCTCGGCCCGGAACGGAAAATACCGAGCCGAGGAGAGATGACATCATTTCCTCTGCCTCTGTGTACAATACAGAGGCAGGGAAATGATCCCATTGGCTGGGAGCGATCGCGAGGGGGGGGGGCCACAAATGGATTGTCTCCCCCTCACCACCGATCGCCAGGGGAGATTTGCCAACCGCCGCAGGCACCGGGGGGGGGGTCCGATCGGACCCCCCACCCGCGGGCAGGCAAGGACGTACCTGTAAGTCCTTTTGCCTGCCCGTGCCATTCTGCCGACGTATATAGTCGTGCGGCGGTCGGCAAGTGGTTAACATTTTTAAGCGTTTTTTGTGATCAGAAAAACAGCTCCTAAATGCGACAACAGCCCCAAAAACTCCACTGCTGATAAACGTACAAAATGGTCCATGTGTGCATGGACACATAGGATAACAGAGGGGAGTTTATGCGCTGTTAAAAAAAAAAAAAAACGCAAACTGACATTTATGAGCTTCAGTGTGCATGGAGCCTAATAGATGTCCTGTGGACAGATTCTTCCACCTGAGCTATGGATCTCTGCAGCTCCTCCAGAGTTGCCATGGGTAGTTGTGCCTCTTTGCATTTTCGGATGATGGATTGGACAGTGCTCCGTGAGATGTTCAAAGCTTGTTTTTTTTTATTTTTTATTTATAACGTAACCCTTCTTTAACCTTCTTCACAACTTTAGCCCTGACCTGTCTGGTGTGTTCCTTTGGCCTTCATGATGATGTTTGTTCACTAAGGTTCTCTAAGACACCTCTGAGGGCTTCACAGAACAAACTGTATTTATATCAATTCCTATTGGTAATTTTAAGAAAAACTCGCCACAACTCAAAATGCCACCACTGCTCCACAGGACAGAAGACCTAGCTGTATTTTGACCACTTCTCAGAAAATTTAAATGTGTGTGTGTGTATGTATATATATATGTATGTATATATATATATATGACAATAGGCAAAAATAGTGGCGCTGAATCTATGCTGAAACAGGTGTTTGATCACCCCAAAGTGACAAGTAACTAAGAAACACTAAATCGGGGATCCTCAAACTACGGCCCCCCAGCTGTTGTGGAACTACACATCCCATGAGGCATTGTAAAACTCTGACATTCACAGACATGACTTGGCATGATGGGAATTGTAGTTCCTGAACAACTGGAGGGCCATAATTTGAAGACCACTGCACTAAATAAACATATAAATGAATATAAATAATAAATACTGATTCACCCTGTGATACGTGAAAAAGTAAATAAAAATGATCAAAAATATTTAACACAAAAAATAGTCCATAAAGTGCTCAAATGAATCCAGAATCGATGTGAAATCCTCCTATTCCATCCACCAGTGTATAAGCGATTCCACTCCCCTAAAGAAACGCACTCACCGAATTCCAATGCCTACACTCTCTTGTTAGGCTAAAACGCTTTTAAGCCACATGGACAGGGTTATAAAAAAACGAGTATCCAAATCCCAACCGTGTGTCTCAAATAATTCTCCACGTGTAAATGAAAATTTACATGTGTGTAATATATATATATATATATATATATATATATATATATATATATATATATATATATATATAATATTTAAATTTTTTTGACAAGTGGTCAAAATACAGCTCAAACTGTATTTATACTGAGATTAAATTACACACAGGTGGACTCTATTTACTAATTAGGTGACTTCTGAAGGCAATTGGTTCCACTAGATTTTAGTTAGGGGTATCGGAGTAAAGGGGGCTGAATCCAAATGCACGCCACACTTTTCACATAATTCTAAAAAATCTTGAAAACCATTTATCATTTTCCTTCCTCTTCACAGTTATGTGCCACTTTGTGTTGATCTATCGCATAAAATCCCAATGAAATACATTTACATTTTCGGTTGTAACATGACAAAATGGGAAAAATTTCAAGTGGTATGAATGCTTTTTCAAGGCACTGTAGGCTGTGCATTTTACTTTCAGGGCCTGTTCAATTTGCCTGAACACTCCACTCCAGTGCAGTTAGCTGTCAGTTTTTGACTGCAGTGAGTCTCACTGACGGATTCCAGAAAGTAAATGCTACATGAATCATCTGCCCTTACTTAAGATGGCCTCAGCCGGAAATGCTAGGGGGTGTTTTTTAAAGTGATATCTCAACAAAATAAAGCATGGAACTGTGGCTGGATGGGGAGTTTGTTTTTTTTATTTGGTCATGTTAGGCTGGGTTCATATACGTGCGGCTATAGTTTGCAGTCCAGGGTCCGGTGCGTTCTTCTTCACCAGTTCAGGTGCTAATTATTGCCTGAATTTGCGCCTCAACTGGACCCAAAAATGCACAGGTTCCTTTCTGAAACCGCGGCCGCCGCGGACATGTGTGAACCGGCTCCATTGAGAGCCGGTCACATTCACATGTCATGCAAATTGTATGTGGTTTAAAACGCATCCAATTTGCACATATGTGAACCCAACCTAACAGTTAGACAAAAACTAACAATACAACAAGTGTCTCAGTTCAAAAAAGAGACATAATACTGAGTACAGGGAAAATGATATTGTACAATTGATATACAGTACAGTGATCATGCATACCATAAGTCTGCATTCCTTAAGACTGTTACAAACTGTGTATAACGAGAGATATACCCAAGACCTTCAACAGATATCCAACGTAATATCCTGTTTGATATTCCAGTATTAAAAAAGCATATAAGGTAAATCACATGCAATTGGCAGAACATTCACCACCTCCCCTTAGGGCCAGTTCACACCAGATGCAGTTCTGTGTGCTTTTTTTCTGCACTAAAAATGCATGCACAGTGTTTTCCATGTATTCCAATGGCTCTAGTTCACACCAATGCAGTCAGTTCCAGTCAGTTTTCAGTCAGTTTCTGCACTGGAAACTGACCACACTGGTGTGAACTAGAGCCATTGGAATACAGTAAAACCTTGGATTGCGAGCATAATTTGTTCCAGAAACATGCTTGTAATCCAAAGCAGTCATATATCAAAGCAATTTTCCCGATAAGAAATAATGGAGACTCAAATGATTTGTTCCACAAACATTTATTTATAGGTCCTTCAGTTTATAGTCCATATAAAAAGATTATAGCAATGTGAGCAGGTTGTGTAACCATAAAATGTCCATCCACAAATGGCAGCCTCCACAAGGGGATTAGAAGCAAAATCCAGCAGGAGCTAGAGAGTATAAGCCCCCTTTCACACGAGGCGGACTCCGTTTCTACGGAGCCCGCCTCGGTCCGCCGGCTCAGCGGGAGATTTCTCCGTTGATCTCCACTGAGCCAGCGGATGACAGGTCCCTCTCTGCTCACTGAGCTGGGCTTGTCAGGCGCCGCTGCCGCCTATGGAGGGATTGGACGAAAACGGACAGCATGTCCGTTTTCATCAGATCTCACCCAATCCGATCCACCAGCGACGGACCTGGACGTAGGGCCATCCATCTGCTTTTAGCGGATCGGACTGGGTCGGATGTCAGCGGACATGTCTCCGCTGACATCCGACGCTCCATAGGCTAACATGGATCGGCCGTTCAGGTCCGCCGTCAAAACTGACAGGCGGACCTGAACGGTCCGATCGTGTGAAAGGGGTCTAAAAGAGAAGAGAAGCGCCTCTAAGTGTAGCAATATGTTGCTAAATGTTGTACCTTCATTAAGGGCTCTTTCACACAGGGCGGATCAGTGATGATCCGCCCCGTGAACACCCGCTTGCTCAGTGGGGATCGCTCCGCCGATCCCCACTGAGCAGGAAAATGACAGGTCCGCCGCTGCACACTGTGCAGCGACGGACCTGTCAGAGCACCGCTCTCCCCTATGGGGGATCGGATGATGACGGACCGTAGAGTCCGTCGTCACCCGATCTGATCCGAAAACGGATGGAAAAGTAGGGTTTTCCTCCGTTACACTTTTCGGATCAGAGCGGGTCGGATGTCAGCGGACATGTCACCGCTGACATCCGACGCTCCATAGGGATACATGTATGTCTGTTTTTCATCCGAAAACGGAAGGATGAAAAACGGATATACGGATCCCCCGTGTGAAAGAGCCCTAAATGTAACCATATTGCTACACTTAGAGGTGTCTCTCTTTTATACTTCGTTGTGACATGACGCTACTTTGTAGATCAAGACATCGCTTGTATATAAGGTCAAAATGTATTTAAAAATTTTGCTTGTCTTGCAAAACGCTCTTAAACCAAGGTTTTAATGTATATGGAAAACACTGCATGCATTTTTAGGTCCAGTTCACACCACAAAAATGCACTCATACGTTCTGCATCAGTTTTTGCCTACAGTTCACATCACACGCAGTTCCAGTGCAGAAAAAATGCAGCTCGCTCTACTTTTTGTTTTTCTGCACCAGAAACTGACTGCACTGGTGTGAACTAGAGCCATTGGAATACATGGAAAACACTGAATGCATTTTTAATGCAGAAAAAAATGCACAGAACTGCATCTGGTGTAAACTAGCACTTCGTGCAGAAACAAAGTGCACAGAACTGCATCTGGTGTGAACTAGAGCCATTGGAATTCATGGAAAACACTGCATGCCTTTTTAGTGCTGAAAAAAGCACATGGAACTGCATCTGGTGTGAACTAGCACTAATTCAATTGTCGTAGATTAAAAAGGATGGGTGGACTGATTAGAGGATTACCACGGGGACCAGGTTTTTTTAGATTTCTTAGGACATCCCCTATGTTTATAGTTAAGCTCTTCTCTCCATAAAAATTAAAATGGATGTAAACCCTCTCCTATACCCAGCGAAGTGAACAGCCTCAGATGATACACAGGGATCAAACAAATGGGTCTTGGTGCTTTGGAGAGAGATATGTAAACACTACAGATATATGTGCCCAGGTCAGATTTCATGAATGGGGTTTACATGCACTTTAAATAGTGTTTTTGGTTTCTGGTGCTCAGATACAGTGAAGATCCACTTTACAGTGTTTTTTCACACTTGTGATTGCACATTATCACTCATGCACTACAAAGCAAGATATATGAATGGCTTTTCCCAACCCGTATTTACCATGTAAAGAAACACTTCCGTTCAGCACATCATAATGCACAAATGTGAATGCACTGTGCATTGTAGTACACTGTATTGGCAAAACATTAGATCTTTATTTGTGTGTTGAGGCTCATTAAAGGTCAAAGTGGATGAGATTCCCTTAACACAATGCACATGCATTGAGCTAACAGAATGCTGCAGCTGGAGTGTGACTTTATAGTTGGCAGGGAGGGGAAGTATCAGATATGAGAACATGGTGAGTGGAAGCAGAACAAGCTGTCATCATGTATCCATCCAGCCAGGAGTAAGCTTGTGTGTTGGTTGAAAGGGGGGGGGGGGGGGGGTTCTAATGCTTGAAGACTGCATTTAATAGCACATAAAACGCAGGCGCAGTGTGAAGCAAAGGCTGTGATGTCCACTTTGCTCTCTGCTGTAAACATGCCCAGCAGGTTTTCTTTTCAAATAAAATGTAGGTTGCCTAATTGCAACCTTTTTATCAGTGTTTAACTTTTTTTAAAGTTTTTTTCTTTTTTTCTATATGTAGCTTGTAATCCTATATCTACAAGGGGCAGCTTGTACATACCTACACAAGCTGTGCTTCTTGGTTGTGCCTTGCTGATCTATCCAACTGCAAATCTATATGATAGGGTCTGTATAACAACAATGGACTCTTTACACACTCTGTGAATCATCCACAGTGCTCACTGATAGCCTCAGGTCATGTGATCTAGGTTTTTTTTCTCTGCAAGATAGAGATTTCTCAACTCAGTAACTTGATTTGGTAATGCTGACATGTGTCCTAGTTATTGCTGTAAAGTATAATTCTTAACAATAGTCTACTTCAAAAGGAAACCTGTCAGCAATAGCTGACTGTTATTGTCCTAAATGACATGCAAGCAGGGAACTGCCTACCCACTATCCACTGCCTAGGAACTAGTATATAGCTTGTAAACTAGACAATAGCAGCTTCTAGCACACTGGTATTTAGCTTAATGACAGATTCCCTTTTTAAAACAATTGAAAGTGGAAACAGATTGACAGCTGTGTGATTTGCAGTGCATTAAAGAGGGAGTCCCACGAAAATAAAAAAAATTAAATGTGAGCAGCTACAAATACTGCAGCTGCTGACTTTTAAAATAAGGACACTTTCCTGTCCCAGGGTCCAGCGATGTCGGCACCCAAAGCCGAACCGTCGCTCGGCTCGCGGGTGCTGACGCCGCCATCTTCTGTAAGGGAATCAGGAAATGAAGCCTTGCGGCTTCACTTCCCGGTTCCCTACTGCGCATGCACAAGTCACGCTGTGCAATCAGAACGGTCCCTGCTGTTTCTGGGACCCGTGTGTGTCCCAGCAGACAGCGCGGGGGGACGGAAAGTGGCGTAGACTCCCGTGGGAGTCTATGCCCAGAAGTGGGTGCAAATACCTGTATTAGACAGGTATCTGCACCCCCCTACCCCCCTTAAAAGTGCCAAATGTGACACCGGAGGGGGGGAGAGGGTTCCAAAAAGCGGAGGTTCAATTTTTGTGTGAACCTCTGCTTTAATCACTGTGCACTCAAAGTAACAGCTGCTGCATTAGGCTCATGACAGGTTTGCTTTAAAGCATTTGGGGGAAAATTTTAATAGAGGCCTGCAAAACATGGTTCTCCATGGGGCCATGGCTATTGAAGAGATCAAAGTGAGGGGTAAGTATTAAAGTAGAACTATAGGCAAAACTTTTTTTTTTTCATTGCAGAGATTTCCCTTTGCTTCCTGTCCCATAGCCAAACAGGAAGTGAGAAGAAAGCCCTGCAAATTAGAATTCCCTGGGGACTCCCAGGCCACCAGAACTAATGTCCCAATTGGAAGATTTCCCCTCTATTCCTCTTCTGGGGACAGCACAAAATTTGGGATTTTCTTTTACGTTTACTTTCAATAATGATGCTAAACAGGACAAATAGAGAGGGTGAATCTCCCTAATGGAAGCACAGACAGCAATAAAAACTGACAAGCATTCTAATCACTCTCCACTCTATCCAAAACTATACTTACCGGAGCCCCATTTCTGTCCTTTATCCACGAGTGTCTTGGCAAAGTCAGTTAGCCAATCAGGAGAGAGAGGGGGTGGGGCCGAACCACAGCTCTGTGTCTGAATGGACACACAGAGCTGCAGTTCGGCTCGGGTGCCCCCACAGCAAGCACTCAACAGGAGGGAGGGGCCAGGAGAATAGAAGAGGGACCCGAGAAGAGGAGGATTTGGGCTGCTCTGTGACAATCCACTGCAACAGAGCAGGTAAGTATAACATGTTATTTTTATCGGAAAAAAAAAAAAAAAAAACGAGACTTTACAATCACTTTAAAGTGTTATTAACCACTTGACCACTGGGCACTTAACCCCCTTCCTATCCAGACCAATTTTCAGCTTTCAGTGCTCTCACATTTAGAATGACAATTTCTCAGTCATGCAACACTGTACCTATATGAAATTTTTGGCCTTTTTTTCACACAAATAGAGCTTTCTTTTGGTGGTATTTAATCACCTCCTGGGTTTTTTATATTTTGCGCTATAAAAAAATACAGAAAATTCTGTAAAAAAATGCATTTTTCTTAGTTTCCGTTATAAAATTTTGCTAATTAGTAATTTTATTCATAAATTTTGGCCAAAACTTATACTGCTACATTTCTTTGTTAAAAATAACCCAAATCAGTGTATATTATTTGGTCTTTGTGAAAGTTATAGAGTCCACAAGCTATGGTGCCAATCTCTGAAAATTGATCACACCTGAAGTACTGACGGCTTCATTTCTTGAGACCCTAACAAGCCAGAAAAGTTCAAATAACCCCTAAATGACCCCCAAAGTATAGAGGCATGGTGGGTTTTTTTAAAGTTGTAGTTTTTTCCCACAATTCTTTGCAAAATCAGGATTTTAATTTTTTTTCACAAAATTTTTAGGTTATTTCTCACACACATCATATGCATAGCACAAATTACACACCAAAACACATTCTACTCCTCCTCCTGAGTATGGCGATACCACATGGCCACATACAGAGGCGCAACATGCAGGGAGCACCGTCAGGCGTTCTTGGAGCATAAATTACACACATAATTTCTTGACTACCTCTTACACTTTTGAAGGCCCTGGAGCACCAGGACAATGGAAACGCCCCAAAAATGACCCCATTTTGGAAAGAAAACAACCCAATGTATAATCTATGAGGAATAGTGAGTATTTTGAACATGTCATTTTTTTCTACAAGTTTCTGGAAAATGTGTAAAGAAAATGAAAACTAGGGATGCACCGAATGGGTTTTTTGTGGCCGAAACCGATACCGAAAAGAAATCTTCCTTGAGCCCAAAAACCGAAACCGATACCGAAACAGCACCGAAACTGAAATAGGCTTTTTTTTATCTATTACCCAAAAAAATGATTGGATATACAAAATTGTGTTACATTCGTATTCGTTATATTATTTATATTCAACTTAATCATTAATTTTATGAAGAAAAGAATACTACAATCCAGTAATGTCAAAAAGTACTTTAATAAAAAGTAACCCACATAAAATTGGACAGTGGACACAGAAGATAAAAATAAAATAAAATAAGACTGCAGTCAGTGCACAATGCACCACCATACCAAATAAAACAAGCATAAAAAAAAAAAAATAATAATATATAATATATATATATATATATATATATATATATATATATATATTACTAATAATAATTATTTAATATTAATATAATAATATAAAAATGCCAAAGACTGACTTTTTTATATTTTATTAATTTCCAACTTACATCAGAACTAGTAATTCAGTTCTCTTTCCCTAAGGTTTCAGCGGCTGGATGTGCGATAAGTGTATTTATGTAGCTGCGGGTTACAAACATAGTCATACAGTAGACCGCACTGTGTTCCGGCCCCGGGTATGGGTGGAGACATCCTGGAACACAGACTAGTCTACAGCAGCGGTGCTCAGCCAATCACAGCAAGCAATGTAGACTAGTCTGTGTTTATGGAAGTCACCGCCCATACCCGGAACACAGTGCGGTACTGTAGTATGTAGACAGGCACAGATACAGAATATACAGTTTTGCACATGCAGCGGGCTGACAGCTTAGGGAGAGACAATGATATAGTTTGGCCCAACAACAGAACAAACTATGTATAAGTAAGTAGTACTTTAAAGAACAACTCTCTCAACTAACCATAACAGAAATATGGCAGAAGGCCGTTATTCTGTTTCACAGTTTCTGTAAATATAACATAGCACTGTACTATCTGCTATAATAACATTTTTATTTTATTATTTTCTTTCTACTTAAATGAGAACAAGTAGTTTTTTTCTCCCAAAGGTGTCAGCGGCTGGATGTGCGATATAAAAGTGTATGTATGTAGCTGCGGGTTAGATACATACTAGTCATACAGTAGACCGCACTGTGTTCCGGCCCCGGGTATGGGTGGAGACATCCTGGAAGTGGAACACAGACTAGTCTGCAGCAGCGGTGCTCAGCCAATCACAGCAAGCAATGTAGACTAGTCTGTGTTTATGGAAGTCACCGCCCATACCCGGAACACAGTGCGGTATAGTACTGTAGTATGTAGACAGCCACAGATACAGAACATACAGTTTTGCATTTGCACATGCAGTGGGCTGACAGCTTAGGGAGAGACATAGTTTAACTTTAGCCCAACAGCAACAAACTATGGTACAGTAGTTCAAAAGCTGGAGTTCTCTCTTAAATTGAAGTGCAAAAAACTGTAGAACTACAATGAGCAACCAATAAATGGAACAACTAGACAATTGGAACATACTAGTTAGTCAATCATACTATGTTGTATGTTCCAATTGTCCAGTAGCACAGTCCAATACCAATTCATATACTATGTTCAACATGGTAAATGAATTAGTCTGTGCTACGGATTTTTAAATCTATTTCAGTAAAAGTGGCAGATTTCGTTTTAAGAACAAAAGCTGTTCAGCTTTCTCACAGGAGAGACGGTTTCTCTTCTCATCAAGAATATGAGATGCTAGACTGAATAGTCTCTCACTCTCTGTACTGGTGCTTGGGGCAGATAAATATCTGCGTGCAATCTGTGCAAGCAAGGGAAAACGTTCTTTGTTGATGCGCCAGTACTCAAGTGGATTGTCCCTTCTGGCAATAGGCTGTTCAGCTAAATAAATGTCCAGCTGTTGGATAGCTGCACTTGTTGTGGCACCGCTATGGATTGGGGTGCATTTGTGTAAAACTTCTTCAAACATATCAGATATGGAGGGAGTATGTTCCTCTTCACTTGTATGCGACCGTTTCTCACTTTCCTCTGTGCGACACCTCGAAACTCCTTCACTAGATGCTTCCACCACCTCCAGATTGGGGTAGGGAACTGTTACTGGTGCTTACATTATAATTGTCTCCGCTCTGCTCGACACAGCCCCGTCTCCTCCTGACCCCGTGCCTGTGATAGATAGAATGCATCACAGCATTGGACAGGCGTTCTGTCTATCACAGGCGCAGGTCATGAGGAGGTGGGGCTGTGTTGAGCAGAGCAGAGACAATTATAATGTAAGTGCCGGTAACAGCGTGCTATCCCACGGCTCTCCTCTTCCTCCATACTCTCTTCCCCCCAGGGCGATTGATTGGAGAACGGCTCCCGATCAACCCCCTCTCCCAGGCAGGCAGCCCAGCTTGCAAGCCCTTATTTTCCACTTTCAAAATGCGAGTAGAAAATTTGAGGGCTGCCATTCTTATAATTTGTTTAATTTTATGACACTAATGTAAACTCCATTCTTTGGTCTTTTATTTAAAAGATTCTACAGCCTACTAATCACACCAATGTAGCATGAGCTGTAAGTCCAATACTCTTAGAGAGGGGTTCCCTGAGATCTTAAAAGGATAACTTTACCTTAACCACTTCAATACAGGGCACTTAGGGTCCTTTCACACTGGGGCGGTTTGCAGGCGATATTGCGCTAATAATAGCACCTGCAAACCGACCCGAAAGTGCCGCTGCTTTAATTCCAGTGTGAAAGCCCCGAGGGCTTTCACACTGGAGCGGTGTGCTAGCAGGACGGGAAAAAAAGCCCTGCTAGCAGCATCTTCGGAGTGGTGAAGGAGCGGAGTGTATACCGCTCCTTCACTGCTCCTGCCCATTGAAATCAATGGGACAGCGCGGCTATACCACCGGCAAAGCGCCTCTGCAGGTTTTAACCCTTTCTCGGCCGCTAGCAGGGGGGTAAAACCGCCCCGCTAGCGGCCGCATACCGATGGTAAAGCACCGCTTACAATAGCGGCGCTTTGACGCCGCCCCCGCCCCAGTGTGAAAGGGCCCTTATACACCTTCCCGCCCAGACCAATTTTCAGCTTTCAGCGCTGTCGCACTTTGAATGACAATTGCGCGGTCATGCTACACTGTACCCAAACTAAATTTTTTTTTTCATTTTGTTCCCACAAATAGAGCTTTCTTTTGATGGTATTTGATCACCTCTGGGATTTTTAATTTCTGCTAAACAAAAAAAAAAAAAAAAGACCGAAAATTTTGAAAAAAAAATTTTTTTTTTTTGTTTCTGTTACAAAACGTTGTAAAAAGGTAAGTTTTCTCCTTCAATGATGAGGCTGCACTGACGGGCACTGATAAGGCGGTACTGATGGGCACCGATGAGGTGGCACCAATGAGGTGGCACTGATAGGCGGCACGGATGGGCACTGATAGGCGGCACGGATGGGCACTGATAGGCGGCACAGATGGGCACTGATAGGTGGCACTGATGTACACTAATTGATAGTACGGATGGATGCCAATCAGTGCCAAACAATAATGCCTGCCAATCAGTGATGCCTATTGTGGGCACTGATTGGCATCCATTGTGGGCACTGATTGGCATCCATTGTGAGCACTGATTGGCATCCCTGGTGGTCTAGGGTGGCATACCTGGTGGTGACATCCCTGGTGGTCCAGTGTGGGCATTCTCAGGGGGGCAGCGCTGATAATCAATCAGCACAGACCCCCCCCCCGTCAGAGGAGCAGCCGATCAGCTCTCCTGTACTCGCGTCTGACAGACGCGAGTGAGGAAAATCCGATCAACGGCTCTTCCTGTTTACACTGTGATCAGCCGTGAATGGACACGGCTGATCACGTAGTAAAGAGTCTCCGTCAGAGACTCTTTATCTAGATTGGTGTTGCGGTGTGTCAGACTGACACACCGCAACAATGAGCGTCCCTGGGGGCGCGCAGCGGCTTGATATCCTGGCGACGTCATATGATCAGTCAGGATATCGAAACCACTTTGCTACCGTCATTTTGCTATATATGGCGGGCGGCAAGTGGTTCAAATAATATACACATCTTTTTGCAGGTTAAAAAAAAAAACAGCATTTTTATTTTTTATACACTGGAGCCTGTAAACCATTACAGCCATGATCAGTAGATCATGGGTGCAATGTCAGTATTCTGCAGACTCTCAGTACACTGTCTGCCCGTACCTCCGATTTTGGCAGGCAGTTACTGAATTGCAGGAAGAATTACACTGGATTCACTGAAGCGGCCGCGGGTCACAGCAGTGGTTCCGGTGCGTCCCTGTTCACCGATTCAGGTGCGAAGCATGTCCAAATTTTTGCCTGGATTTGCACCTGAAACGGGACCAAAGACACACAGTACCCTTTTCCAATGCGGAACGTGACCGCCCCAAAGGTGTGAACCGCCTCCATCGAGAGCCGGGCACACTCTCCTGTCATTCGAATTTGATGCGGGGAAAAGCCGCATCCAAGCCCCATCAGTGTGAACCCAGCCTGTACTATGTAAGCACTCACCAACGCCCTCGCAGCTCATTGAAAACAACAAGCCGTCAGCCGTGGTGGATGACGGTACTTGTAGTTCATTCATTCCTAGAACTCTGCCGCCGCACTCACGTGGCTGCTCTGTTTTTAAATTGTGACAGCAAGTGCAGGGAGAGGATCTCCTGCCCGCTCTCACAGGGAAGGAGGGATCGGGGGAGAGGATGCAGGAGCTGGAACATGTTCCATCCTAAAAAATAGTGGAACCTGTTACAAGTTCCAAAGGTGAACTTAGCCTTTAAAACTCAAGTAATCCTGGTAAAAAGACTGCTCTGCAGTATGTACCTGACAGGTTCTCTTTATCCCTTTCATGACTAAGCCTATTTTTGAAATTTGGTGTTTACAAGTTAAAATCTGTATTTTTTGCTAGAAAATTATTTAGAGTTCCCAAACATTTTATATATATATTTTTAGCAGAGAATCTAGAGAATAAAATGGCGATTGTTGCAATATTTTTTTATCACACGGTATTTGTGCAGCGGTGTTTTAAACGCAAATTTTTGGAAAAGGGACACTTTCATGAATTTTAAAAAATCCAAACAGTAAAGATACCCCAATTTTTTTGTATAATGTGAAAGATGATGTTACGCCGAGTAAATGGATACCAAACATGTCACCCTTTATAATTGCACGCACTCGTGGAATGGCGACAAACCACGGTACCTATGAATTTCCATAGGCGACGCTTTAAATTTTTTTTACGGTTACCAGGTTTGAGTTACAGAGGAGGTCTAGGACTAGAATTATTGCTCTCGCTCTGACGATCGCGGCGATACCTCACATGTGTGATTTGAACACAGTTTACATATGCGGGCGCGACTTCCGTATGCGTTTTCTTCGCTGCGCGAGCTCGCGGGGACAGGGGCACTTTAAAAATTTATTTATTTTTTTTATTTATTTTTTTACTTTATAAATTGTGTTTAAAAAAAAAATTTTTTTTTTTTTACTTTTATTGCTGTCACAAGGAATGTAAACATCCCTTGTGACAGTAATAGGTGGTGACAGGTACTCTTTATGGAGGGATCCCTCCTTTGCACTTCAAAGTATTCAGATCGCCGAAAATGGCGATTCTGAATACTGTGTATTTTTTTTAATTCGGCGCCATTGGCAGCCGAGTAAACGGGAAGTGACGTCATGACGTCACTTCCGCGTTTACAATGAGAAGGCTGGAACGAAGCCTCCCACAGCTTCGTTCCAGCCAGCCCCCAACCGCCGAAGGCGGCCGATTGGACACTTGGCTTCCCGATCGCACGGGAGGCGGCGGGAGGGGGGATGTCCCCTCCCGCTCCTCCGGTGTAACAGCCGAGCGGCTTTCAGCCGCATCGGTTGTTATGCTCGGGTAGCCGATCGCCCGCTGTAAACAACGGTACCGGGATGATGCCTGCAGCTGCGGGTATCATCCCAGTATAACCCCGGAAAACCGAGTACGCATATCTGCGTACGGTCGGCGGGAAGGGGTTATACACATCCATATATTATGAAAGGGGTAATTTGAGAACAGCTGTCACACACTTTTGAAAGTTTGTGGTTTGACTGATAATTGACTCATAAATTAATGACACTCCTATTGCATAAAGATAATTACATGCCACTTTGGTTTCAATAAAATTGTTCCAGCTGATTTTGGCTTCCCGGTGTGTTAATATAGAGCCCCCCCCCCTTTTTACCGCCATAAGCAATATTGTGACACTTTTCCCACTTACATTGCATGTATGACTACGTTTTGTCCATTCAGAAATAAAGGAACTCATACAGCACTAGTTCAAAACTATGGAACACCAGACACTAACTGGACTTGTTTGCAAGTGTTGGAAAGTGTGAGTAGCAGAGAGATTTCTTTTTAACACAAAGTCTTTGAAGGTGCAGTAGGGGGTGGAACGATCCTGAATATTTAATGAGCTTTTTCTGTTGACATTTTTGGGAAATGTGCAATTCAGTAATGAAATATTGGATTTGTAAATATTTTAATAATTCATTAAGAGTTGGTGAATAGATGAAGTACTAAACACATACACCAAAAATGTATTTGTTAGTTATGCATTCAAATATATTACTTTGTAAATATGCTTATACAGTAGTTTATTTCTCTAGTCACTAAAAAGTACAGATTTCAAGAAAATGGGTATTTCGTTATTAGTATAATTATAAAGCAGCGAGTCAGACTTTATCCAAACATTCACCGCAGGTGAATCTTCTTGGTTGCATGAGGTTTAAATGACGGTGGCTAATACACCACAAGCGAATGTTTGGTGAACGTCAGATTCACTGCTTTATAAATATACCCCCAAATATCAGTTTAAAACCACATGAATCATTTGCTACTTTTCCTTTTTGAATCCTAGGCATAATGTATTACTAACAGATCATGTGCACATCTAGTACAACCCCAATTTCAAAACAAGTTTAGACACACTGTAAAATCTGAATGAAAACAGACTACAATGATTTGCAAATCTCATAAACCCATATTTTATTCACAGTAGAAAATAGAAAACATGAAATGTTTAAACTGAGAAAATGTACAATTTATAAGAAAACAAAAAAAATGTAATTTTGAAATTGATTCCAGCAACATGTCTCAAACAAGTTGGGGCAGGGCAACAAAATGCTGGCAAGTAAGAGGTACTAACAAGGAAGAGCTGGAAGAACATTTTGCAGCGAATTAGGTTAATTGGCAACAAGTCAGTAACATGACTGGGTATAAAAAGGGCATCTTAAAACTTATGGGCATCTTAGAGAGTCAGAGTTGTCTGGGAAGTAAAGATGGGCAGAGCTTCACCAATCGTTGAAAAGCTGCATCTAAGAATTGTCAGACAATTTGAGTATAATATTCCCCAACATAAAAAAAACTTTAAATTTATCATTGTCTACAGTACATATTATCATCAAAAGATTTAGAGAATCTGGAGAAATCTATGTGCACATGGGACAAGGTCATAACGCATGAATGCCCGTGATCTTCGGGCCTTCAGACGGCACTGCTTTAAAAACAGGCATGATTCTGTGATACACATCACTGCATGGGCTCAGGGGGGGGATCGGGGGGCGATCGGGGGGGAGATCGGGGTGTTTAGTGTGCCTGGCATGTTCTACTGTGTGTGTGTAGTGTTGTGCACTCACATACCTGTCTTCTCTCCTCGGGCCGGAATGGAAATTACAGAGCCGAGGAGAGATGACATCATTTCCTTTGCTGCTGTTTAGCATACAGCAGCAAAGGAATGATGTGATTGGCCGGTGGCGATCGCGAGGGGGGGGCCACGAACGGATGGCCTCCCCCTCACCTCTGATCGCCGCTGGACAAAAGACGACCGCCTCGGGCACCGGAGGGGGGTCCGATCGGACCCCCCACCCGCGGAAGGCAAATCACGTATATGTACTTGATTTTGCCTGTCCGTGCCACCTTGCCGACGTAAATCGGCGTGAGGCGGTCGTCAAGTGGTTAAAAAATCACTGTCTGTGAACAGTTTCCCGTGCCGTTCAAAAATGAGGGTCAGCGCTCTATCATGCAAAGAAAAGGCCATATCTGAACATGAAAAACAGAAATGCCTCCTTCCCTGGGGCACAGCTCATTTAAAATGGTCTATTGCAAATTGGAAAACTGTTCTGTGGTTAAACAAATTGAAATTTGACATTCTTTTTGGCAACCATAGGCACAGAGTCCTTCGGAATAAAGAGGAGAGGGATCTTCCGGCTTGTTATCAGTGCTCAGTTTAAAAGTCTGCATCTTTAATGGTATGGGGGAGCATTAATTCGTATGAAATGGGCAGGCACCATCAATGCTAAAAGATATATCCAGGTTTTAGCGCAGCATATGCTCCCATAAAGATGTATTTTTCAGGGAAGGTCTTGCATATTTTAGCAAGACAATGCTAAACCACATACTGCATCGATGACAACAGCATGTTTAAGCTGCGTGTTTAACTGGCCTGTCTGCAGTCCAGACCTTTCACCAATTAAAAATATTTGCCGCATCTTGAAACGACAAAATACAACAAAGAAGACCCAGGGCTGTTGAGCAGTTATAATCCTATATTGGGCAAGGATTGGACACCATTCCTCTCCCCAAACTCCACCAATTGGTCTTCTCAGCTCTCAGACATTTACAGATTGCTGTTAAAAGAATAGGGAATGCTACACCATGTGGTAAACATGGTCCTGTTCCAACTTTTTTGAGACGTGTTGCTGCCATGCATTTTAAAATTACCTTATTTTTTTTTCCTTTCTTACATTTTCTCATATTAAACATTTGATACTTTTCCTATCATATAAAATGCAAGTTGATGTTACACAACGTCCCAACTTTTTTGTAATCAGGGTTGTAAACATGGCCCCATCCACAGTATTTGTGTAAAGTACTCATGGCTTTCAAGGTCTAAAACTTCTGGAGCTTAGCCAATCAGACATGGTTTGAGAGCAGGTGAATATATTTTTTCCTGGGCGCAAACATCTCCACCCTTTTAAATCTAGTTGAAAGTAATAATTGTATAGTATGTGTGTATATAAAATGGCAATCATTACACATTTCAATAATGGGACTTTCCAAATATTTGGAGCAGAAGAAGATGGCCATTTGATGTTATTTTGGTGGGTCCTAACCTATATCTTTCTTCAGGGTCATCACGTAAAGAGATCACTGAACACTGGGAATGGTTGGAAAATAATCTGCTTCAAACTCTTTCTATCTTTGAAAATGAAGATGACATCACAACCTTCGTCCAAGGGAAAATTCACGTAAGACAATTTACTGCTCATACTGTGGAATCTTTTTGTTGGCTATTTTTTCATGCATATCCAAAATCTTTTGACTAAATGTGAAATTGTATGTGCTTGCCATTGCCATCAACATGTCTTTTAATTTCAATAACTTCTCAGTCCACCCCTAACCGTTTTTTTTACAACTCTTGGAGACTGATGGCGAAATCTCAGATTTTGAGTTTCTTGGTCCACACACCTGCTGCAGTCATTATGAAAGTGTCCCACTCTCCCTGTTGGATCTTTCACTTATTAAATTTTACGAATAATTCACCAGGCGACTCTTACCCAACACCCAAAACACCAGAGGTGGTCAGGAAAATATGTAGGCACTATGACGAAGAGAACTCACCTAAGAGCTGCCATCTGTAATTTGAAATATCTTTTTTGGATGCAATGATTTTTTAAGGACTTTAGGCACTATAAGAAGCCAACGGATGACCTGCTATATGTAACCAAAATATAATCTTTGGATGGGTTAACTATTTAAAAACCACTTTAAGTCCAAGCCTTTTCTGACACTTTTTGTTTACAAGTAAAAAAAATCTGTATTTTTTGCAGGAAAATTGCTTAGAACTCCAAACATCTTATGCCCCGTACACACGGTCGGATTTTCCGATGGAAAATGCCCGATCGGAGTGTCGAAGTTGGAGAGCAGGTGATAAAATTTTCCGACAACAAAATCCGTTGTCGGAAATTCCGATCGTGTGTACACAAATCCGACGGACAAAGTGCCACGCATGCTCAGAATAAATAAAGAGATGAAAGCTATTGGCCACTGCCCCGTTTATAGTCCCGACGTACGTGTTTTACGTCACTGCGTTCAGAACGATCGGATTTTCCGACAACTTTGTGTGACCGTGTGTATGCAAGACAAGTTTGAGCCAACATCCGTCGGAAAAAATCCTAGGATCTTGTTGTCGGAATGTCCGAACGAAGTCCGACCGTGTGTACGGGGCATTAGAGAATAAAATGGTAGTCGATGCAATTTTTTATGTCGCACGATATTTTCACAATTTTACAAACACTATTGTTTGGGAAAAGATACACTTTATTGAATTTTAATGCAAAAAAAAACAACATATAACCAAATTTGTGGGTAAAATATAAAAGATAATGCTACGCCGAGTAAATAGATACCTAACATGTCATGCTTTAAAATCGCAGATGCTCATGGAACGACAAACTACGATACTCTAAAATCTCCATAGGTGACACTTTAAAAATGTTTTCAGCTTACCAGTTTAGAGTTACAAAGGAGGTCTAGAGCTTGAATTATTGCTCTCGCTATAATGTTCGTGGCTATACCTCACATGTGTGGTAGGAACACTGTTTGCATATGCTTTTACACTGTTCCTTTTTAATTTTGTCTTTTTTTTTTTTTTTTTATTGCTATCACAAGAAATGTAAACATCCCTTATAACAATAAAGCATGATGGGTCCTCTTTATTGAAACATCTGGGTTCTAAAAATCCCTAGATCTCTCCTCTACCTTTGAAAGCATCAAATCGGAAAAACCCATTGATCGGATACTTTCCAAAAAACATCTGCTCTAAACCAGAAGTGAAATCATGATGTTGCTTCCGGCCTCCTAGATCATAGAGGTGATCAGAGTTAATCTGGTCTCTCTTCCACCTCTATGGCCAGCCGTACTAACCATCGGATTGTTTCCGGGCTCGCCAGTGAGAATGGTAAACCCGAGAAACACCAGATAGTAGCATAAGGTCCAGCGGCTAATCAGTGGCTTTTAACGGAAACAGTATCGCCAGCTGAAAAAAACAATACTGGGGTTGACAGCCATAACCCTGATAAACTGGTTCAAACCGCAACATGAATATATATGTATTGCAGTTTTAAAGAAACACTCTAAACATTAAAAAAGATAATAGGAGACCTGCCATTTGTAACCAAAGCAGTATATGCATCTAAAATGACAGTGTTAACTCCATTATGACTTTAGAAATCTACATATGAAATCCATATGCTTTTTAAAGCCACCAGTCTTGTGCAGAAACCGTTGTGTGTTCCTTTGTTTGACCAATCTTTCTTTTATTTGTTAGGGCTGGTTCACACCACAATATATGCGTTCCAGATTCTTTTCTGCATGCATGTTGTGATACATTCCAGTGTGTTTTTCTCCGCTTTCGTTTTCTTCAGGACATGTGCATTATGGTGCATTTGTGATGCATTCTGGTGCATTTTGTAGCCTTTCAGATGAGTTCCATGTAGCAAAAATGGAGCATGTTCTACTTTTGTTGACTGCGCTGGAACGCACTACACTAGTGTGAGCTAGGGCCATTGGAATACGTAGAAAACACTGTGCCTGCTTTTTCGATGCAGGATAAAAATGCACTTTACTGCATCTGGTGTGAATATTTTAACCGCTTCAGCCCCGGAAGATTTCACTCCTTTCCTGACCCGAGCACTCTTTGCGATTTGGTGCTGCGTCCCTTTAACTGACAATTGCGCGGTCGTGCGAAGTTGCACCCAGAAAAAATTGACGTCCTTTTTTTCCCCACAAATAGAGCTTTCTTTTGGTGGTATTTGATCACCTCTGCGGTTTTTATTTTTTGCGCTATAAACAAAAAAAGAGTGACAATTTTGAAAAAAACGCAATATTTTTTACTTTTAAATATTAATAAATATCCCCCAAAAATATATAAAAAAAACTATTTTTTCCTCAGTTTAGGCTGATATGTATTCTTCTACATGTTTTTGGTAAAAACAATTGCAATAAACATATATTGATTGGTTTGCGCAAAAGTTATAGCGCCTGCAAAATAGGGGATCATTTTATTGCATTTTTGTTATTATTATTATTATTTTTCTTTTTTTAATAATAATGGCGGTGATCTGCGATTTTTATCGGGACTGTGACATTATGGTGGACACATCGGACAAATTTGACACATTTTTGGGACCATTGGCATTTATACAGCGATCGGTACTATAAAAATGCATTGATTACTGTAAAAATGTCACTGGCAGGGAAGGGGTTAAAACTAGGGGGCGATCAAGGGGTTAATTGTGTTCCCTCGTGAGTGTTCTAAATGAAGGGGGGAGGGCACTGTGTAGGGGAGATGACGGGTCGCTGTTCATATTCTGTATGGACAGATGATCTGTCTCTTCTCCCCTCAGAGAACCGGAAACTGTGTGTTTACACGCACAGATTCCAGTTCTCCGTATGTCAGCAGCGATCGCGGGAGCCCTGCAGTGATCATGACTGGGCACTTGCATCGGCTCCGGGGGCGAGAAGCGGCCGCGCGCACCCCTAGTGGCCACAGGGCGAAGCAATGTAACAACGCCTTTTCGCCCAGCCATGCCATTCTGCCGCAGTACGACTGCCGGCGGCTGGTCGGCAAGTGGTTAAAATGATAAACGTGTCATACTCTGCCTTCTCTGTGCAATGATATTGCACAGAGCAGGCCCAGAACCTCCTCCCCTGGTGTCCCCGCCAACGTTTTTGGGTCCTTCTCTTCATGTGCCCCAATAGCAAGCCACTTGCTAAGGGAGCACACCTGTATGCTCACTTCCAAGCTGAGTTGTGTGTGTGTCCATAGTTACACACAACATTACTTGGCCCTGCCCCATCCTTACAGGATTTGATTGACAGCTTGCCAATGGCTGCTGCTGCTGCTGCCGCCTCTCTGTCCTGTGAGGAGAAGAACACAGACCAGCACTGCTGCAGACAGACACAATGCTGGATCGAGATAAGACTCAGGTAAGTACAACTACTGAGACATTTTCAACTTGAATGCATTCCCTGCAATAAGGTAAAAACGGTCTTGCCTTTAGAACCACTTTAAGTGTACAGTAGTTGTGTATATCCCTCCAACCTATTTAGTTTTACTCACAATTGATTGTCTTGATTTATAACATTGTAGATCCTGGAGCTGAATCCTAGACCAAATACTTATACTCCTTTTTACTGTTTGTTGGATATAAAAACAGTGTTCCAGTTACAAGTCCACCCACTGCATTTTGTGTGGAATCTGGCAAGGTAATTCCAATGAATTCTATCTGTTGAGGATCCCATGGCAAGAGATCCACATTAGATCAGTTTGCCAAAATTGTCAGTGGACATAACTTGGATAATAAGCAAATAGGACAATCTAGCAGTGAACTAGTTAAAATAAGGATAAAAGGGGGGGATAGGTTTTTAAAAGAAAAGTTGCCTTTGACTGCTTGTGATTTAACACACTGATGAAGGATCAAAACTAAAAAAAAATCTCTTGAAGAGCGTTATTTAAAACGTTTTAGCTTTTTAGCTTCTTCCTAAAATTACAGAATATGTGTTCCATAGGCTTCCAAGTGATGATTGATGAAGATCACACCAATCAGTCCACAAAATCCAAAAGTCTAATAGTGGAACATTCATAAAATTGTAAAGGTTACCTTTTTTATAACCACAGCTTTCTGGATATGCTAAAACATTCACAAACAGATATCTTAATGAATGTAGAAATGTATAACTGTAGTGATCTTTATAAGGACCTATGTTGTAATTTTATAAGCAGAGGACAGTATTATGTCATAAAAAGGGCTTAGCTGTATCATATGAGTTTAAAAAAAGGTCAAATATCACAAAGCGGAATTGCAGTTGGAAGTAATTCTATTTCTCTCTCCAATACAATTTTTTTTTTAAATGTGTGCCTATTTGATTTTGTTTCACAGAAGCAAAGAAAACAGATGGAGGGGGTAGGTAGGCAATAGGTAAAGAATGTCCTTCGCATAGTATACTGTAAAAAATAGGATTTTTTAAAACAGCTTACCTGTAAAATCCTTTCTTTCGAAGGACATCACGGGACACAGAGCCACAGTAATTACTGATGGGTTATATAGGTATCACTGGTGATTGGACACTGGCACACCCTATCAGGAAGTTCAACCCCCTATATAATCCCTCCCCCTTGCAGGGATACCTCAGTTTTGTAGCCAAGCAATATAGTGTATTAGAAGAGGGGCGGGACCTCTGTGTCCCGTGATGTCCTTCGAAAGAAAAGGATTTTACAGGTAAGCTGTTTTAAAAAAATCCTATTTTCTTTCTCGAACATCACGGGACACAGAGCCACAGTAATTACTGATGGGATGTCCCAGAGCAATGCTACCTGAGGGGGGGGAACCACGACCAAGTAGGGTGCAATCAGACCTGAGGACCCTGTACCGCTGCCTGCAGCACACTACGCCCAAAGGCGATATCCTCATGCCTTCTCACATCCACCTGATAGAATCTGGTGAATGTATGAACTGAAGACCAGGTTGCGGCCTTGCAGATTTGAGCCATAGAGGCCTGGTGATGCACTGCCCAAGAAGCACCAATAGCCCTTGTGGAATGTGCCCTGATCTGAAACAGAGGAATCTTCTGTTTCAAACCGTAAGCTTGAATGATCAACTGTCGAATCCATTTAGAAATGGTAGCTTTTGATGCTGCCTGTCCTCTATTGGGACCCTCTGGCAGCACAAACAAAACATCCGTCTTGCGGATCTGAGCAGTTGCCCCTAGATAGGCCTTAACTGCTCTTACTACATCCAACGAATGTAGAGATCTCTCTTCCGGAGAACAGGGATCTGGAAAAAAGGAAGGTAGAACAATGTCTTGGTTTAAATGAAAATCAGAAACCACCTTCGGTAAAAAACTAGGATGAGGGCGTAGTACCACTCTATCCTTGTGTATAATCAAATAAGGCTCCTTACAGGAAAGAGCTGCTAATTCTGATACTCTTCTAGCAGAAGAGATGGCCACCAGAAAAATTAATTTCCTTGTCAACAAGACCAAAGGAATCTGACTTATTGGTTCAAAAGGCTGTTTCTGTAACACAGCCAGGACCAAATTCAAGTCCCAGGGGTTTAGGGGCGCTTTAACCGGAGGATTAAGACGCATCACCCCCTGCATAAAGTTTCGGACCAAAGAATGCGAAGCAAGTGGCCGCTGAAATAATACTGATAAAGCAGAGACCTGGCCCTTGATGGTACTCAAGGCCAGCTTCATCTCTAATCCCATCTGTAGAAAATCAAGGATTCTACCTATGACATATTTCCTGGGATGCCAACCTCTGGATTCACACCAGGTTATATAAGCCTTCCAGACTCTATGATAAATCATCCTGGAAGCTGGCTTCCTTGCATTAATCAAGGTAGATATGACAGGACCTGAGAGCCCACGACTCTTCAGAACGTGGGTCTCAATAGCCAAACCGTCAAATTTAGCGTTTGTAAGGCAGGATGGAACACTGGACCTTGAGATAACAGGTCTGGGCGTTCCGGTAGTGTCCACGGGGAACCTACCGTCATCCTTACTATTTCTGCATACCAAGTCCTTCTGGGCCAAGCGGGGGCCACCAGAAGTACCGACTTCCTTTCCTGCCTGATCCTGCGAAGGAGTCGTGGTAGTAGCAGAATAGGCGGGAATGCGTAAATCAGTGAGAACCGATGCCACGGAATCACCAACGCATCCGTCCCGCATGCAAGAGGATCTTTTGTCCTTACCACAAATCTGTCTATCTTTTTGTTGAATCGGGATGCAAAGAGATCTACATCTGGAACCCCCCATCTTTGGCATATGGCCCAAAAGACGTCGGGATGCAGAGACCATTCCCCTGGAAGCAACTGCTGGCGACTTAGATAGTCCGCCTGCCAATTCTCTATTCCCGGGATGAAAACTGCCGATATGCATGGCACATGCATCTCTGCCCACACTAAGATCTGGTTCACCTCTTTTTGAGCAGCTCGGCTCCGGGTGCCTCCCTGACCGGACAACCCTGTAGCCTGATAGTCCAGGCCTTTAGAGCTAGATGTATCGCCCGGATCTCCAGAATGTTGATGGGTAAGGTCCTCTCTGTCTTGGACCATACCCCTTGGACCGCAGCCTGTTCCAGAACTGCTCCCCAACCTGACAGACTGGCATCTGTTGTTACCACCGTCCAGGTAACCGGTAGAAAGGATTTCCCCTTCTGCAGGTTTTCGGGTATGTCTAATGCCTGAACCTTCTTGTTCCAGGTCGACAGAATACTGTGTTGCAGCATTCTTGAGTGAAACTGAGCATAGGGAACTGCTTCGAATGAAGACACCATCTTCCCTAGTAGCCTCATACAAAGGCGGACTGAGGGACCCTTCTTGGTCCTTACTGTCAGAATCAGCTCTCTCAAAGCAGTGATCTTTGCCTGGGGTAGAAATATTTTCTTCTGGCTTGTATCTATAATCAGACCTAAATACTCCAGTCTTCCTACTGGTTTTAGGAAAGACTTTTCTAAGTTGAGGATCCAACCCAGGTGTTCTAGATACCTGACCGTGGTCCTCAAGTTTCCATTCAAAGAGGCTACCGACTGGTCTATCAAGAGCAGGTCGTCTAGGTATGCTATGACAGCTATACCCTGAGCCCTTAATCTGGCCAGAGGAGGAGCCAAGATCTTTGTGAACACTCGAGGTGCAGTGGCTATCCCGAAAGGCAGAGCCACAAACTGGAAATGGAGCCCTCCTACCTCGAAGCGCAGAAACTTCTGATGAGCAGGAAAAATGGGCACATGCAGATATGCATCTCTGATGTCTATTGATGCCAGAAATTCTCCTCCCTGCAGGGTGGGAACTACTGTTCGAATTGATTCCATGCGGAAGGATTGAATCCTTAGGAATCGGTTCAGATCCCTTAAGTCCAGAATGGGCCTGACATCCCCATTTGGCTTTTGGACCGTAAAAAGGTTGGAATAGAAGCCCAATCCCTGGTCCTTTGCGGGAACTATCATAATGACCTCCTGCGACAAAAGTCGCTCTAACACTAGAAGGAGCGACTGCTTCTTCTCTGGGTCTCTGGGAACATTTGATCTGAGGAACCGAGGAGAGGGGAATTCCTGAAACTCCAGCTTGTACCCTAAGGTTACCGTGGAGATTACCCATCTGTCCTGGAAGTCCTCCTGCCAGAGCTCTGAGAACTGTCGCAGTCTTCCCCCCACTCGAGTGAGCGGGGGCGCCCCCTCATGCAGAGGTCTTAGTGTTTTGCCTAGTAGGCTTCTTTCCCCAGGACTTCTTTTGTCCCTGGGGTTGACTCTTGTCTCTGGACCCCGATGGAGGCGGCCGTCGAGACTGCCTGGAGGCTGAAGCCACGGCGCTGGGGAAAGAGTCCGTTTGAAAGAGGGACGCTTACTCTTCTTCTTGACAGGTAAGAGAGTGCTTTTCCCACAAGAGATTCTCTTGATATAGTTATCCAAGTCCTCTCCAAACAACCTTGCACCACGAAATGGAAACCCAGCCAGTAGCTTCTTACATGGTGCTTCGGCTGACCAATTTTTCAACCATAGGATTCTACGTATATGCACCAACCCCAGTGAAAGACGGGAGGTTTGCACGATAGAACCTCTAATGGCGTCAACCACAAAGCATAAGGCCGCTGGAAGGTTAGCAAACCCCTGGGCCTGCTGTTCAGGTAATACTTTGATGACCTGCTTAACATGGTCTCTTAAGTATTGACAGACTCCAATCGCTGCTACTGCAGGTTGGGCCACTGATCCTGCTAAGGAGAAAACATCCTTCAATAGGGATTCCATCCTTTTATCTACAGGATCCCTGAGCATCTGAGCATTGTCTACAGGACAAGTCAGGCTATTATTTACGGAGGAAATGGCGGCATCAATAGCCGGTATTCCCCACATTTTAATAAACTTTTCTTCCATCGGATAAAGTGTTGAAAACTTTCTCGGCGGAAAAAAACGTTTGTCTGGGTGATCCCACTCAGAATAAATGAGCTTTTCAAGTAAAGTATGAACAGGAAAAGCATGTGCTGCTTGGAAAGGTTTCAGTGACCCCAAAGCAGAAGAGGATTCTTTAGCAGTTTCAGGTATGGGTAATTTAAATGTGGAGCGGACCAATCCAGTGAGGATCTGCACTAAGACTTTCTCCTCTTGGGAAGTTGCAGAGGGTCCTTCTCCACCTGATTCCTCCGAAGAGGAATCATCCATCCCATCCTGAACCTCTGAAAGGGATTCATCTCCTTTATCCCGGAGCTCCTCTGTCTGAGGGTCTTGGGGAACAGAGGAAAGCCTAGTGCGTTTTCTTCCACTGAGTGAAGACGTAATCACGGCCATTAATCTTTCCTCTAGACCATTAATGGTTGAGGAAAAAACCTCTTGTGTAAGATATACAGGGGCTGAAGTGCCAGAAGCAGGTGTAGCCCCTGACCCCGATGGCTCTCCCTGGCTAGCCGTCCCTGGCCCATCTTTAGGGGGGGAGGATGCTGCCGACAGGGGGCCCTCAGAACCTGAACGAGATCCCCTAGTGTCTCTGGTTCCTGGGGTGCTTGAACCTCTTCTACCCATAGTGCAAAGCAACAAGGTTTGAGGTATACAAATGAACACTGCCTGCTGAGCGATGTAGTCTGGCTAAAAGCCTTGCTACCCAATGCTCAGTCTGGTGTTACTTCAGTAAATGCTGCCTAGGAGAATGCCTGTGTCCCACCTTACATGCGACCGTCAGCTCTGTGTCTCTCAGAAGGCTGAGTGCACCTGTACAGAGTGCCTTTAATAGCCTGCAGCTGGCCTGAGTGTGAGTCTAAGCACCTGTGCTGACGTCCCGCCCCCTCCTCTACCGCCCCCCCCCTCGAGTTTTGAAAAAAACGAGCGCTTCCCGCGCTGCCGACTCTCCTGTCATGCTTCTGGAGAAAGGCTGGGGATGGGGGGGGGGGGAGGGAGGCTGGTAACAAGATCTGCCTGAACGGCTATCTTCAGAGATGGTGGCCATTAGGCCGCAGAGCCCGGGTGGTATAACCACTTTCTAGACCCCTGTGGCCCCTCTCTAGCCTGGGGGGGAACATTCAAACATGAGAAATCCCCCCTTTCCATCTTACCTGTTTGCAGCCTGCTTGAGGCGCTGGGACATAATCAGCGATGAAAACACCTGAGACAGACAGTCAGCATGTGCAGGTTTGTGCTCTTGGCAGCCCCCGGTGGTCACAATAGGCATAGCATGCATTTACCTTAAAGGAGAAAAGCCACTAGAACTAAAAAATTCTGTGGAATCTCCTCTTACCTTATCCAGCCGCAGGGTGCTGTTTACACAAACCCAATCTTCACCTCTCACGGTGGGCTCCGTTTGAAAAAACCGTCAGAGACTGGGGCCCCCTACGAATAGGGGGATCCAACAGTTCTGGGACCGTAAAGCACCTCGCCAGAAATTAGGAAGTTTAAAGCCATTTTCTGATCTGCGGGGTCCAGCTCTCTAAAAAGAGAAGCATTACGGGTAAAACCTCGTTTCTTCAGACACGAGGCCCGGGTACCATTCAATTCGGCCCTGAAAAGACACTTTGAATGGATCCGGTTCGCCTGGCTTGCCCCAGTATAGGATCTTAGGATATTCCCTTTGGAGCTCAGCACAGGACATCTTTACACGTCCATCACCTAAGACACTGGCGTAAAAACTGAGGTATCCCTGCAAGGGGGAGGGATTATATAGGGGGTTGAACTTCCTGATAGGGTGTGCCAGTGTCCAATCACCAGTGATACCTATATAACCCATCAGTAATTACTGTGGCTCTGTGTCCCGTGATGTTCGAGAAAGAATAGTACTTAATGCAGAACTCTGGACACATTTTTTTGGTTCCCATGCAGTGTGCATTGGTTAACTGCTCATTTTTGTTTATAGAGAGATCCTCCTAGTGCAAGACCGGACCCTTCACCTCTGGCCTCCCCCCACGGTCCAGTGGTCTTGTACGTTGGACTGTGGGGGGACTGTTCTTGAGGTCATCATGCCCATAGACCAGGTCTGGAAGTGAAGACGTCAGGAACAGTCCACCGATGGACATGGTAGAGAGCCGTTTTCCGGAGGATCAGGCGAGTATAGGTCAACCTTCAGCCTGTTACAACCACTTTAATATCTCCTGCATGACCTTCCCTCAATAGTGCTGTAACATTGGGCAGCACCATTCCATATGGTGAAATCTCCAGTGTTGAGATGGCAGTTCAGACATTCTATATTAGGATGTAAACCAGCTTTAAATAGTTTCTTTGGGGGGGTCATATATACCCTATAGATGTAAAAAAAAAGGGATAAAATCCTGCGTTTATCTTACTCGAGAAGTATGACTATTGAAATGGAGAAATCAAACACATATAAATGAAATAAATGAAAATATATAGATAAAGAAAAGCTGCAACCTAAATGGTCCGAACCCCTACCATAAGCATAGATAAAAGAAACAGGTGCGCTAATCTATAAGAATATTCACAGTGCAAAAATACACATGACAAAATTTAAGGGCATAAAGTCCACTCCTACAAAAACAAGTGTATAAAAAAAAATAAAAAAAAATTGGATGACATGACTCATAAAGTGAAAAATATACGATTCAGTTCATAAAAGGCACAAATAAAATGTGCATAAAAAGATTTGCATGAAAAATGTCCAAATGACAAAGGATACAAAAGGGAACTGAGTGAACCAAATATGTGAAAAATTCTGTGTTCTTCAAGGGAATTGGGTGAACCAAATATAAGGAAACTTCTGTGCTCTTCAAAGATACACAAATACTTTAATATACCATCACCACACAGATTCACTTCTTACCAGATAGCAGTAGTTTCAAGCATTGGATAATAATCCCACCATGCTCCAAAAGACTGGGCTGTAAAAACGAACCAAATTCCAGATAACAGCGGTATCAGACACTGGACAATGATCCCATCAGGCTCCAACACCTTAAGCTGTAAAAGTGGACCCAGTTTTTCAATAGACGCAGGAATCACGGTATCTTTGGAAAAGATGATATACAATCTGTCAGGTCAAGGATAAATCCCAGAGCATAAAGGGATTTATGCTCTGGGATTTTTTTTAGTGTTAATGTTTCTAATAAATTTGAATGGTCCTTTTTGACCACTTTCTCTTCCCAGTAAAAAATGGGTTAATAAAATTTTGACAAAACACTGAAAAGTCCTGAAGGGAGATAATGTGTTGGGTCCAGCTCTCCCTGATCGACCGAATGTCATTTTTTGAAGAACCCAAAACTTGAAAGATTTGGTAGCTCCTAGTTTCACGGAGGTGTTCCCCAAAATCAGAATGTTTGAGAATCTAAAAGGCTGGTGTCACCTACATCCACTTGTATTTATATGCTATTGGCAGACGTCTTGGGTGAGTCTCCTTTCCCAGCTGAAGCCTATTATGGAGAAACTAGTCGGGTGGGGCCCATTGTGAGACGTCTAACCGTTTGAGCTGATTGGTGCAAAAACACCGCTCTGTTTTTTATGGGCATTTATTTTTGCTGATGTTTGGTTACCTTGATGTAAGTTTTTAGTGTGCTGTTTTAATAAACACTTTTGTTGAAACATATTGCACTACGAGGCTATCCTCTTCTTCCTTTATGCTCTGGGATTTATCCTTGAGCTGCCAGATTGGATATCGGCTTTTCCAAAGATACTGTGATTCCTGCGTCTATTGAAAAACTGGGTCCACTTTTACAGCTTAAAGCGGAGTTCCACACAAAAATGGAACTTCCGTTTTTCGGAACCCTCCCCCCCCTCCGGTGTCACATTTGGCACCTTTCAGGGGGGAGGGGGGTGCAGATACCTGTCAAAGACAGGTATTTGCACCTACTTCCGGCATAGACTCCCATGGGAGTCTATGCTTCTTCCTGTCCCGACCGCGCTGTCTGCTGGGAACACACAGCTCCCAGCAGAGAGCGGGGACCACTAGGGACGCGCAGCGCATGCGCAGTAGGGAACCGGGAAGTGAAGCCGAAACGCTTCACTTCCTGATTCCCTCACCTAGGATGGCGGCGGCAGCTGCCGAGAACCGAGCGTCCCCTGCCGACATCGCTGGACCCTGGGACAGGTAAGTGGCAATGTATTAAAAGTCAGCAGCTGCAGTATTTGTAGCTGCTGGCTTTTAATATTTTTTATTTTTTTTTGGCGGTGTGGGTGAACCCCCGCTTTAAGGTGTTGGAGCCTGATGGGATCATTGTCCAGTGTCTGATACTGCTGTTATCTGGAATTTGGTTTGTTTTTACAGCCCAGTCTGTTGGAGCATGGTGGGAATATTATCCAATGTTTGAAACTACTGCTGGTAGTTCATCTGGTAAGAAGTGAATCTATGTGGTGATGGTATATTAAAGTGTTTTGAAGTACACTGAAGTTCCCTTCTATTTGGTTCACCCAATTCCCTTGAAGAGCACATCATTTTTCACATTTTTGGTTCACTCAGTTCCCTTTTGTATAAGGGTTTGTCAGTTGGACATTTTTCATGCACATCTTTTATGCACATTTTTTCTTTTTGCACCTTTTTATGAACTGAATCATATATTTTTCACTTTATGAATTTCATCCAATTTTATTATTTTTATACTCTTGTTTTTGTAGGAGTGGATTTTATGCCCTTAAATTTTGTCGTGTATTTTTGCACAGTGAATATTCTTATAGATTAGCGCACCTGTTTCTTTTAATTATATATACCCTATAGACTAAAAACCATTAAGTAAGCCTTTGGGGATGATTTAAGGATACATTTGTTATTTCTTCCAGAACAGGGGGCCACTGTTCTTCAGAAATTGTACCTATAGTCTATGATAAATGGGGTATCTGTTAATCATTATAAGAGTGGTGGACCCCAAGTAGGAATAAGTACACTCTGGATATCACTGACTTGGTAGATATTGCAGAAAAACTTCTTCAGCTAACTGGAATGGTGTCATTTGTATAAGGGTAGCCAAAAATCATGTCTGAGCTGCAGATATCTGTAGCAATACCATGTGGGCAACTCTAGCTCTGCTTGTAGAGTAAAGAGAGGTTTTTGAGTATAGTTTTCATGTCCCACATAAGATCTTGTATTATAAATCTGTCTACTGAATATGAGAGCATGGCACAAAACACACAACCTGTAAATATAGGAGTGATCCAGCAGAGCACTTAAAGTAGAATTCCAGCTTTATTATGACTCTTATTGTCAGAGGGGAGAGGCAGGCAGATGATGTCATGATTTCCACCTGGGCCAATCAAAGGAACCTTGTATTCGTTGATAGGCATTTCTCCTGAATGGCGGAGATGCCTTTAAGCCAACTCCATTTATTTATGCCAGCATAAAGGAAGTCACCTGTACTGTTGCCTGAACACCGCACCGCTTGTTGTGTTACAGCGCACACTGCAGCCGCATAGTTATGTAAATGGAATAGCTTGTTTGGGCTAGCTTGGTTCCACTGAACTATTTAAAATCACGGTAACACTGTAATCCTATAATTATATAGTGCTAATTAAATTGTCCAAGCAAAAGTTATTTTCTCTTTCTGAAAACATTGGGCAAGGATTAGAACCCCTATTGGGTTTTCAAATCTATCAGGGTCTTCTTGTTTAGTGAAATCCCCCCTCACTTCCTGTCACAGTGACAATGGTTTCACTAAACAGGAAGTGAGGACATTTCCATAACAGATTCAAAGACGGCAATAAAAATGTCAGGAGATGCAACTCTTGCCCTGTCTACCTAAAACAAAACAAAAAAAAAGGTCACTTTAGCCACTTCAATACCAGACACTTTCACCCCCTTCCTCCCCAGGCCAATTTTAAGCTTTCAGCGCTGTCACACTTTGAATGACATTTGTGCGGTTATGCAACACTGTACCCAAATGAGATTTTTAACATTTTTTTTTCACACAAATAGAGCTTTCTTTTGGAGGTATTTAACCGCTTCAGGTCCGCCCTATAGCAGTTTTACTGCTACAGTATGGCACCTGTGCACCAGATCACATGTACAGTGAGGAAAATAATAAAGGGGCTATAATTTTTATCGTAGGTGTATTTTATGATAGAGACAGAATATCAATGGAAAATCCAGAAAAAACACATAAAACAAATGCTTTAAATTAAGTTGCAGTTCAGTGAGTAAAATAAGTATTTGATACCCAAGCAAAGCATGACTTGGTAGTTGGTGGAGAAACCCTTGTTGGCAAGCACGTTTCTTGTAGTTGGTGACCAGGTTTGCACACCACACGGGAGGGATTTGGTCCACTCTTCTTTGCACATCTTCTCTAAATCCTTAAGGTTTCTTGGCTGTCTCTTCGCAACTCGAAGTTTCAGCTCCCTCCATAATTTTCTATAGGATTAAGGTCTGGAGACTGGCTAGGCCACTCCATGACCTTAATGTGCTTTTTCTTGAGCCACTCCTTTGTTGCCTTGGCGGTATGTTTTGGGTCATTGTCATGCTGGAAGACCCATCCACGACTCATCTTCAGTGTTCTGGCTGAGGGGAGAAGGTTCTCATTCAAGATTTTACAATACATGGCTCCGTCAATTGGCCCCTCAATGCAGCAAAGTCTGCCTGTACCTTTAGCAGAGAAACAGCCCCAAAGCATCATGTTTCTACCTCTGTGCTAGACTGTAGGGATGGTGTTCTTAGGGTCATAGACAGCACTTTTCTTCCTCAAAACATGGCGAGTCGCGTTAATGCCAAAGAGCTACATTTTGGTCTCATCTGACCACAGCACTTTCTTCCAGTCCTTCTCTGAATCATTTAGATGTTCATTGACATGACTATACCTTCTTGAGGAGGGGGACTCGCAGTGTTTGGAGGAAGAAAAATGCTGACTATGACCCTAAGAACACCATCCCTACAGTCAAGCACGGAGGTGGAAACACGATGCTTTGGGTGTCAGGTGAGTACTTACCGAGGCCGAGATGCCGAGAGCGGTTCACCCTTGCCACTACGCGCACCCTGTCCCCTGGAGATGAAACAGGGAATGGGTGGCACTAAGGAGCGCGGGCCACCAGCAGGTATGGGTCCCTTATGGGAAACTGCAGAGCCAGGTCTGGGGATGCAGGAGTCCAGGAACCGGTGGAAGTCCCATTGCTGGGTGGAGCAGACAAACTGTAAGCAAATAGAGGGTCAAACACAGGCAATAAGCAAGACAAGTCCGTAGAACAGGCCGGGGGTCAAACACTGGTATCAAGCAGAGGAAGTCCGTTAATCAGGCCGGGGGTAAAACACTGGTGTCAAGCAGAGGAAGTCTGTAAATCAGGCCCGGGGTCAAACACTGGTATCAAGCAGAGGAAGTCCGTAAATCAGGCCGGGGGTCAATCCAGGAGAGAGGCAGCGTGGTGAGAGCAGTCCGGGTCACAACAGGAGATCAGGTGAGCATAAATAGGAAGCAACAGGAGCTGAAGACAAAGCAGCAACCAGTCTGGGTGCTGGAGCTGATTTAAATAGCCCCGCCAGAGTGTCACGGTGGGCATGCATGAGTCACTGCGCGCACCCGTGTGCTATCGCGCGCGCCGCTCCATCGGGCCGCACGCACGCATGCGCCGAAGCGCCAATCCAGCGCGCACACGCCCAGGGACAGGATGAATGTGACTGGAGAGGACCCTTCTCTGACATTGGGGCTGTTTCTCTGCTAAAGGTACAGGCAGACTTTGCTGCATTGAGGGGCCAATTGACGGAGCCATGTATTGTAAAATCTTGAATGAGAACCTTCTCCCCTCAGCCAGAACACTGAAGATGGGTCTTCCAGCATGACAATGACCCAAAACATACCACCAAGGCAACAAAGGAGTGGCTCAAGAAGAAGACATTAAGGTCATGTAGTGGCCTAGTGAGTCTCCAGACCTTAATCCTATTGAAAATTTATGGAGGGAGCTGAAACTTCGGGTTGCTAAGAGACAGCCAACAAACCTTGAGGATTTAGAGAAAATCTGTAAAGAAGAAGGAACCAAAATCCCTCCTGAGATGTGTGCAAACCTGGTCACCAACTACAAGAAACGTTTTACCTCTGTGCTTGCCAACAAGGGTTTCTCCACCAAGTACTAAGTCATGCTTTACTTGGGGATCAAATACTTTTTTTACTCACTGAACTGCAACCTAATTTATAGCATTTGTTTTATGTGTTTTTTCTGGATTTTTAGTTGATATTCTGTCTCTATCATTTAAAATACACCTATGATCAGTGGTGGCCCGTCCATAGGGGTTGCACAGGCACCACCCCTCCCTCCCCTAAAGCTGGTGTCACAAAGAAAAAGTCCTTTAAGTGCACTGTGTATGTGCGCCGGATACAGTGCACTATGGGCAGCGTGACGTCTATGCAGTCACGTGATTGCAGGTGAGACGCCTCACTTGCCTAGTTTTGGGAGACCTTGTTACACAAAGCAATGCGCCGCAACACTCCCATCTTACAGCATACTCCTGTTGTGTTATTTTCTAGTGGCACCGTTGTAGGACATGGGCGGTGCTTTCCCCGGAGCCACGTCATCAATGACGGTTCCCCCCTGGCCCAGAGTGCACACTGTGGAGGAGAGTGGAGACACAGGAGGATCCTCTCCACAGCCCAGTAAGTGCCCGGACGTCCCGCCCGGGGGGGGGGGTGCTGTCAGTGCCGCAAGCTATATAATTCACCCTCTGTCTGTAATGCTGGGCTATATACACCCTCTGTCTGTAATGCTGGGCTATATACACCCTCTGTCTGTAATGCTGGGCTATATACACCCTCTGTCTGTAATGCTGGGCTATATACACCCTCTCTCTGTAATGCTGGGCTATATACACCCTCTCTCTGTAATGCTGGGCTATATACACCCTCTCTCTGTAATGCTGGGCTATATACACCCTCTCTCTGTAATGCTGGGCTATATACACCCTCTGTCTGTAATGCTGGGCTATATACACCCTCTCTCTGTAATGCTGGGCTATATACACCCTCTCTCTGTAATGCTGGGCTATATACACCCTCTCTCTGTAATGCTGGGCTATATACACCCTCTGTCTGTAATGCTGGGCTATATACACCCTCTGTCTGTAATGCTGGGCTGTATACACCCTCTGTCTGTAATGCTGGGCTGTATACACCCTCTGTCTGTAATGCTGGGCTGTATACACCCTCTGTCTGTAATGCTGGGCTGTATACACCCTCTGTCTGTAATGCTGGGCTGTATACACCCTCTGTCTGTAATGCTGGGCTATATACACCCTCTGTCTGTAATTCTGGGCTATATACACCCTCTGTCTGTAATGCTGGGCTATATACACCCTCTGTCTAATGCTGGGCTATATACACCCTCTGTCTGTAATGCTGGGCTATATACACCCTCTGTCTGTAATGCTGGGCTATATACACCCTCTGTCTGTAATGCTGGGCTATATACACCCTCTCTCTGTAATGCTGGGCTATATACACCCTCTCTCTGTAATGCTGGGCTATATACACCCTCTCTCTGTAATGCTGGGCTATATACACCCTCTCTCTGTAATGCTGGGCTATATACACCCTCTCTCTGTAATGCTGGGCTATATACACCCTCTCTCTGTAATGCTGGGCTATATACACCCTCTCTCTGTAATGCTGGGCTATATACACCCTCTCTCTGTAATGCTGGGCTATATACACCCTCTCTCTGTAATGCTGGGCTATATACACCCTCTCTCTGTAATGCTGGGCTATATACACCCTCTCTCTGTAATGCTGGGCTATATACACCCTCTCTCTGTAATGCTGGGCTATATACACCCTCTCTCTGTAATGCTGGGCTATATACACCCTCTCTCTGTAATGCTGGGCTATATACTCTGTCCTGTGATGCTGAGCTGTATACTCCTGACACTATGGGTGGAATACAGGGGACGGAGAGGGTGGATTTTATCAGGGGTTGGGCTTATGAGAAGTTGGAAGGGTCAAAAAAAGGGCAGAGTCTGGCGCCCCCCATCCTAAAACTTTACCAGCCGCCACTGCCTTTTAATAAAAATTGTAAACCCTTCATTTCTTTGTAAGTGGGCAAACATACAAAATCTGCAGGGGATCAAATGATTGTTTTCCCCCCTGTATATACTTGATCTGACACTTCTGGGTAGGGGGCGCGCATGCGTGCCGCCCGGCGGTTTGCTTCCACTGTTATTACAAACAGTGGAAGCAAATCGGCTGGTGCATGGTACCCAATGTCCTCTGGCACCCGCTGATCATTTAGCAGAGAGGCAGAACAGCAATCTGTCTATGTAAACAAGGCAGATCACCGTTCCGACAGTACTGAAGGTATGGAATTTGTGTCCCTGCAAAGCAGGGAATAAATTCCATCTCTTCCCCCAGTAAAAGCACCTCACACAGTATAGTGAAACACTAGCTAGGCACACAGTTAACCCTTTGATCACCCCTGATGTTAACCCCTTCCCAGCCAGTGTCAGTACAGTGACAGTGCATATTTTTAGCACTGATCACTGTATTAGTGTCACTAGTCCCCAGTAAAAAATATTGCTGGGTTTTTTTTCCCTCAAAATTGTCGGTCATTTTTTGTTTATAGCACAAAAGATAAAAAACGCAGAGGTGATCAATTAGCACCAAAAGAAAGCTCTGTTTGTGGGAAAAAAGGATATACATTTTATTTGGGTACAGCGTTGCATGAATACACAATTGCCAATTAAAGTAGCGCAGTGCCAAATCGCAGGAAATGGCCTGGTTTCTTTAGAGGGGTAAATCTCTTGGAGGTCAAATGGTTAATTATCACTGTGTTTTTCTTTGTTTCTGTTTTAAAATCTTGTAAGTAAATCTTTCTTCATTAATTTAGGCCAAAATGTATACTGCTACACTTCTTTGGTACTGTATAAATAACCCAAATCAGTGTATATTATTTAGTCTGTAGTAAAGTTAAACCGTTTACAAACTATGGTATAACTATATCTGAAAAATCTAACAATCTTGATGTACCTGGTACAGATGCACTGTGATTGGCCCTGTCTGTAACATGTGATCACTGTGAAATGATATTGAAAGCTATGGGAGACTATCAGCTGACCCAGGGAGGAGGTGTAGATTGAGAATAGGAGAAGTCCAAGAACAGAACCTTGGGGGACCTTGACGGAGAAAGGAAGAGGAGAGGAGGAAATAGAATTGTAAGTGAAACTGAAGGTACGGTGGGATTGGTAGGACGAGAGCCAACGAAGAGCACAGTCACGGAAACCAAAGGAGTGAAGTTTTTTTGTGACCAATCGCAGAGATCAACACAATAGTACACAATAAATGGCTATGAATGCATGCCATTCATTGTGTACAATTGCCATATAATCTGCTGTGATTGATTACATAGACCAGCAACGACCAGTTTCACTGATCTGTCACACAATTGGTGACAGATTGGGCCACAGCACAGCCCAATCCTGGGAGGAAGTCATATGCCGTCCACCCATGATAGCCACATTACACGCTCAGCTGTCATATTATTATAGGCCAGGTGGAAAGTGGTTTAATTGCGAAGTGCTGTTGATTGTATAAAAAAAAAAAAAAAACAAAGTTCATTTCATCAGAAGGACAAAATCCATTACAGAAGGGACGTTACTGTAAAATGGCATGATATGAAGAGGCGAGAGAACAACTTGAAAGGGCAGTATTCATTAAACACCTGGAAAAAAAAACTGCAATTCTGATTGCAAAACATTTTCCCTCTACATTTGTGGACAGCACAGAATGTACAGTACAGTACTTGAAAAAGTATTCATACCCCTTGAAATTTTCCACATTTTGTCATGTTACAACCAAAAACATAAATGTATTTTATTGGGATTTTATGTGATAGACCAACACACAGTGGCATATACTGTAATTGTGAAGTGAAAGGAAAATGATTAAAGGTTTTCAGAATTTTTTACAAAACAAATCTAAAAAGTGTGGTGTGTATTTGTATTCAACCCCCTTTACTCTGATACCCCTAACTAAAATCTAGTGGAACCAATTGCCTTCATAAGTCACCTACTTAGTAAGTAGAGTCCACCTGTGTGTAATTTTAATCTCAGTATAAATACAGCTGTTCTGTGAAGATCTCAGAGGTTTTCTAGAGAACCTTGGTGAACAAACCACATCATGAAGGCCAAGACAGGTCAGGAATAAAGTTGTGGAGAAGTTTAAAGCAGGGTTAGGTTATAAAAAACTATCCCAAGCTTTTAACCCTGTTCTATCCATCATCCAAAAATGGAAAGAGTATGCCACAACTGCAGTTGGGCTTTATGGCAGAGTGGCCAGAAGAAAGCCATTACTTTCAGCAAAAAACAAAATGGCACATTTTGAGGTTGCAAAAAGGCATGTGGGAGACTCCCAAAATGTATGGAGGAAGGTGCTCTGATCTTATGAGACTAAAATTGAACTTTTTGTCCATCAAAGAAAACGCCATGTCTGGCGCAAACCCAACACATCACATCACCCAAAGAACACCATCCCCACAGTGAAACATGGTGGTGGCAGCATCATGCTGTGGGGATGTTTTTCAGCAGTCGGGACTGGGAAACTGGTCAGAGTTAAAGGAAAGATGGATGGTGCTAAATACAGGGATATTCTTGAGAACCTGTACCAATCTGTATGTGATTTGAGGCTAGGAGAGTGGTTCACCTTCCAGCAGGACAATGACCCCAAACACACTGCTAAAGCAACACTTGATTGGTTTTAGGGGAAAGATGTAAATGTGTTGGAATGGCCTAGTCAAAGCCCAGACCTCAATCCAATAGAAAATCTGTGGTCAGACCTAAAGATTGCTGTTTACAAGCGCAAACCATCCAACTTGAGGAGCTGAAGCAGTTTTGCAAGGAGGAATTGGCAAAAATCCCAGTGGTAAGATGTGGCAAGCTCATAAAGATTTATCCAAAGCAACTTGGAGCTGTGATAGCCGCAAAAGGTGGCTCTACAAAGTATTGACTTTAGGGGGGTGAATAGTTTTTCTGTTATTTTGTCCTATTTGTTGTTTGCTTCACAATAAAAAAAAAAAAAATCTTCAAAGTTGTGGGCATGTTCTGTAAATTAAATGATGCAAATCCTCAAACAGTTCATGTTAATTCTAAGTTGTAAGGCAACAATTCACAAGAAAAATGCCGGGGGGGTGAATATACTTTTGCAAGCCACTGTATGCCTATCGCGTTATGTGTTTTTATTGTAGTTTTATAGCCGAACAGGTCATTTTGTCCGTTTGGGCTTCTGTTTATATTAAAGTTTTATATTTGGCGACAGGTAATGATGTAAGAGGAGGAAGTTAGTGTGTGTTTTTTCACACATTGATCATAATTGGTCGCTTTGTCCTCCCCAGAGGAAGGAGCGATCTTCCCTTGGGTATAAATAGATTGTAATGAAACCGGAAGTGATGTTCTTTGATGATGCCCTGGAGGAGGGGCGAAACGAGTTGACGTACTTCCAGTTCGTGTTAATCAGTGATGCAATTTCCACCTCCATGGAACGCACTCCACACAGCGGTGAACTCGGATGTTTTTTTACTGATGCCTGTCTTCGCCAAATATCCTGTATGTTGCGCATTTAATGCGCTTGATAACTCATGTTCAACAGTATTTCACTATGAGTTCTCTCTCTGTTTTACCATCTATGGAGTGTGGTATATCCTTTCTGTCATAAAATATCTTCTTGGAAGAGTTTGCTAAGGAACAATCCTGCATATCCCCAGATCATTAGATCACTGCTTTTTTGATCCTAGACTGCTAAGCTGAGGATCTATTATTTCTGGTGAGTGAGGTCACAGAAGAGGGAGTCACCTCACTTGTTTACGATTTTGGAGCACCATTGCACTTTTTACAGAAGTACCAAGCACTTTTCAGATTCTGTGCATATATTTTTGTTTTTTTGTTACAAATACATTGATTTATAAGGCACCATTCATTAGGCTGTATATTGTTTGATATAGGCTGCTAGCGCTGTTTCATACTTTATATCGCTTTAAGGTTTTAGCACCTTTGTGCAGCAGCTGCAGTCTCATTCTTATTTTTCATTTGCATTAATTTTGATTTAACACTTGAGTGCGAGTTTTTGAATTAGATTTACTGTATCGCACAAAATGGCCTGGACAGGAAGGGGGCAAATCCTTCTGGGGCTGAAGTGGTTAAATGTGGAAAATTTCAAGGGGTGTGAATACTTTTTCAAGGCACTGTATAATATCTCAGTGTGAAACTGATAGCTGTGTTTCTGAAAGTGAATTCCTCTTTTGTGGTGTAAACAGTTCCTCTGTATTTCCGTTTGAAATGAGGGTGAGAGGGGTGGGTAAGGTAGAAAACCACAGTTATCTCAGTTGTAGTCCCTGGGGAACCGTGGTTTACCAGTGAATGGGACTACTCGTAGATAACCCTTGTGAAATGGTATTTGTCGGGGTAGTTGACGGGGCCTGGATGAGAAGGTGTTATTGAGAGTGATAAAATAGGTCTGCTTGGCAGTGAGGAGGTAGGAAATGTATTTTTGGAGGGCAGATTTGTATTGGTTAAAGTCTTTGTTGGACTTGCACCACAGACACTCAAGAGCACTGCCATGTTTTTAGACTTCTGATGTCATCTGTTTGCAAGGGTTGTGGGGGTCGGGGCCTGATTCTGTGTGTAGTGAGGAGTGCAAGCTAAATAATTACAAATTCATGAAGAAACAAGATTTTTGGAAAACTAACACTAATAAGATGATATAATTGATACATTTACATAATAGGATTATTTGTATAAAGATCTTTTTAATGTGTTTAATTTAAAATTTATTAAAGAGACTCTTCTTTCCTTTTAAAACTGACTTCATGCAGCAAGACTGCACACACTAAAGGTAAGCCAGCCATAAACAGATCAGCAGGAACCAGCCCAATTTCGATCCATCTTTGGACAGGCTGGTTGTACTGAAGTCGATCTACTGATTGACTTCAGTACAACCAGCCTGCTGGTTTTTTTTTCATTTGATCACGAATCATGGCTATAACTCACAGCAGTGATCATTGAGAAATCCTGCTGTCAGAATACAATAGTGCAGTGGGAGGGATTCCCCCATCAGTGCTTACTATGAGCGATTTTTCTTTCCTTCCACCTGTGGTTAAAGGAGAGAAAATTGCATAATGTATGGCCAGCTTTAGTTGTCAGGTATATAAAGTTCCTTGAAAAAGTATTCATACCCCTTGAAATTTTCCACATTTTGTCATGTTACACCCAAAAATATAAATGTATTTTATTGGGATTTTATGTGATAGACCAACACACAGTGGCACATAATCGTGAAGTAGAAGGAAAATGATAAATGTTTTTCAAATATTTTTTTACAAATGTCTGAAAAGTGTGGCATGTATTTGTATTCAGCCCCTTTACTCTGATACCTCTAACTAAAATCTAGTGGAACCAATTGCCTTCAGAAGTCACCTAATTAGTAAATAGAGTCCACCTGTGTGTAATTTAACCTCAGTATAAATACAGCTGTTCTGTGAAGCCCTCAGAGATTTGTTAGAGAACCTTAGTGAACATACCACATCATGAAGGCCAAGGAACACACCAGACAGGTCAGGGATAAAGTTGTGGAGTAGTTTAAGGCTGGGTTCATACTATTGCGAATTGGATGCAGGTTTCCCCGCATCCAGTTTGCATGTTAGGAGATTGTGATGGGCTCGCTATGGAGCCGGTTTACACATCTCCGGAGCGGCTCTGGTGCGAATTGCACAGGAGTCCTGTGCATCTTCTGATTCGTTTCAGGTCTGAATTCAGCCAAAACTTCGGGCTGAAATCGGACATGAAACGGTGAATAGGGATGCACCGGACCCCTGATGTGAGCCGCTCCATGCTTAAGTGTGAACCCAGCCTTAAGCAGGGTTAGGGTAAGAAAAAATATCCCAAGCTTTGAACATCTCACAGAGCATTGTTCAATTCATCATCTGAAAATGGAAAGCGTATGGCACAACTGCAAACCTACCTAGACTAGGCCGTCTACCTAAACTGACAGGCCAGGGAAAGAGAGCATTAATCAGAGAAGCAGCCAAGAGGCCTATGGTAACTCTGGAGGAGCACCACCGCTCAGGAGGGAGAATCTGTCCAAAGGACAACTATTGGTCGTGCACTTCACAAATATGACCTTTATTAAAGAGTGGCAAGAAGAAAGCCATTGTTGAAAGAAAGCCATAAGAAGTCCCATTTGCAAGAAGCCATGTGGGGGACACAGTAAACATGTGGAAGAAGGTGCTCTAAGATTAGACCAAAATTGAACTTTTTGACCTAAAAGCAAAACGCTATGTATGGCGGAAAACTCACACTGCACATCACCCTGATCACACCATCCCCACCGTGAAACATGTTGGTGGCAGCATCATGTTGTGGGGATGTTTTTCTTCAGCAGGGACAGGAAAGCTGGTCAGAGTTGATGGGAAGATGGATGGAGCCAAATACAGGGTAATCTTAAAAGAAAACCTGTTAGAGTCTGCAAAAGACTTGAGACTGGGGCGGAGGTTCACCTTCCAGCAGGACAACGACCCTAAACATACAGCCAGAGCTACAATGGAATGGTTTAGATTAAATCATATTCATGTGTTAGAATTGCCCAGTCAAAGTCCGGACCTAAATCTAATCGAGAATCTGTGGCAAGATTTGAAAATTACTGTTCATAGACGCTCTCTATTCAATCTGACAGAGCTTCAGCTATTTTGCAAAGAAGAATGGGGAAAAATTTCACTCACTAGATGTGCAAAGCTGGTAGCGACATCCCCAAAAAGACTTGCAGCTGTAATCGCAGCAATAGGTGGTTCTAAAAAGCATTTTCCTTCCACTTCACAATTATGTGCCACTTTGCGTTGTCTGTCACATAAAATCCCAATAAAATACATTTACATTTTTGGTTGTAAAATGACAATATATGAAAAATTTTTAAGGGGTATGAATACTTTTTCAAAGCACTGTCGATGGCAGGATATGGGTGAAATGGACCTGGACTCAGAAAATGAATGCTGGCTATGTTGACTAGTTCTGAAGCCTCATAGATACATATATATCTGCACTTTGCTGCCTCCTACTGGTAGTCTGAATAGATTTAAAGTGTAAATTCTTACTAAATGCCCACTGTTCTTCACGCTAGAGAGGAATGCTGTAGATGAAGACCTGTGGTACAGGGACCTTCCTGTCTTTGCTTCGTTCATTCTGTGGATCTGTGCTTCCTCTATCTCTCCTGCAGCTACTTGAATATTATCCCAGTCATGAGATCACCAGAAGATCACCAGTCATGAGATCACCATCCTGCTTGCAGCATCATCCCAGCAGTCCTCACTTTGTAGCAAATATCAAGAAACCACCTAAATCCTGACGTGCTGGTATCAGGCTCCATCTGCTAGCAACCCTGTTCCTTGGCCACAGCCCATTACGTTGGCAGTGTGGCACCCAGGTCCATACACTATTCCCTATCTTTTGGGATTGCCCTGCTTTTAACCCCTTTTGCCAACAGGTTTTACAGCTTATACATAAACTCTTGGATTTCTCTCTTTTCGATAATCCGGCTGTGGCGTTCCTTAACTTAGTCAAGTTAAGGAGTGCCACAGCCGGATTTTCAAAAATCCTTTGTCCAGTAAAAGACCACAAATCGTAACTGTAGCACCTGTTTAATGCTGCTAGGACTTGCATCCCTACCATGTGGAAACAGCCATCCGGGGCCACCATATCAATGGTTTGCCAGGGGAATGATATTCAACTTATGAAACACTTGACCGCTGCCCTCAGGAACAAAACAGAGGAACATAAAACATGCTGGTTTTAGTGGGATACATTTCATTATTCTGACGAATACTTATCTTTTCGATAACTTGCAGTGCTTTTACTTATTGTGGAGTCAATTCTCCATAATGCCTCTGCTAGCTGGTGTAAAGCCAAATCCCTTTTGTTCTTTGTGTTCTTATTTAACACTGAATTTAAACTGAGCAATCCAGGTACTGAGCACCGTTCTTTTTAGTGAGCGAGGTTGCGCCATGTGCGAGAATATGACAGAAGGCTTGAGAGAGTTCCAGAAGCCCTTTAAAAAGCTTTCTGAATTTGGTTGCAAAGGATTGTACATGTCCCTGCTTTTAGAACATTGAAAACAGTCCTGAGTTGCATTGTTAGTTCTCAGATTTTACCTGCTGCCTGGAGTTGTAGTGTGAAGGCTAATTTATTTGGCAGCACTCTGCTAGTAGAGGTTTTGTAATGAAGCACAATATCTGACAGTTCTTGTTGCCATTTAAAATAAGGCATCTCTACAGTCATGGTTTTAGTAATATGCATACATAAATGCTGCTGTTCTTGTTTTGTAGGGCATCATAGCTGAAGAGAACAAGAGCCTGCCCGCCAAGGATGAAGAAGACCCAGGCAAGTTTAAGGAGGCAGAGCTAAAAATGCGGAAACAGTTTGGTATGCCGGAGGTGGAGAAACTGGTGAATTATTACTCCTGCAGTTACTGGAAGGGACGCGTCCCCAGGCAAGGCTGGCTGTATCTCACTGTCAATCATCTCTGCTTTTACTCATTTTTACTAGGGAAAGAAGGTGAGAAATTGATGTTCCTTTATTTACTGCATTTATTAATTTACCTGGTCCTGGATCTTGTTATATGCTGTTCTAATTGGCTGATGCTGTCGTTTATCAGAGAGCATGCAACAAAATGCCTAAGTCTTTAGACCCCTTTCACACTGGAGGCGTTTTTCAGGCACTGGGGCACTGCGCTGGCAGGAGATCAAAAAAAGTCCTGCAAGCAGCCTCTTTAAGGCTCTTTAGGAGCGGTGTATATTGAAATCAATGGGCAGTGCCTACAAAAGGCCTCGGCAGCTGCACTTTGCGGGCGCTTTTAACCTTTTATTCGGCCGGTAGTGGGTGTTAAAAGCACTGCAAAAACGACGGTAAAGTGCCGTTAAAACTAGCGGCACCTTACCGCCGACGCCTGGGCGCTGGCAGTGTAAAAGGGCTCTTAAATATGCGACCAGAACTTGACCAATTTCCAGCCTTTCTATTATGGTGCATCTATCCTAACGAGACCTGTAAGTTAACATTTGAGTATAGGTCCACCTTAAAATGTAGTTCAGTCAAACACTAACATGTTGCCTTGTGGATGGGATGGTTCAGAAGACCCAGCCTGTAGTTTTACCCTATAAATAGCTTGGTGAAAAGTGGCATGGGATCATAGGGTTAATTCAGGTGTAGATAAATTAATAAGATTGTTTCTTTAACCATAGGTGCCTGTAATACACTTGGGTACCTAATAATAAAATGAAAAATTAAAGAAATTCTGGATTAACATGATTAGTCACTGGACACGTTTGTAAAAGAAAACTGTTCAATTAAAATGTGAATATTCCACACCCTTTGGAAAAGGCCAAAGCCACAATGACATGATGAAAAAATGTTATGATTTGTTTGTGTGATGTTTTTATTTCTTATTTGTGGCCTCACTCTCTCAATCAACATGGACTATATTTAATCCTTATACTGCTAGCATTAGTAAATGGATACAAAAATATATATCATAGTTGCTTGTTTTAAACTTTTTTTTTACTTTAGTTATTTCCTGGTTTCCATGTCTAGACAAAAGATCTCATACATCCCAGGAATCTTCAGTAGGGGAGGAGGGGTTTTCTCAGCTAAGCACAACCTCTCCTGCTTACATGTCTGAGGTAGGGATGAGCTTCGAGTTGAACTCATGTTCGTCTCGAACATCGGCTGTTCGCAAGTTTGCCGAACAGCGAACAATTTGGGATGTTCGCGGCAAATTCGAAATACGCGGAACACCCTTTAAAAGTCTATGGGAGAAATCAAAAGTGCTAATTTTAAAGGCTTATATGCATGGTATTATCATAAAAAGTGTTTGGGGACCTGGGTCCTGCCCCAGGGGACATGGATCAATGCAAAAAAAAGTTTTAAAAGCGGCCATTTTTTCGGGAGCAGTGATTTTAATAATGCTTAAAATGAAACAATACAAGTGTAATATTCCTTTAAATTTCATACCTGGGGGGTGTCTATAGTATGTCTGTAAAGGGGCGCATGTTTCCCGTGTTTAGAACAGTCTGACAGCAAAATGACATTTCAAAGGAAAAAAAGTCATTTAAAAGTACTCGTGGCTATATGAATTGTCGGTCCGACAATACGCATATAAGTTCATTGATAAAAACGGCATGGGATTTCCCCACAGGGGAACCCCAAACCAAAATTTAAAAAAAAAATGGTGTGGGGGTCCCCCTAAATTCCATACCAGGCCCTTCAGGTCTGGTATGGATATTAAGGGGAACCCCACGACAAAATTAAAAAAAAATGGTGTAGGGTCCCCCAAAAATCCATACCAGACCCTTATCTGAACACACAACCTGGCAGGCCGCAGGAAAAGAGGGGGGAGGAGAGAGCACCCCCCCTCCTGAACCGTACCAGGCCACATGCCCCCAAAGCACCTTGTCCCCATGTTGATGAGGACAAGGGCCTCATCCCCACAACCCTTGCCCGGTGGTTGTGGGGGTCTGCGGGCGGGGGGCTTATCGGAATCTGGAAGCCCCCTTTAACAAGGGTACCCCCAGATCCCGCCCCCCCCCGTGTGAAATGGTAAGGGGGTACAAAAGTACCCCTACCATTTCACAAAAAAAATGTTAAAAATGACAAGAGACAGTTTTTGACAATTCCTTTATTTAAATGCTGCTTCTTTCCATCTTCTTTCTTCTCTCAGCTTTCTTCCTTCGGTTTCTTCCTCCATCTTCTTCTTCTGGTTCTTCGTCCGATCCTCTGCTTCTTGCTCCGGTGTTCTCGTCCGGTGTCTTCTTTCCTTCTTTGTTCTCGGGCCGCTCCGCATCCATGATGGGAGGCTCCCGCTGTGTGACGCTTCTTGTCTTCTGACGGTTCTTAAATAATGGATGGCGGGGCTACCTGGTGACCCCGCCCCCCTCTGACGCATGGGGACTTAACGGGGACTTCCCTGAGGTATTCCCCGTGACGTCGGGGGGGGTGGTCACCCGTTACATAACAGGTGATCTCGCCCCTTCTGACGTCAGGGGAAAGCCTCAGGGAAGTCCCCGTGCGTCAGAGGGGTGCAGGGTCACTGGTTGGCCCCACCCTCCATTATTTAAGAACCGTCAGAAGACGAGAAGCATCACACAGAGGGAGCCTCCCATCATGGATGTGGAGCGGCCCGAGAAGGAAGAAGGGAAGAAGATGCCGCGGAGGAAGATGCCGGACGAGAACAAAGGAGCAAGAAGCAGAGGATCGGACGAAGAACCAGAAGAAGAAGAAGATGGAGGAAGAAACCGAAGGAAGGTAGAAGAAAGAAGATGTAAAGAAGAAGCATTTAAATAAAGGAATTGTCAAAAACTGTCTCTTGTAATTTTTAACATTTTTGACACTTTTTTTGTGAAATGGTAGGAGTACTTTTGTACCCCTTACCATTTCACGCAGGGGGGGCCAGGATCTAGGGGTCCCCTTGTTAAAGGGGGCTTCCAGATTCCGATAAGCCCCCCACCCCCAGACCCCCACAACAACCGGGCAAGGGTTGTGGGGATGAGGCCCTTGTCCTCATCAACATGGGGATAAGGTGCTTTGGGGGGGACCCCAAAGCACCCTCCCAATGATGAGGGCATGTATCCTGGTACGGTTCAGGAGGGGGGGCACTCTCTCGTCACCCCCTCTTTTCCTGCGGCCTGCCAGGTTGCATGGTCGGGTAAGGATTTTTGGGGGGACCCCACGACATTTTTATTTTTTTTTAAATTTTGGCGTGGGGTTCCCCTTAAAATCCATACCAGACCTGAAGGGTCTGGTATGGATTTTGAGGGGGACCCCCACGCCATTTTTTTTTTTTTAACTTTGGTTCGGGGTTCCCCTGTGGGGAAATCCCATGCCGTTTTTTTCAATGAACTTTTATGTGTATTGTCGGACCGACAATTATTAATAGCTGCGAGTAGTTTTAAATGACTTTTTTTCCTTTGAAATGTCATTTTGCTGTCAGACTGTTCTAAACACGGAAAACATGCACCCCTTTACAGGCATACTATAGACACCCCCCAGGTACGAAATTTAAAGGAATATTACACTTTTATTGTTTCACTTTAAGCATTATTAAAATCACTGCTCCCGAAAAAACGGACGTTTTTAAAACTTTTTTTTGCATTGATCCAGGTCCCCAAACACTTTTTATGACAATAACTTGCATATAAGCCTTTAAAATTAGCACTTTTGATTATTCATTTTCGAGTCCCATAGACTTTAACGGTGTTCAAACAAATTTTTTGCCTGTTCGAATGTTCTGATGCGAATCGAACAGGGGGGTGTTCGGCTCATCCTTAGTCTGAGGTAAGGGCAGGTGGATTCCGGTGTTCTGTCAGATTAGCGAACCCATCAGATAAGAGAATGGAAGGGACGTTCCGTCAGCTGCGCATGCGTTCCACCAATACCAGGTTTGCTAATCTGACAGAACACCTGCAGTCAGAAGGCTGCAGCGGACATCTTACTACACCCAGCTACGTCTTGAATCACAGTAATTTTTGCAAAAAAGGGAACGTATATAAATAAATATAGTATATTGACATCTGTGATGCTGTTTGGATGTTACATTTTGAAAGAAGCTGGACGCCAGCAGTAGGAAAGTGGCGGAGGCCATATTGGTTCACCCGGCGCTGCTCAGCACCTTTTGGCTTTCAAAATTAAACATCCAAACCACATGGATGCTTTTCTTTGAATATTAACCCCTTTGCACCGAAAGATAAAGCAAATCTTAATGCCTAAGCACAATTTTGCAACTTTGACATGTGTTAGTAAAACCATACATATCATCACAACTACTCTGTGCATCCAGATTGGACTTTTATTTGGTGGTAAAAGGTAATGGATATCTCCTGATTTTTTTTCTGATCAAAAGAAAACTGGCCCAGAATAGTAAAAAAAAAATTCACTTTCTTAGAAATGTTGGTGTATACTTCTTGCTACTAACATAATCTTCCACCAAAGAACAACCCAAAATAAATTCTCCTGCTCCTGACAATCACAACAATACCACATATGTGTATTCTATTTGTTGTTTGTACCTGTAGTACAGCCCAGAAACAATTAGTGCACATTTACCTTTTTTACCTCTATTTATCTAAATCACACTGACACTGATACTAATTAAAAAAAAAAAAAAATCCTGTCCAAAAAATACTGACCCTGACCTTGACCAAACTTTAACCCTGGCACTGATCTAAATCAAGCCTTGATATAGGTTTTTCTTATTATAATGTATTTTTTTTATTTTTTTATTTTTTTTACACACACTTTTTTTTCTCTTTCTTCAAGGACAGAGAGCGATACAATGTATCTCTCCTCCATTCACAGAGAGAGAAAACGCAGGGGGCGGATTTCACAGTAACTGACCATTGTGATCAGTCAGAGGCATCGGTATCAGAAGTTCCAGGTCCCCATCATTAGTACGTGCAGCGCGCTCCCAACACAGAGTGAGATGCACGAAAAAAGCCCAGTCCAGTGGGGCAGCATATTTGCGTACATTCAGCGCTAAGGGGTTAAAAGAATTGAGTTCCACCCATAAGTGGAACTTCCACTCATCGGATTCCTCCCCCTCTCCGGTGTCACAGTTGGCACCTTTCAGGGGGGAGGGGGGGTGCAGATACCTGTTACTTACAGGTATCTGTACCCACTTCCAGCATAGATAGCCACAGAATCTGCGGTTATTTACGCCACTTCCTGTGTCCCCCCCCCCGCTGTCTGCTGGGAAACACACAGGTCCCAGAGACAGCAGGGACCATCCGCATTGCGCTGCGCGACTCACGCATGCGCAGTAGGGAACCGGGAAGTGAAGCCGCAAGCCTTCACTTCTTGATTACCTTACCGAAGATGGAGGCGGCAGCACCCGAGGACCGAGAGACGGTTCGGCCTCGGGTGCTGACATTGCGGGCGCCCTGGACAGGTAAGTGTCCATGTTTTAAAAGTCAGCAGCTGCAGTATTTGTAGCTGCTGACTTTTAAAAAAAAATTTCGGCGGAGCTCCGCTTTAAATAGCATTTTTGGTTTATTGTGCTCAGATGAAGTATAGTTTCACTTTAAGCACCGGAATAATTTTCCTCCTTAATGACCAGTCCATTTTTTTGTGATACGGTATTGCGTCGCTGACAATTCAATTCGGTCGTGCTAGGTTTAACCCAAACAAAATTGACGTCCTCTTTTTCCCACAAATGGAGCTTTCTTTTGGTGGTATTTGATCACCTCTACAGTTTTTATTTTTTGCGCCAAAAAACAGAGCTCCAATTTTGAAAAAAAAATATTTCCCAAGGCGTCTTTCAGGACAGCACCTGAGAGATAGCGACTCCACCCACCGGAAACAGGAAACACCTTCTTCCTCCAAACTTTAAAGGGAGGCGCCTCCCTACCATACCTCAGTTTTTGTGTTTCCTCCGGCCCGGAGGGAACATCTTTTTGAAGGGGAGTCAAGGTCTCTCAGATGCCTGGGAGACAGGGCTTCTTTTTCATTTTTTCCTCCTTTTTGGAGACCCGCTGTCCTCCCGGCCTACCCAAGCCTTGGCAGCGGTAGCAATCGGGCTCCTCTTCCCCTCCTGGTGCTCGGGGAGAGCCGTAGACCCGGTGATCCGCGCGGTCATAGGAGCGGCGGTGCGCGTGCGCCGCCGCCATGTTTTTTTGGCCGGCAGGCGCGGCGGAAGTGACAAGGCGGGTCACTGGGTCAGCAGAAGCGTCATTTCCGGCGTGGATGCGAGAGGGGAGGAGGGAGGACAGGAACTGGCGCCTACTTCCGCTTCCGGTCCGGTGCAGATGCACTATGGGAGTCCGGAAGCGGCATATGAAGCCACAGGTGGAGAGCTGCACACCAGAGATGGAGGACTCAGCGTCTGCAGCGGTGGGGACAGGCACAGGCGCCAGTAAAGCTCAGGTAGGAGCAGCAGTTTAAGTCTGCCTTTCTTCCTTTTCCTGGGTTTGGTCTATTTTCTTTTTTCTTACCCCCTAGTGGCAAGGGGCCTGTCTGGGCACTGGAGGCTGACTGGTTTCTTCTTAGTGCACCTGTGGGTGATTCTTGTGTAGCTGAGACCGGGTCTCACTAAAAGGTCCCCTGGTTTTTTTCCCTTTTTTGTTTTTTCTCTCACAGGCTAGAAGCTCTGACCCAAAAAAGAGATGTCCTTCTTGCAGGGCCAAAATGGGAGAAAATTGGAAAAAAGTCTTATGCAGTACATGCATCACTTCTTTAGTTAAGGAGGAATCAGCTTCGGTTTGTGATGATCTGGTTGCCTCTGTAAAGAAGGAACTATACGCCACGATTCAGACTTTTCGTGACTCTTTAGTTAATCCAGCTGCTAGTCAGCCATCCACTTCTGAGGCTTCCCAGGGTTCTATTTCTTTCCCCATGGTAGAAGTTTTACCTGAAGGCCCCCCTATCAGGGAAGAGCAGTCCCCTACTCCTTCCGTTAAGGATTCGGAGGAGGAGGGTGAGGAAGCGGAGGTGGCTCCTTCCAAATTTAAGCTTTCCCTAGAGGAGGTAGACGGACTCCTTAAGGCTATCCATGTTACACTTGGCTTAAGTGAGGAAAAGAAGGAGTTATCTCTTCATGACCGCATGTATGCAGGGTTAAATGAGCCTAAGGGGCGAACATTTCCAGTTCATTCGGTCATTTCTGACGCCATTACTAAAGAATGGCAAGATCCAGAGAAAAAGCCCTTTTTTTCCAGAGCCCACAAAAGGCGCTTCCCTTTTGAGGAGGACCCTTCTGCGGTGTGGAATAAGGTGCCCAGGTTGGATGCGGCCTTTTCACAGGTCTCAAGGTCCACAGACCTGTCTTTTGAAGACATGGGTGTTCTAAGGGATCCAATGGACAAACGCATGGATCTTTTGCTCAAAAGATCATGGCAATCAATCATGAGCAATTTAAAACCAGCAATGGCCACAACCTGTGTAGCCAGGAATCTGGAATACTGGGTGAACCAACTTAGATCTCATATAGTGGCAGATTCCCCCAAGCAGGAGATCTTAGATTCCTTTCCTACCCTGATTTCTGCGGTTGCTTATATTGCTGATGCTTCGGCTGAAGCTATCAAGATGTCAGCTAGGTCTGCAGCTTTAGCAAATGCTGCGAGAAGAGCTTTATGGCTAAAAACCTGGCCAGGTGATACAGCTTCAAAGAGTAAACTTTGTGGTATCCCCTTTTCAGGTGACCTTCTTTTTGGCCCAGATCTAGATAATATCCTAGACAGAACTGCCGATAAGAAGAAGTCCTTTCCGGTCAAAAAGAAAAAGCAGACCCCAAAACGTCTTTTTCGACCTCAAAAAACTCAGCAGCAACAGCAGGAAAGTAAGTTTCAGGGCAGGAGGAAAAATTGGTCTGCGCAAAAGGCGAAGGGCAAAGGTGGAATTCTCTTCCGTCCTCCTTCACAGGCCGAAAACTCACAATGACTCATCTCTGCGGGTCGGCGGAAGATTACGAGAGTTTCTTCCGCAGTGGTCAGTGATAACTACAAATCAGTTTATTCTGACCACTCTCTCGCAGGGTTATACTCTCGAGTTCGCCAGAAGCCCCCCAAGAAGGTTTCTGGTAACAAATGCTCCTCGAGATCCAATGAGGGCCCTGGCCATGAAATCCTCTCTGGAGGAACTAATGCAACAGGGTGTAGTAATCCCGGTGCCACCAGAGGAATGGCACGAGGGCTTCTATTCACATGTCTTCCTGGTAAAAAAACCAACAGGAAGATTTCGTTTAATTCTAAATTTAAAGCCACTAAACAGAGCCATCAAATACAGAAGGTTCAGGATGGACTCAATTTTCACCGCCAGAAATATTCTGACTCCAGATTGTTTCATGGCGTCAGTGGATTTAAAAGATGCATACCTGCATATTCCAATCTCATCCCAGTCCCAGGGGTTTCTCAGGTTGGCGGTAAGGTTGGAAGGCAGAATTCAGCATCTGCAATTCAGAGCCCTACCCTTCGGGCTATCATCCGCACCCCGAATTTTTACCAAAGTAATGGCAGAGGCCCTAGCTCCGCTGCGTCTTCAGGGAATCGCAGTAATTCCTTACTTAGACGATCTGCTATTTTTCGCCCCCTCAAGAGAGGAGCTGAGGAGCAATTTAAGCAGAGCATGCAGCCATTTGGAGTCTCTAGGTTGGATCCTAAATCTCCAAAAATCTTCCCTGGAACCATCTCAGGAGATTCGGTTTCTAGGGTATATAATAAATTCGGTAAGCCAAAAAATTTTTCTTCCTTCAGAGAAGAAAGGAAAAATCCAGGATACAGTGTCTTTTTTGCAGACCAACCAGCAGCTGACGGTAAGATTGGTCATGTCAGCCCTGGGGGTTCTGACTTCGTCAATGCCAGCTGTTCAGTGGGCAAGACTACACTTCAGACATCTGCAGGCTTTTCTTCTGAGATCTTGGGATCACAATTTAGAATCCCTGGACTCAGAGGTAAGAGTTCCAACCCAAGTGAAGAGGTCACTATGGTGGTGGAAAAGGCAGGATATCCTATCGGAGGGGTTGGTCTGGGCCTTTTCAATCGAAAAAAGGCTGACAACCGATGCCAGTTCCTGGGGTTGGGGAGCCCACCTAGAAAAAGGTTTCACTCAGGGAAACTGGTCCAGGAAAGAGGCGACCAAGTCCTCAAACTGGAGAGAGCTCAAGGCGATCGACTTGGCTCTGAGGTCATTTGCTCAGGGGCTTCAGGCCCAGCATGTTCAAATACTAACAGACAATGCCACGGCAGTGGCTTACATAAACAGGCAGGGAGGTACAAGGAGCAAATCGCTGCAAGTACTAGCCATGAGCATTCTCCGTTGGGCAGAAGGACACTTGCTGTCGTTATCAGCAGTCCATCTAAAGGGATCCCTGAACGGAGTGGCGGATTTCCTGAGCAGAAACCCCATTCGGGAAGCAGAATGGTCACTGAACCCAGAGGTTTTCGCCATGATTGTCGAGAAGTGGGGGCTGCCAGAGGTGGACCTGTTCGCCTCAAGGGAGAATGCCTTGGTTCCGCAATTTTTTTCCCTAAGCAATCACGACGGGTCACTAGGAACAGATGCCTTGGCGTATCCATGGAGATTCCATCTCTGCTACGCTTTCCCCCCATTTCAGTTAATTCCCTTAGTATTAAGAAAAATTCAAAGGGAAACGGTACCGGTTGTCCTAATCACGCCCTTTTGGCCAAGAAGGGCTTGGTTTTCAACCGTTCTGAAAATGGCGGTCAGGCCTTATTGGCATCTGCCCCTCAGGCACGATTTACTATTTCAGGGACCGGTAAATCACCCAGAGGTAGCCACTTTGGCGCTCACTGCTTGGTATCTGAAGAGCAGCTCTTAAGGAGCAAAGGTTTTTCCAACCGGTTAATCTCTACGCTATTATCCAGTAGGAAAAGGGTGACTAGAAATATCTATTCCAAGGTCTGGAAGGTTTACAATACGTGGTGTAATTCATCTGACCAGGACCCAGGGAGTCTCGTTACCATTCTGGAATTTTTACAGGTTGGTGCTGACAAGGGACTAGCAGTTAGTACCTTGAAGGTACAGGTGGCTGCGCTAGCAGTGTTCCTAGAAAGATCTGTGGCCTCAGATCCATTGGTAACCAGATTTTTCAGATCCCTTACGAGATCCAGACCAGCACCACTTAGGTTGTTTCCCAAATGGGATCTGTCGATAGTCCTCCAGGCTCTAACAAGGAGTCCCTTTGAACCTTTGGAAGAAGCGCCACTTAGATATCTCACTTTTAAGTCTGTGTTTCTGATTGCCATGGTCTCTGCACGAAGGATCAGTGAGCTTAATGCTTTATCAGTTAAGGAACCCTATTTATCTATCTTCCCAGATAGGGTTATACTTAGAACAGATCAGAAATTCTTACCAAAGGTAGCTTCAGTACAAAATCGTGTTCAGGACATTGTACTTCCGACCTTCTGCCCCAACCCAGTAGGGGAGAAGGAGACTTGTTTTCACATGTTGGATGTTAAACAAGAGCATTAGCGGCCACTTGGGCAGAGAGAGCTGGTGCCACCCCTGAACAAATCTGCAAGGCGGCAACTTGGTCAAGTTTTCACACATTCGTGAAACATTACAGGCTGGACCTCACATCTGCTAATGATCAGGCGTTTGGCAGAAAGGTCCTGCAAGCTGTTGTCCCGCCCTAAGGGGGTAAGTCTCTGTTATCCTCTCAGGTGCTGTCCTGAAAGACGCCTTGGGAAAAACCAAGTTAGACTTACCGGTAACTTGTTTTCCAGAAGTCTTTCAGGACAGCAACATCCCGCCCTATTGTATTGTATATACTATGCTGTGACTAACGTATGTGTTTATGTGTTCCAGCCGGGGCCGGAGGTCTTCTCTACTACAACTGAGGTATGGTAGGGAGGCGCCTCCCTTTAAAGTTTGGAGGAAGAAGGTGTTTCCTGTTTCCGGTGGGTGGAGTCGCTATCTCTCAGGTGCTGTCCTGAAAGACTTCTGGAAAACAAGTTACCGGTAAGTCTAACTTGGTTTTTTTTTTACTTTTTGCTAGAATACATATCCAAAGAAATATATAAAAAAACAAATGTATTCATCAGTTTAGGCCGATATATATTCTTCTACATATTTTTAGTAAAAAAAAATCGATTGGTTTGCACAAAACTATGGGATAGATTTGGGGACTTTTATTTGTTTTTATTGTTTTTACTGGTAATGGCGGGGATCTGCGTTTTTTAACAGGACTGCGACATTGTGGTGGACAAATTTGACCCCAAATGCCATTTTTTGGGGACCAGTGACATCATTACATTGATCAGTGCTATAAAAATGCACTGATCAATGTAAAAATGACACTGGCAGGGAAGGGGTTAACACTGGGGGTCAAGGGGGTTAACTGTGTTCCCTAGGTGTGTTCTAACTGTAGGGGAGATGGGCTGCCTGTGATATGACAGAGATCACTGTTCCCGATGACTGGGAACAGAAGATCTCTGTCATGTCATCTGTCAGAATGGGAGACAGCCTTGTTTACAAAGGCAGATCACCATTAAGTACTAGGCGATCGTGTGTCGCCAGCGGACATCGAATCTGCGGGCACGCTCCCACAGCCCGCCTGCCCGCAACTGCGCCTGCGTGAGCCGACTTACAATGACAGCGATTCGCGAAGGGGAGCCAACCTGCCGCAGTATAACTGCGGCGGCTTGTCCTTAAGTGGTTAAAATCACTTTCCGTTCTCGTCTATTGAGAAACACAGGAAGTCGTTAACTTTTGGGTTGTACTGCTGCCTACAGGAGGATTGGATACTGGCAAACAAAAGCAACTGTAGGTCAGTCCAAGATATCCCTTCCCACTACCTACATGTCTCAGTTTGTTTGCTAAGTGTCCTAGGAGGATAAACGCCTCTATAATAAAAGTTAGCTGCAGAATGCTTTCCAAGCACAGAGCCCCTGGCATTACTTCTGGACTCGCCTTTTCTCTGAAGACTCATTTAGTGAGTAGGCCAGTCAGGCCAAGCACTGGGAGCTTACCATATTTGCATAGGTCAAATATTTCACATGCAGCTTTAGATGAGATCAGACTTCACACTCCATAGTCACATCTCAGGTGCTGGCTCAGCTTGTGTCCACCAAAGCAATCAATTGTACCAGGAACAGGAATACTGTACACCGGGATCTCTCTCTTTGCAGTCGAAGAATAATTTTCCATGTACGTTCAGCCCTTCATCATTACATTACCTAGGAATATCTCTTTCTCCAAACTCAGATTTTTTTATTTTATACTAAACATCTATCTTGAATGGGCCATCTAAATGTTCTTAAAATGGATGTCGTTCCTCTATTTCTTTTCATATTTCTGACAGTCCTATTAAAAATCCCTTAGTCCTCCTTACAAAAGCCCAACAGATGTTTTCTGTATTTCTTTGGCATAGTAAGCTTCGGTATTGGGTGCTTACATTGCCCAAGATGCAAGGAGGAGCTAGAGCGCCTGATGTGGCTCTTTATGAGAAAGTAGAAGTCGTTTTTAGATTCCCTAATTCAGGGGTCTCAAACTGGCGGCCCTCCAGCTGTTGTAAAACTACAAGTCCCATGAGGCATTGCAAGGCTGACAGTTAGTTATAAGTTTGACTTCCAAAGACAGAGGCATGATGGGACTTGTAGTTTCACAACAGCTGGAGGGCCGCCAGTTTGAGACCCCTGCCCTAATTGGTTTCATCATCTTTCCATGTAACAGTGGGTCCAACTTGAAAATCTTATGACTCCCATAGATCTCCTGGCCTTACCATGTATTTTTCCATCTCTCCGAATCTCCACAGGATGGCCCCCGACATCACAAAACTAACTCTTTCTCTGTGGAACCAGACTGTTACAAACTTGCAGATCTCATAATATTTTGTTTCTATGACACTCACACTTCTTTTTGGGAATCCAGCTTTCCCGCCTGCCTTACAGGGTAACGCTTGGTCCTTCGATCAAAAAGAGATTATTGCAAAATATCTCAACTCTAAAGAGCTGGCCCTTCTCCTTTATCTGGTGGCCTGAAAGGGATATACAAAGTCACCTGGCCCGTGGCTTTATAAGCAACGACTTATCTTGTTTGTTTGTTCTATCCCAGATATTTCTGAACTTCAATCCTCCCCAAAAGCTTTTAATGAAGTACACTCCTCCATCTCATGCTGTATTTCAAATATATTACATTTTTTGTCTCTGGTTCATACAAATTTGCCCAATTTTGCCCAATATACAGCAGCATGAGTGAGTGTACTTCAAACAATTATTTCTCCTCCTGAACGAGAAAAATGTTTTATATTTGCCCACAAATTATCAATAGCCACCAGTGATCTGGAAAAGGGATTTTAATTAAATACCAGATGGTGTAGATGTCCAGATCTCCTCAACCACATTTATCCAATCGTGTCTATTGTCACAATATGACACATACAGTTTATGGTGGAAGTACCCACCGATTAACCCATTTTGAGAACATATTATTGATATATTGACACAACGACACAAATTCCAACTCACCAAAGATAGCATTACTATCTATAATACCAGGCCCTGTAAAAACAACGAAGAAAGATATTCTTCCCCACTTTAACTCAGCAGCAAGAGAAGTGATTCCTTGCCATCAGAAATCAGAAGTTCCATCTTTAGCAGAATGGGCAGTTTTTATTCATATAGTGTTGAAAATTGCAAGAGTTAAAACTATGCTTAACGTCATTCCCACGGCTAAATGCACATATGAGGCCTCCCGGCGAATGGGCCTTCACACCAAGTGGCTGCATAAATGCAGCACTGTTTAAAACCCTTAAAAGGCCGGGAGGCAGCCAGCAAGAAGGGTTAAATAAGCTCTTGTACAAATTACTAACAGTTAAAAATACGGTAACGTATAACAATTTCGTTTGCCTAAATTTAGAGTTAAAGGTCCAGCCAAGATGTTAACGCTTGAAGAGTTCCACCCAAAAATGCAACTCCCGCTGTCCGGATTCCTCCACCCCTCCAGTGTCACATTTGGCACCTTTCAGGGGGGAGGGGAATACAGGTATTTGCTCTCACTTCCAGCGAAAGATCACCGCAGTATCCGCGGCTATCTACGCCATGTCCGGCCCCTCCTCTCCAACGCCCCCCCCCCCCCCCTCCCCCCCCCCTGTTGTCTTCTCAGAGAGACACACAGGTCCCAGAAGACAGCAGGGACTGCTCAGAAAATGCAGTGCGAATTGCACATGCGCAGTAGGGAGCGAGGCTATGAAGCCGCAAGGCTTCACTTCCTGATTCCCTTACTAGCAATGCCATCGCCTCCACTCGGAGCTGAGGGGACGGTCGGCTTCGGGTCAAGACATCGCGGGCGCCCTGGACAGGTAAGTGTCCTTATTTTAAAAGTCAGCAGCTGCAGTATTTGTAGCTGCTGACTTTTCTTTTTTTTTTTTTTTTTTTTTAGGCGGAACTCTGCTTTAAGTTTGTGTATTAATATGTATAATTGTGTTCTTAATTTCTTTCGATCAACCTGTTGTTTTGTTTGAAATGTTGATAAAATAAGACTGAACATATTATTTCATAAACATAATATTTTTTCATTGATAACTTCCTCCTATTTTTTAGTGACCTTAGTCGTCCAGTGGCTTGATGTAACTCAACTTGAGAAGAATGCAACTCTGCTCTTCCCAGAATGCATCAAAGTTAACACACGAGACAATGAGTACTTTTTCTCTATGTTCCTTAACATCAGTGAGACCTTCAAGCTGATGGAACAGCTAGCTAACATTGCCATGAGACAACTACTGGACAATGAAGGCTTCCTGGAAGACCGGAATCTGCCTAAACCTACACGACCACTCAAGAACATCTCTGCTCTGAAACGGTATGAGAAAGTCAAGACATACAGTACTGTGCAAAAGTTTTAGGCAGGTGTGAAAAAAATCCTGTAAATGAAGAATGCTTTCAGAAATAGAAGTGGTAATAGTTTGTGATGGACCCAGTAATTAAGAGGAGCATGTCCACCATATAAGCTTCCCTTGCCCAGTACCAGCACGATCCAAGATCCCTTAGCCCACCCATTCACTTGTCGAGACATCAGTGTAGGGTGGTAAGAAGCATAAGACTGTTTATTCAAACACAGGTACAAAGAGATATACACTCAGGGGACAACCCCCCCTTCTTTGCATAATGACTAAGGGCAGGTTAAAACTACATTCAGTAACAAGAGACACACAGACAGCCTTTAGGAAGGGCTGCAGGAGAAATTCCCCCCTCCCCTCTAGCAGCTAATAGATGACAGTGGTTTCATTAACTTTAATGCTAATCCACATAAGCATATACAGTGCCTTGCAAAAGTATTTACCCCCCTTACCTTTTTACCTATTTTGTTACATTACAGCCTTTAGTTCAATGTTTTTTTTAATCTGAATTGTATGTGATGGATCAGAACACAATAGTCTAAGTTGGTGAAGTAAAATTAAGAAATATATACATAAAACAATTTTTCAGAAATTAAAAAATGCTAATTGGCATGTGCGTATCTATTCACCCCCTTTGTTATGAAGCCCATCAAAAGCTCTGGTGCAACCAATTACCTTCCAAAGTCACATAATTAGTGAAATGATGTCCACCTGTGTGCCATCTAAGTGTCACATGATCTGTCATTACATGTACACACCTTTTTGAAAGGCCCCAGAGGCTGCAACACCTAAGCAAGAGGCACCACTGCCATGAAGACCAAGGAACTCTCCAAACAAGTAAGGGACAATGTTGTTGAGAAGTACAAGTCAGGGATAGGTTATAAAAAAAAATATCCAAATCTTTGATGATCCCTAGGAGCACCATCAAATCTATCATAACCGCTTTTATCATAAAGAACTTTTTGGCCATCAAAGGAAACGATATGTCTGGCGCAAACCCAACAAATCACATCACCCAAAAAACACCAGTGATACATGGTGGTGGCGGTATCATGCTGTGGGGATGTTTTTCAGCAGTCGGGACTGGGAAATTGGTCAGAGTTGAGGGAAAGATGGATGGTGCTAAATACAGGGATATTCTTGAGCAAAACCTGTACCACTCTGTGTGTGATTTGAGGCTAGGACGGAGGTTCACCTTCAGGACATTGACCCCAAACACACTGCTAAAGCAACACTTTAGTGGTTTAAGGGGAAACATGTACAGTGGGGATCGAAAGTTTGGGCACCCCAGGTAAAAATGTGTATTAATGTGCATAACGAAGCCAAGGAAAGATGGAAAAATCTCCAAATGGCATCAAATTACAGATGAGACATTCTTATAATATGTCAAAAAAAGTAAGATTTTATTTCCATCATTTACACTTTCAAAATTACAGAAAACAAAAAAATGGCGTCTGCAAAAGTTTGGGCACCCTGCAGAATTTATAGCATGCACTGCCCCCTTTGCAAAGCTGAGACCTGCCAGTGTCATGGATTGTTCTCAATCATCGTCTGGGAAGACCAGGTGATGTCAATCTCAAAGGTTTTAAATGGCCACACTCATCTGACCTTGCCCCAACAATCAGCACCATGGGTTCTTCTAAGCAGTTGTCTAGAAAACTGAAACTGAAAATAGTTGACGCTCACAAAGCTGGAGAAGGCTATAAGAAAATAGGAAAGCATTTTCAGATGTCAATATCCTCTGTTCGGAATGTAATTAAGAAATGGCAGTCATCAGGAACAGTGGAAGTTAAAGCAAGATCTGGAAGACCAAGAAAAATATCAGACAGAACAGCTCGCAGGATTGTGAGAAAAGCAATTCAAAATCCACGTTTGACTGCACGATCCCTCCAGAAAGATCTGACAGACATTGTAGTTGTGGTACACTATTCCACTATAAAGAGATACTTGTATAAATATGGTCTTCATGCAAGAGTCATCAGAAGAAAACGTCTTCTACGTCCTCACCACAAAAATCAGCGTTTGAACTTTGCAAATGAACATATAGACAAGCCTGAGGCATTTTGGAAACAAGTTCTGTTTACCGATGAGGTTAAAATAGAACTTTTTGGCCGGAATGAGCAAAGGTACGTTTGGAGAAGAAAGGGCATAGAATTTAATGAAAAGAACCTCTGTCCAACTGTTAAGCATGGGGGTGGATCAATCATGCTTTGGGGTTGTATTGCAGCCAGTGGCACAGGGAACATTTCACGAGTAGAAGGAAAAATGGATTCAATAAAATTTCAGCAAATTTTGGATGGTAACTTGATGCCATCTGTGAAAAAGCTGAAGTTAAAGAGAGGATGGCTTCTACAAATGGATAATGATCCTAAACACACCTCAAAATCCATGGGGGATTACATCAAGAGGCGTAAACTGAAGGTTTTGCCATGGCCTTCACAATCTCCTGACCTCAACATTATTGAAAATCTGTGGATAGACCTTTAAAAGAGCAGTGCATGACAGACAGCCCAGAAATCTCAAAGAACTGGAAGACTTTTGTAAGGAAGAATGGGCAAAAATACCTCAAACAAGAATTGAAAGACTCTTGGCTGGCTACAAAAAGTGTTTACAAGCTGTTATACTTGCCAAAGGGGGCAGTACAAGATATTAACTCTGCAGGGTGCCCAAACTTTTACAGAGGCCATTTTTTTGCTTTCTGTAATTTTGAAAGTGTAAATGATGGAAATAAAATCTAACTTTTTTTGACATATAAGAATGTCTAATCTGTAATTTGATGCCATTTGGAGATTTTTCCATCTTTCCTTGGCTTCGTTATGCACATTAATACACATTTTTACCTGGGGTGCCCAAACTTTCGATCCCCACTGTAAATGTGTTGGAATGGCCTAGTCAAAGCCCAGACCTCAATCCAATAGAAAATCTGTGGTCAGACTTAAAGATTGCTCTTCACAAGAGCAAACCATCCAACTTGAAGGAGCTGGAGCAGTTTTGCAAGGAGGAATGGGCAAAAATCCCAGTGGTAAGATGTGGCAAGCCCATAGAGACTTATCCAAAGTGACTTGGAGCTGTGATAGCCGCAAAAGGTGGCTCTACAAAGCATTGACTTTAGGGGGTGAATAGTTATGCACATTGACTTTTTTCTGTTTTTTTGTCCTATTTGTTGTTTGCTTCACAAGAAAAAAAAAAACATCTTCAAAGTTGTGGGTATGTTCTGTAAATGAAATGATGCAAATCCTGAAACAATCCATGTTAATTCCAGATTGTGAGGCAATAAAACACGAAAAATACCAAGGGGGATGAATAATTTTGCAAGGCACTGTATGTTCCATAATAGTTTGCTCCCAAGGCAGACAGGAACAATAGAATACAGCCACTTAACAATAAACACATCATAACCCCCACCCCACCCCACCTCAAAATATCTAGCAATGGTCTATGAGAAACTCCTACAATATTCTAGCAGTCTGAAAGGTGGAATTATTTCTCTTCATATATTTCTTGGGGGAGATTGTTCATAAATATTACTGTCCTAAGTGAAAGAGCCCCTTCATGCTTTCAGCACAAACCACACATATAGAACCCAGGATAACTGATAAAACGAAATGCTGTGTCCAGTGTGGTTGTACTGGGAGTCTGGTTAGTGCAGACCCGACTGGGGTTCTCGGTCAACCTGTGCCCCTAACAGACACAGGGTAACTTACACATAAGAGGGGCCGAGGGGGCTAGAAATTGGATTTCCCGAGCTCTCTAAGGTAAGCTGGGTGCCACAAGGCTCCCGTCACATTTATTTTTATCAGTTAACAAAATGGAAAGTAAATGAACAGTAGAGAAATTCAAATCAAATCAATATTTGGTGTGACCAACCTTTGCCTTCAAAACCTCTTCAATTCTACGTTCACTTGTATACGGTTTTTGAAGGTGCTCAGCAGGTAGTTTGTTCCAAATTTCTTGGAGAACCAACCACAGATCTTCTGTGGATGTAGGTGCCTCAAATCCTTCTGTCTTTTCGTGTAATTCCAGACAGACTCAATGAAGTTGAGATCAGGGCTCTGTGGGGGCCAAACCATCATTTCCAGGACTACTTGTTCTTCTTTCCACTGAAGATAGTCCTTAATGTGGCTGTATGTTTGGGGTCTCTGTTGTTGAATACATTTGAGGCCAGTCACACACCTCCCTAATGCTATGGCATGATGTAGAAGTATCTGTCTGTATTTTTCAGCATTGAGAACACCATTGATCCTGACCAAATAATTTCATTTGCAGAAATGCAGCCCCAAATTTGCAAGGAGCCTCCACCATGCTTCACTGTTGCCTGCAATACACTCTCCACCCCTTCAGCGAACAAATTGCCTCCAGCTACAGACAAATATTTCACATTTCGACAGTCCAGAGCATCTGCTGCCATTTTTTCTGCACACCAGTTCCTATGTTTTTGTGCATAGGGCATGGAAACAAGGCTAAGCGACTCAACTATGAACGAAAACATAGGAACTGGGTTTCAGAAAAATGGCAGGTGTTCTGGACTAATGAGCCAGCTCTCCATATTCTTTTGTATCTGTCACAAGTGATTTAGAGGACACTTGGAGCCTGTGCACCGACATTTGTAGACCTCGAATTTGGATTTACTGGATGTGAGCGTTGCTTTTTTTGCTCATTTCCACCCTTTGTCATTCATTGCTGGAAGCTAGGTGAAACTGGTTAAAAGAGAACTGAAAGCAACCAAATCAGGACATAATGTGTATGACATAATCACAGTTTTCTTACACAAAACCACTCTATGTACTTAAGGGAAGTAGTGTGTAACTCCAGTTAGCACCCAAGTCCTCCATGGTACTGAATGTCATCCAACCTGAGTTTCCTTTGCTGCAGATGACATTTACAGGTCTCCCCCACCCTCAAGCTTTTAACTGGACGGTGAAAGGAAAACCAGCAAATTGATTAGCTCATCCCTCTGTTACTCAGCTGTCTCCTCCTATCAGCATATTCATGGCACTGCAGCATACAGTAACTGTTTGGCTCCTTGTGCTGCTTTTTCTTTTCCCTATTCTGAGCTCAGCTGCCCTAGGACTTTAGGCGACTGATATTAATAAATACGTGGCTATAAGTTATCAGTTTCCTTTGTCTACTCCATGCTTTAGGCTGTCTTCCTTTTGTACCCAAATAATGTCTAATGTCAGAGAAATAAACAAACACAATGGGGTTATTACTCTACAGCAGCTGTGACATGATATTGTGTGTGTTGTGGAACTGGTGTGTGGAGCTGAGCAGGCAGTATTTACTATTACCTTTTTAGACTTGTATGAGAAAAAAAATTTACCAGAAATGTATATTTTGTTTTTTTTTTAAACCAGCCATGCATATATGGATAATGATATATTATAATGTACTATTTTCTGGATAATAGTGCCACTTTACATAATAACAGCTTTTTGTAATATACCTGATGTATTTAAATATTTTTTTCAAGCCACACTTTATTTTGCTCACTTTTCTGCATCGATTACTTTTCCTATATCTTGAATATCTAGGTAATGTCTTGTGTCTCTTCTCCAGAGATTTAGATGCCAGAGCAAAGAATGAACAATACCGATCAACTTTCCGACTGCCAAAAGATGAGAGGCTGGATGGACACACAGACTGCACTCTGTGGACGCCATTTACCAAGATGCACATACCCGGTCAAATGTTTGTGTCTAATAACTACATCTGTTTTGCCAGCAAGGAGGAGGAAGCTTGCCATCTAATCATACCACTTCGTGAGGTGAGTTTACGATTGTGACCAATGATCCTTTTGCTCCCTCTGTTAACTTATATGGGCAATAACAGTCACCAAGAATAGCAGGCCACATTATTAGTAGGCAGACCATTTACAATTGTCCAGTCAGCAGGTGAGGGTTGTGCTAAAGCTTCAGTGGGGTTTGAGAATCTGTCTATGCTGCCTAGATCACAAGTCTGATTGAATGGAATAAAAAATCCTTGCCAGATAAAACAAATTATGTGTGAAGGTCAACTATTTATTAAGGGCTTATACACACAGGTGCTTTTTGGTGTACAAATCTTAAATTTCAGTTGTATTTCTACGACTGCTGCTCAAAGCCGACCATAGTAATGAAATTCTGCGCCTGTGTGCAAGTAGAAGGGTTACCCAATGTACAGTCACATACAATCATTCATTACTATGGTCAGCCGTACGCCACAGGTTTGTATCCCATACAAATTGTACAAACATATACACCGTCAATACAGTAGGTGAAGAACAAGACACACAGATATACCACAACAGTACAAGAAATACCAGCTGCTAGGGCTGCAACTAAGGGTCCTTTCACACTGGGGCGGTTTGCAGGCGCTATTGCGCTAATAATAGCGCCTGCAAACCGACCCGAAAGTGCTGCTGCTTTAATTCAAGTGTGAAAGCCCCGAGGGCTTTCACACTGGAGCGGTGCACTAGCAGGACGGGAAAAAAAGTCCTGCTAGCAGCATCTTCGGAGCGGTGAAGGAGCGGAGTGTATACCGCTCCTTCACCGCTCCTGCCCATTGAAATCAGTGGGACGGCGCGGCTATACCGCAGGCAAAGCGCCTCTGCAGAGGCGCTTTGCGGTGGTTTTAACGCTTTCTCGGCCGCTAGCAGGGGGTAAAACCACCCCGCTATCGGCCGAATACCGACGGTAAAGCGCCGCTTACAATAGCTTTACCGCCGACAACGCCCCAGTGTGAAAGGGGCCAAACAATTTTTTTTCGTAATCAATTAGTTGGCCGATTATTGTTTCGATTAATCTGTTAATAACCTTAAAAAAAAAGTGTGGTGTATAATTTAGTTAATATGTAAAGTTTAATAAAAAAGTCAATTCATTCTTAAATATCTCTAGGCAGTGGTAAATATAAACAACCAACTATATGGTTAGGGAGAAAAATATCGAATCCACTCTGAGAATAACAGACAGAAGAGATATACTGTATATATGCTATTAGAGGAGATATACTGTATATACTATTAGAAGAGACATACTGTCTTTTGGCCAATTTGTTGTTGGGCAGATTAAAAATCACAAATTGCTGCAAAAATGTAGTACATGATTTACTGCAGCTTCTCCATTGAAGTATATTGAACCAAAAAAGCACCATTTTGCATTAGAAAAAATACAAATACGCAGCGGCTTAAAAAAGCATAAATGTGAACGTGTCCCATAGGAAACCGTGTTAAATGAACTGTGGTGCGTTTCTGCAAAAAACACACAGATGTGAACCAGGTCTAAGACTTTTAGTAACATAATGGGGTTAAAAAAATCTAAAATGAGCCCTTTATAGTACAAAAAAAGCAGATAATCACTACTGTAAGGGGTTCACTTTTTTACTGTAGAGCTGTGAAAGTAATATTTACAGTAGCGATTATTTGCTCTTTTTGTACTATAAAGGGCTCATTTTAGTTTTTTTTAACCCCATTATGTTACTGGCCGATTAATCGATTATGAAAATAGTAATCGATTAATTTCATAATCGATTAGTTGTCGATTAATTGATTAGTTGTTTCAGCCCTGCCGGCCACACATGGCCTGACCAGTTACCTTTCACACATACGGACTGTTTGTCCATTTTTCATCCATCCGTTGACATATAAAAAACAGGCATCATAGCATCTCTATGGAAAAAAGGTTGATCATCCGTTTACATCAACATCTGTTTTCTTGAAACCGTTCACTTCAAAGCCCTATTTTTGCTCCATTAAAAAAAAAATGTGACGGACGAAAAACAGATGTAAATGGACAAACGGTCCATTTTAGCATTGGTAGTGGATGTAAAAAAACAAATGCAGAAACTGATGAAAAACTGTTGTAAACTTAATTCGATTTTTCTTTGATAAAACATGAACTGATGAAGAGAACGGTCTGCATGTGTGAAAGGGGCCTTACACTGAACAATCAGATCTAATAACTAAATAAAAGTGCCCCTTAAGCCCAGTACACATGGGCCAAATGTAGCACTGGCCAGTTCAATAGAAACTGTCCGACATTCGGCCCGTGTTTAGTGCAGCTGGTCTCACACAAACCAGCATGGTCTCACGGAAAGGGGCATGACCGAAACTGTCTGAGAGCGCTGACCGAAGTGTTCTGTCGTACCGTCCCCCTGTCAGAACACAATAGAACAGCAGGGGAGATTGCTGTACTAACATTGCATAGTTAGTACAGCGGCTCCCACCCGAGCTGTTAGTTTTTTTTTTTCCGTTCAGCCCACTGGGTTGAACGAAAAATAAATAGTAGTGTGTACTAGGCTTTAATACAAACAAAAAACACCCTCTCCCTCCATCCCTTTTGGCAGTAAGGCTCAGTTGGCACGTGATGGATTGGTAGCAATGTATACAGTAAATGCATTCCCGATCAAGACGAAGAGTTTAGAAAGAGCTAAAAGCAGTCTCCCCCACTCTTGTAAATACAGGGAGGGATAGAAAACCATAACCACCAGTTGTTCTAAACCAAAATGAAGAGGTCCCCGATATAATATCATTTAAGTAAATAGTCAACAAACACCTAGGGTCCAAACAAGGTTAGCAAACAAGGGGCACCCTGCAAAAGAGGTCCAGGACTGTTCATAAACCGGAGCAAATTGAAAACTATCAGCAGTAGTAGATGGGGATGATAACCATGCCTGCCACACATTATCAAACTTTTTTCGAGACAGCTAAGCGGGTTTATAATAGGGAATCATGGAACTGACCAGGCCTTTCCAGAAAGACTGTGGGAGCTGTAGCTTTTTTCTAGTGTTGAATGATGGCCTTGCATGCATACAAGAATATGAGGAATAGTGCCCCATCGTTGGGAGGAATGGTGCCCCATTGTTGGTGGAAGTGGGAGAAATGGCGCCCCCTCATTGTCAGTTGGCAGAATAGTGTCTTGTATCAGTGGGAGTAATAATGACCCAAGGGCCGGCTAAAGACAAGCAAAGGGCCACATCTGGCCCCCGGGTATCCGTTTGAAGACCACTGTCCTAAAAAATAGACTTTTTCAGTACTTAAAAAGGTGAAGGACAGCAATAAGGATTGGAGCTGCATATAATCACTGTGAAATGCCAAACACTACTAGATCAACAGAAAAAGGAATTTTAAACATCTCTTGTTTGGCATGGAAGCAATATCCTGAAGTTATTTACATTCATATCCTTAGATGTGCTTAGTCTGCAGAATTGTAAGTAATGAAAAATTTGTTAGACTAGAATATAGCAATATAGACATTTTATGTATGCATCTCCCCCATCCAAATTTTTCTATACTCTTTTTTTTTTTTTTGAGAAATTTTGTTTTAGTGGGCATTCGGCTTCCTACAATAGTTTTGCAATAATCAAGCATTGAAAAGGATTTTTTTTTCTCATGGCAGTGTTTACCAAAGTGAAGCATTCACCATCAGTGCTAGTTTTGGTCATTGCAAATTATAGTATTAGTAGCTTGAACTTCTGAGAGATAGATGACACAGTTATAGCGGTGTCTGCAGACTGACGGTTTACTGGGAGTGCTATCTGTGAGAATATAAGGTGACATTAGTGATAATTGCCTGTACTTGGCAGACAGTAAACGGTGTGAACATAATATAAAGTAAAATTTCCTCAGGCCCCGTTCACATCTGGTGTTTTGCGATCTCAGGCAGAATCGCAGCGAATAATGGAAAAACGCATGTTTGGGTGCCATTCATTTTACAATGGCACCTTATAACCCGGTGGGGTTTTGCTGCTATTCTCATGCAGTAAATCATGGCAAACGACATTGTGTGAAACTTGTCCCCCAAAAGAAGTTCCTGCTCCTTTGTGAGCGACAAGCTTTGCGTGACGCTGTTTGCCATGATTGCAGCATGATTTATCACGCGATAATTGCGGCAAAACTGCACCACATTTAAGTGCTATTAAAAATTAATGCAGTTCTGTCTGAGATCCCCAAACATCAGCTGTGAACGGGCCTGCGAAATCTTGAGTGGGGTAGGATGAAGAAGTCCATGCTGGACGAGGGTTCGTATCCCAACGCACCAAAGGCCACTGAAATAAAATGTAACCTTTATTTCAGTAATCTAAAAGTATGTTTCATGACCTTAAATGTCAATTCCTATAGGGTGAGGTAAAAATAAATATATTATACTTGTTTTAAGTACCTCCAAGTAACATAAATCTATATATTGTAGATGTCAACTTGTATAGCAAACAATCAATATGTATGGGACACAATGATCTCAATATCGCCCCTCTCTATGGTACTATCATATTTTCTTGCTCACCGCTTTATTATTTTCTTTTTTTTTTTTTAAAGATATTTTTTATTGGTTTAGATTGAAAACAAACCAACAAACACAAAAAAAAAAAACATACAGAAGAAAAGAAAACAAAAAAAACAAAAGCATCTGGCAATCAGGTCATACAGAAATAGGAGCCGAAATGCCACCTATTTTAGCATATAGATGTAAGCAGAAATCATTGCATAGGGCTTGAGATAATTATAGTAATAAGGGATATAGACATAGTGAAATGGCATAACAGTAATAAAGGACCAGGTATCAAAAAAAATTCCTGGGGCGCGGCCCATCAATGGTCAATCAAGTACATCAAAATCAGGGTTAAGAAAGGGTTAACGGACTAGCCAACCATTTACCCCCTATTTTATGAAAAGTTTTATTCCGTTTCCGGATTTCAAAAGTCAGTTTGTACAGTGGAATAGAATCATTAATAAGTTTTAACCAGAGGGATTTCAGAGAGGTCTGTGCACCCTTCCAGGACAGTAAGATAGACTTTTTAACATAAAAATAAAGTATGCGGAGCAGTCTCTTAGCATGGGGCGGTATATGTAGGTCACCAAAAACGCCCAACAGGCAATTTTTGGGGTGAATTATGTTGGGGAGGCCCAACACTGTCGAGATGAAAGCACCCACTTCCTCCCAGAAGTCCCAAACTATCGGGCACGACCAGAAGCAGTGTAGGAAGTCAGCCTCTTGGCCACAGCCACGGAAACAGATAGCCGAGGGCAAGAGACCCATTCTATGTAGTCTAGCTGGAGTAAGGTGGGTCTGATGGAAAATTTTTACCTGAATGATACAGTCTCGGGAAGCAATAACAGTTTTATACGTATCACTAAATTCTGACCAGTCCTCATCTACCATGGAAATATCCATCGATGTTCACTTTACTTGTGCTTTATGAAACCTAGGGTTAAAGTCAGACATTAAGGCTGCCTAGTAAGTGGATACAAGTTTAGTGGGGTCTGGCTGCCTAAGCATTTTTTCCAACGGGGACAGGTCAGTGGGATCATCCAAGGAACCAAATTGGGCATGTATAGCATGTCTTAGCTGGTAGTAGTAAAATAAATACCATTTTGGTAGGTCAAAGTCCAAACATAGCTGTGAAAAAGTTTTAAAGCCCTGGGCGTTGTACAGGTGGCATAAATATTTAACCCCTTTGGAATACCAACGGCTGGCATCCGGAAGGGAGCACAACTCCTGCAGGTTAGGGTTAAACCACAGGGGGGGTTGTTAGGGGACTTCAGCCAAGAGTGTTTTAGAAATCTTTTTAGTAATAAATTTGAATAATGAAAGTGAAGTGGAGAGTATGGAGGTACCGGGGCGGTCGGGGACCCGGCCTCTATAAATTATATTATGTAGGGTTTCCAGGGAAGATGTGATGGCCCCCTCCGTGGATGTACAGGCATTAGCCGGAACTGGGCACAGCCAATCATGTATGTGCACCAGCTGGGATGCCAAATAGTATAGAAAAAAATTAGGAAATGCTAGGCCTGCCAAATGAGCTGGTAACCTCAGTGTTTCGAATGCCACCTTGGGGGATCCGCCCTTCCACAGCAAAGTAGTACATATCGTATCAATGCGTTTGAAGATAGCTTTAGGTATTTTACATGGGGAGTTAGAAAAGATATAGAGCAATCTTGGTAAGTAAATCGTCTTAAGAATATTGGCCCTTCCCATGAGGTCCAAAGGTAAATCTATCCACTGTTTAGTCTGTTCCTGAAGGCGGACCAACAAGGGATCTAGATTATTGGTAACATATAAAGATAAGGGGGTCTGAATCAAAACTCCTAGATATCTAAAGGAGGACACCGTTTGGAAGCCGGGTGAATCTGGAGAGGGTCCACCACATCCAAGGGAAAGAGACTGGACTTGTCCCAGTTAACCCGGAATCCAGAGTAGTCCCCAAAGGTAGTGACCTCCTCCAACAAGGCCCATAGTGACTCAGTCGTATCAGCCAGATACACCAATGTGTCATCCGCATAAAGTGAAATGCGCTCCTCTATATTAGCATTCGGAAGTCATTTAATTAAGGGGGAGGAGCGAATGCGAATTGCAAGCAGCTCCATAGCCAGGGTAAACAACAGGGGCGACAATGGGCACTACTGTCGTGTGCCCCTAGTGATCGGGAAGGGATCAGTGATAGAGGAATTGACCCGAACCCGAGCCACCGGGGAGGTATAAAGAAGTTTAATCAATGCTACAACACGGGGGGCCAAATCCATACTTCTGTAACACTCGGAAAAGGTATGGCCACTCCACACTATCAAATGCTTTACAGGTGTCCAAGGACACTATGGCGCGGGTTGGGGGGACAGTCGTGTGAATATTGCAGATTGTGAAACAACCTGCGAATGTTCATTCTAGTAGACCTGCCGGGTATAAAGCCTCCCTGGTCGCTATTGACCAGGGATGCGACTACATTATTCAAACGATTTGCTAATATTTTGGGCAGAATCTTAACGTCCACATTGATAAGAGAAATTGGACGGTAAGATTCACAATTAAGTGGGTCCTTTCGGGGTTTTAATAGGAGTATTATCAGGGCCTCCCTCATCATTGGGGGGAGGATCCCAACATCTAGGGCTTTGTTATATGTCCGCAAAAGAAACGGGGACAAGAGATCTTTGGATTTGGCATACCACTCAGTTGGGAATCCGTCAGGTCCAGGAGTCTTATGCGCAGGCATTTGGGAAATTGCTGTAAAAATCTCCTCAGCTGAGATAGGTGCCTCCAGCATATCACGTCACTCATCTGATAAGGAGGGAAGAGATATGTCAGCTAAGTAGTCAGTCAACTGAGATTCATCATAGTCCGCTCTAGAGGTATACAGCTTTTTGTAAAAACATAAAGAGGAATCTAAGATATCCCTGGGTTATCGCTAACGGTACCTTGGGCAGTAATGATACGTGGTATGGAAATGGGGGAATAATCAGGTCTGGTCACATATGCCAAGAGACGTCCGGCTTTATTACCATGTTCAAACGATTTCTGAGAAACATGCAACATGCAACATGCGCTTGTGTGTGAGATCTAGCGGACGGAGTTCATACTCCCTGTGGCTCTGTAACCATGCCTCTCTAGTGTCAGAGGCAGGGTTAGAGGCATAGGCAGACTCTGCGCACACCATAACAGTCTCAAGTTCCTTAGTAAGTATCTGATTATTTTTCCGTAAGATCCCCATGATAGACATAAAGGTGCCCCTCAGAGTAGTCTTGAATGCGTCCCATTCTATGGAGGGGTCTACTTTACCCAGATTATCTTTCCAGTAATTATAAATGCCTGTCTTACATTCCCCTTGCACTACCTCGTCCTCCAACCAGTATGAGTTTAGACGCCACAGGGCAGGTCCCGAACCTGGGAGGAGGAGGAGGTTCACAGAGAGAGGGGCATGATCTAAAACTCCTCTGGGCAAATATGAAACGGCGGAAACCACAGGAAGGGTCTCCGCTGGAGCAAACGCCAAGTCTAGTCTAGACATGGTATGAAAAGAATCCCAATGGCAGGAAAAGTGGCACTCATCTGGATGTTTCCAACGCCACACCTCTGTTAGGCCGTGCACCTGAACCCAGTCCACAAATGAGGGAAAGGACCTACCTCCCCCTTCCAGATGGTCCATTGCTGGATCCAAGACCGCATTAAAATCTCCCACATATAGCAGCAGGGGGCCAGGGGGTCTATTCAGTAGTTTGAGTGACAATTTGGAGAGTACCTCTACTGAAAAAGGGGGGGGGGGGAATATAAATGTTCACAGTGTACAGTGGAACTCTGTGAAGTAAGAACAATAAACCTCCCTTCCGGGTCTGTTTTAACTTTTATCATCTCAGCTGGGAGAGATTTGGCCAGTAGGATAGATACCCCCCTGGAATAGTTAGTGTAAGTAGCATGGTATGAATTAGATAGCCACGGACATTTTAGGGCCCTTGTCTTAGAGCCCGTAAGGTGAGTCTCCTGGAGGCATATAATATGAGGATGACATTTTTTTAACACAGAAAAAACCAAGGATCTTTTCTGAGGTGCGTTCAGACCTCTAGTATTCCATGAGACTATCCTTAGGGGCTTTGCCATAATAGAATATATAATAATGAGTAAGCACAGGTAAACACTTGAGCCAATACATACATGACCAGACAGGTGCGCCACCTGAAGCACATACAAGCACACAAGCAAAAAAAGTGCCTGGATCTGCCAGCAGGGTAATACAATCCAAAATTAGAAGAAAAAAATAAAAAACTGAAGAAATAACAATCCGCCATAGGCAGTAACCTGAGAAAAAAAGTCTCTTGAGTAAAAGTTGCAGCGATGAGCTGGAAGAGGGATAAAACATAAAAAAACATAAAAAAAAAGCACCAGCACAGTCCCTGAAAACCCCTTGCCCCCCACCCTGCTCGGCCACCCCAAACTTAGCGAGCTTCGGATCCCAAACTGGAAGACCTTCCTAACAATAAAATCGTGGAGGTCAAAAACTGTTCCGTGGCCTCGCCACAAATCGGTAGGAGGGTAACGTGAGATTGGGTGAGGCTCTCAACTGTTGAAAAAAAAAAAATGTTAGCATGTCCTGGTGTAAAATGCATGGCCTAGTCGTCCATGTGGAAGAATAGTGAAAAATCCGATGGCCTTCACTCCAGACAGGTCAGGATGGCAAACAGTACAAGTGCAGGAGAAAATTTAATGATGAAGGCCGCAAAGGCACTGAGTTATACAGGGGTGCACGGGGATCTGAATTAAGGCAACCGGTAGGTGTCATCATAGATTAATGGTAACTTCAATAATCTCTGTGTCTGTGGACTGCTCCATATTGATCATTCAGCCACACCATAGCTTCCTTAGGACTGGTGTAGAAGTGGGCCCTGCCATCGTGAATAATGCGCAATTTGGCAGTGAAGAGCATGGCATAGAACAGGCCTTCCGTGCGCAGGCGAGATTTCACCGCAGAGAAGGAGATCCGTTGACGTTGAACTTCAGCAGAAAAGTCCGGATAAACAGAAATATTGTTACCGTTAAACTTAAGCGGGCCTTTTTCTCGTGCAAGGCGTAGAATGGCCACTTTATCCTGGAAATTGAGGATGCGTGCAACAATGGAGCGTGGTGGGGCACCCACTGGAGGGGGGCGAGGAGGGGTTCGGTGCGCACGCTCTATGACATGTGAGAATGAGGTTGCATCCTTACCAAAAATGTCTCGCAACCAAGAATAAAGAAATTTTTCAGGATGGGGGCCTTCCGCGCGTTCTTGGAAACCCACAAATGTAAGATTGTTCCTGCAAGAACGATTTTCCAAATCGTCAATCTTGGCGCGAAGGGCCGCCATTTCGATAGTAGTATCACGCATAGTTACAGACATTCACAGTGTCCTCTAAAGTACTAATACGTTCCTCAGCGTCTCCGGTTCGGTCACGGAGGTTCTGGACTTCTTGTTTTAATAATGAAAAGTCCATGCGGATAGAGGCTATCTGGGTAGATAGGGAGGCCTTGCAGTCCTGAATAGCCAGTATAATGGAGGACAGTGTAGGCTCAGCAGACTGACTATGCTCAACAGATTGCTGTGATTCCTGTGTCTGTAGGGGATCTGTTTGCGTGGCAAATATAGCAGGAATTGAAGCGCTCACCCCTGTTGCAGAGCCCTGGACAGCCGAGGAGGAAGCCTGCAGCATGCCTGTATGCTCTGCATGTGTCTCGGCGCCATCTTGCCTCCGGAACCGCACCAGTTGTTCCGCCATGTGTGAGGGCCAGGGCGGCCCGTATTTCACCATTTTTGCCAGCCTGAAAGATACCCACAGCCGTGGGGAACAAAACGGTACCTTCCACGAGGAGATAGGACCAAGGATAAAGGAAGGATGGTCGTTGAGAGCCGGAGCTGTGAGTCTATGCGACTGCTCTCTTCACCATCAAGCCACGCCCCCCCCCCCCCCGCTTTATTATTTTCACCTCCGAAGAAACTCTAATATAGGAGCGAAACATGTGATGTTTAAAGAGGAAGTAAAGCCTGATGGGTTTTACTTCCTCTTTATTCCCCTGCAAAGCAAAAGCATAATGGGCTAGTATGCATCGCATACTAGCCCATTATGTTGCACTTACCTGCAAACGAACCATGCAGTGTCCCCGCTGGTGGCCGCGTCCATCTTCGCCCCTCTTCCTTTCGGGTCCATGGACTTCGGCTCCGTGGCTGGCCAGAGTCGCGTGTGCACGGGAGCCGGCGGTCACGGCACAGGCCCTATAGAAACGGCCCGATCGTGCCCTTTCTTTAGTGTGCATGCCTATATGGTAAATATCTCCTAAACCGTGCAGGTTTAGGAGCTATTTCCAGTACCTACAGGTAAGCCTTATTATAGGCTTACCTGTAAGTAAAAGTGGTGTGTAAGAGTTTACAAACACTTTAAGGTACTTTTGGGAGCACATACTTTTCCATTCCTTTTTGCTTGGGGCTCACAAGATTTAATATCTTTTCCACCTCAATGTTTTTCCTTTTTTGCTGGGGTGAGGTACATACAAAATATGCCTGCCAAGACGTTGGTTTTCTACTAGAGAAGGATTTTTGTGAATATGTTGAATGTGGGGCTCGTCCAATAGTGGTATTTTTGTGTCCACATGGATGAATGTACCTGCATTGCATATCTGAGAGAGATAGGTCTTGATAGGCCATCAGAGAGAGAGCTTCAAATTCTGAGTGAGATAGGATTTTTAGACACTATTCCTTTCTCTATTAATGTACATTTAATGGTGAGACTGGTGAACATTGATAGCCACCATCTGCATCCTCTAAGACCATACTGGTGAGTATGCCCAAATATATATTTTACAACTGTTTTCAGTAAACATAAGATAGTACCATATAGGGTTGATATTATACAGGATTTATATAGCGCCAATAGTTTGCGCAGCAATTTACAACATGACAGTACAGTTACAATACAATTCAATACGGAGGAATCAGAGGGCCCTGCTCGTTAGAGCTTACTGAGTTATTGTTAATCTCAAAACCTCTAGTAAATCAACTCAAATGTGTGTGTTTAAGGATTGGCAGTGTTGTTTTCAAATGTAAGTTCTGTACAATTACATGATCTATAAGAAAGGACACTATGTGCAATACTTCTGTGCCAAATGTAATATTTCCCACTGTCTAGAAATTCAAAACAGGTGAATATGTTACTTGCTCAAAGCCTTATTTTAAGCAGCATCAGAACACAGGTTTGCACTGAAGATAGATATCCCTTTTGAGTAACTCCACTTTTTTTGAAAAAAAAAAAAACATCCCCCTCCCCCCTTGGGTGATCTTTGTACATTGCAAGGATTTTAACAAACGTTTTTGCAGATTCCTACCTTTTGTAGATTCCCCACCCTATTAGATTGTAAGCTCTTTTGAGGGCCCTCTTAATCCTCTTGTATTTTATTTTATTGTATTGTAACTGTATTGTCTCCTTTAATATTGTAAAGTGCTACATAAACTGTTGGCGCTATATAAATAGCTGTTTGTGTCCATGCGCAAAGTGAATGTGAACGGAAGTGGTTTTATAACTATCAATCAGCTGCTGCACTTGCAGGGTTCTAATGAGGGAAGTGTCAGGGTCTGAGGGTCTGCATCCCTTTAGACATGATTTCCCTTTGAGAGTATCTCACCAAAAAATTACACTTGTTCCAAGGGTGTATATTGAGATATTGCTATCATTGTGTCCCATATATATTTATAGGAATTGACATTTATGGTCATGAAACATACTTTTAGATTGCTGAAATAAAGGTTACGTTTTATCTTAGTGGCCTTTGGTGCATTGGGCTATGCACCCTCATCCAGTTTGAATCTATACCTGCCACATAGGATTGGCTTATGACTGTATAAGGCTTTTATACGTTTTAAAGAAGTCTATGGACATGTGTTGAGATTTGCCAGATATGAAAACCCTTCCCAATAATTGTTCTCCCCCAATCTATGTTGTGCTGGCAGTTTCTGACATTGCTACTTACCCCACCTCCCTTGTTGACATAAACGTCTTTAGACTTCTTCTAATGTTTCTTGCATGTGGATGAAAAAAGTCAAGTCTTTTACTTATCTGAACACAGGTGCATTGTTGTCTATGGAACAATGCACACAGCTGCGTAAAAATCAATAATACAGCAATGAGTTCAGAGCCTTAAAATACTGTATGTTTTTATGTCTTGAGTACAGTAATTTACACACACACGTGAACTTTAGGCATGTATACACATAACCCACATTTACACGGCTATACGCGTATGGAACATTTTTACTCAAGATCTTTCTGCCACCAACATCCTGCATATAAACATCAGTAAATTATTAAATCCGTGTGCAAGAGGCCTAAAAGTTGGCTTAGCAGGACTTACAAGATCAAATACATTTTTTCTGAAGATGGTTGGATTGTGCCTACACATCCAACCACCCTCTAAAGACAGTAGTCATCGGGTCTGGATGTGAATGCAGATTCCTTCAGTGGGGGGGCCATTGGCAGTAGTGAAAACATTACTGGTTGGCTGGTATTAAGCCCAGTGCACACAGGTGGAATGTCGCGAGACATCGGCTGGTTCATTAAAAAACAGCCAACATTCGGCTCGTGTGCATATCAGCTGGGCCGACAGAAGCCGGCTGTTTGGCCAGCTTGTTTTGGATGTGCATGCTTGAAAGCCAGCAGCCAACCGGCTCCCAATCAACGTCCTCAGCCAGTGGCAGAGAGCGCTGATCTGAGTGTTCTGGCCGGGGCTATCCCTGTCTGAACACAACAGCGGGAGGATTGCTGTACTAACGTCAGGTCATTAGTACAGTGGCTCTGACCAGAGTTGTCCATTTTTTAATTTTTTTTTTTTTTAGTTTAAACCACTTGGTTGAATGAAAAAAACTATTAGTGTGTATCTGGCTTTATACTATAACTGAGATTGGAGTTCTATTAGCTATTGTGTTAGAGTGTTTTGTCTGGTTGGTGGCTTCTTGAGATGAGAATGTCAACCATATTAAGGTGTGCATGAAAAAGAAATCGATAATTTAAGTCATGTTAAACATGTTTAACTTTAAAGTCAATTGTTTGTGGCCATAGTTTTGGTGGTGGTACACAAGTAACCACAATTTGGGAAATAAACATATTGACTGTAGTGTATCTGATGCCAAATGTTAGCAGATTACAATTATCTGTAGGTAATTGAGTGACCACTTATTGTGGAGGCTTCTAACCCATAGGTTACGATTGTGGAAAAAGCCGACAGCTCCAGCGTGCTGCCAAGTCCTCTGTCTATCAGCACCAAAGGAAAAATGACGTTCCTGTTTGCCAATTTGAAAGACAGAAATTTTCTGGTGCAGCGCATCTCTGATTTCCTGCAGAAGACATCACTGCAGAGTACTGGAGGGGATGATAGTGGGGAGCAGAGGACTGCTGCAAGGAAAGGAAGCAAGGGAAATAATACATATGAGGTAAAGTCCCCCCCCCCCCCCTCTTTTTATTTCTTCCACCAAAAAAAAAAAAAAACGGGATATTTATAATAATGGTTGTGGTAGTTGGGTGGTGCTTAGTTGTCTGTGGTTACCACATCCCTGTTCCAGTATAGCTAATGTGTTTTAGAAAATAAAAGAAAACATCAAGCTCATACAAAAAAATACCTGGTGTTGGTGAATAAAGGGATGGCGCCAGCTGAACCAAATTTTCTTAAAAGATTCAGATAGCCAGGGAATAAACCACAATATATCATCATTTTAGACTTTCTCCACAGCTGTATGTGGACATCATGTGCTTTTTGGAGGAAGCATGCATGTGTCTGCTTTGTATTCCCAATGTTGTTTTATTTGTACAGACAAACTTCGAACACGGCTTTGAAATTACGTGACTTCATCTGAAATCGCACGATTTCAATGCCGCATTGTCGGGTGTGACTTGTAAGACATCTGTGCGGCTTCATGCACAGATGTCTATAGAAGTCGCACCCGAAATCGGCAAAAGCAGTGCGGGAACTACTTTTGCAAATCAGTGTGGCTGCGACTTGTCATGCGATTTGGCCTGTCAAATCACATGACAAGTCGCTACAATGTGAACGAGGGCTTCAAGTCGTCAGGCGCCTCTGTACATCATCCACATCCTCATTCCTCTACAGTTTAATTGCTGAATGTAGCCAAAAAAATACAGAAAGGGGAACCCAAAAATAATTACATCTGTTTGTGAATTTTGAGACAGGCAATAGTACACAAGTTGCATTATGTTAAATACAGCCCTGGCTAATTCCACACCAGCAAATTTAATACTAGTTGGTGTGACCCATTGCAGTCTGGCAATGTTTTTTACTACTGATCTAATGTACAGAAAGAAACAATTGGCTACTGTAGGTTACCACACTTTGCATATTGTTGTTGCTCTTGCATGGTCTTATGGAACAAGCCTGTATGTTTTGCCGCGTGACAGACAGCTTGTAGTTCTCAATGAGCTGCGAGGGCACTGATGAGCGCTCTCGTAGTTCATTGATTTTTTTTTTTTTTTGCCTGCTATTCAGTAAATGTCTGCTTGTAAGGGATGTACGGACAGACAGCTGATTGAGAGTCTGAAGGATCCTGGCATTGCACATGTGATCTGCTGTTTGTACATGCAGTGTAAAAAGATAACAAATGCACATTTTTTACTTGTAAAGATATGTGCATTTTTTTTTTTTCTTTGAAAGGTGGGTGTATTCTTTAAATCTATGGTCACCTTTTATAAGTGATTTTTACAATGTGTGCATGATGGTTTTTTTTTATTATTTTGATAGGCAACAAAGCTGCTCTCTGGAAGTCCAACTGATATTGCCACCTGCATTCCTCAGAAGTCTGTCTGTGAGGATGCCCCTACTGTGTCTCATGGACTTCTCAAACTCTTCCTGAGGGAACCAGCAGAAGAAGAAGGGCCAAAATGGGTAAATTATATTGATGAATTAACCATTTCATGATAGAAAGTGCTAGAAGTCATAACGCCAATTGTAAAACATTTTAGTTGCTGAGACTGCAGCAAATGAATGAAATCCTCTTGCTGGCACATTGGCATTCTTTTTTGTCATTTTTCTGTGTTAAATAATCCTACGATTTCATTAGAAGTCCGTTATCTAAATTGATTTCTAAAATTTAAAGTGGAACTATAGCCATTAATTAAATAATTAACATTGTTCTTCTAAACCCTTGCTGGTATAGTACTTGTTTTACTAGGAAATCCTCTAATACAGAAGGATGAAAAACCCTAATTAAATTAATTAGGAATTAAAAAACTTAATGGTCCTGCAATAGTTTGCTTTCCATTCCTCTGGTCTAAAACACTGGAATGTTGATTGGCACACCTACATCATCATATATAATGCAGCATCAACAGTAGATGCAAGCCCTGCGTTGTACATGGTGAAACTGGCAACAGAAGTGGCGTCAAGATTAGTTGGAGACCAGCACAAAGAGTGGCTTGGGGGGGTCACAACTGGAGTCAGCTTGGAGAAAGGCTGGAACCATGGATTAAGGCAATTGATCTTTTATAGTAGATGATCTCTGTGCTATGTGAGCACTATACAGATGGGCAAGAGGGCAATGGTAATTATTTTATTTATGACACCTTTAGTTTCATTCTCTTATTTAATGATCAATACATTCCCAGGTCCATTATTCAGAATGAATTGGTGTAAGCTAATTGGCAGGCCCTCTAGTTTTAGCCTATATCTGAAGTGATCAACATATGGGCTACCTAGTAGGCAGAGCTAAAACTGAATATCTGTAAAGTGTAATTAAGGGGTAGGCAACCTTAAAGTGGTGGAGATGTACCTGAACAACCTGGAAGAAGTTAAAGATCATTGGGCATAGTGTTGCCCAGTGTTGGTACCGCACGCCTGATTTAAACCTCTAATTGCAGTACTACTGTGCTGCATTTGCGTGCATTGCACAGGAATTATAGGTTTAAATCAGGCAGTATGGATGCAACATATCGCCTTCTCACCTGTCAAACAGGCCTGGATTTTTCTTTTAGAGGAGCAGCAGTGCCTGCTGCACTTGTGAATGAGCCCTTAGTTGCATTTAGCAGCAGCAATTTTAGGGGTCATTACACATGTGAGGTTGGGGATGGAAAAACCCTGCAGTTGAGCTGCAGCTTTACCACCCCCAATCTTTACTCCCTTTAGCTGCAGAGGCAGCAGCCAAGGATGTACACATGCCACAGCAGGATTATACACCCCCGTTGCTTTCGGTGGGCACTACCACCCACTAATTGCAACCCATTCAAGTAAATGGGGTCAATCTGCAAGCACCCCACAACTACATGCTTGTGTGGGGTCCAGGGAAAATAAACCAAGTAGTGAGGAGGCGATACAGCGCCTCCTCACTGCCTGTTTTATTTAACCCCTTTGATGCTGTACTGCACAAGGTTGCAGGGTGCTTGTAGAGCGGCCTTATTCACTTGAGTGGGTCATGCTTAGCGAGCTCCACACCCACCAAGTGTGACAGGGCGTGTCATTTTGGTGCAGCCGCAACATATGTACACCTCTGGCCACTGCAGTTAAAGGGGGGTGGGGGAGGACCTGGGTCAACTATGGGGTTTTACTGCCCCCAAACCACAAATTTAAACAAGTCCTTACTGCCCTGAGCCCCCATTAGAGTTGCTTGCCCTGTTTTAGAACTTTTATGCCCAGTTCAGTATTGCTTTTGTAAGGCATACTGACCTGAAGAACTGCTTTACAGGAGAGAAGAGAGTCCACTTTCAGTGCAAAGCAGAGCTTTTCTTTTTTCCGTCTTGCAGTTGCTGCTGGCACCACTCCGGATCCTACTAGCAGGGATAAGAGTTCCGTTAGTATCACTCTGCCTGGGACTGCAGCCAGCACTAGCGAGGAACTATTGGCTTATGTGACTGCTCTTTGCCCCCTCTGGCGCTGGTGCTGGCTCAGCAGAAAAAACAACATGGTCCCACTGCTTATATTGCACTGACTGTTCTGTGTTAGATGCTCTTTGGACAGTGGGTCAGCAAACCAAGGGAGAGATCTACCAGCCACGCGGCCACGATCGACTGGAAGATCACGATCAAAAGCTTGCCAACCCCTGGTGTAAATGCTTTCATCATCACTATATATGACCCTGTATATGAAAAATGAAAAATTGCACCTTTCATAGCAGTTGTGTTCTAAAATAGTTGTTTTTATTTTCTTAGGCAAAAGAGAAAATGAAGGAGGAGTCTTGGAACATTCACTTCTTTGAGTATGGTCGAGGGATTTGTATGTACCGAACATCAAAGACTCGAGACCTAGTTTCAAGGGGCATTCCAGAGAGCCTGCGAGGAGAACTTTGGCTCTTATTTTCAGGTAAGTCCAATGCATTGTATTATTGGATCTTTAGAATTTTGTGGCAAATGGAGTAATGTTCTTCATGAATAATAGAGTATACCTAAACCATAGTGCCTGTATGATCTTGGCTTAGTAGGACAAAGCTCTATTGCCTATGACTAGTTTGAGGGCAGAAACACCCATATTGCTGCCCTGCCTCTCTTGGGCACCTTGGAGATGGCTGCAAGTGAGAGAAAGGCTGGGTATTGATTTTTACTGACCACGTTTATTGCTGACTCCCAACGAGCATTCTAACTGTATTTATTCTTCTACTGTCCTAAAAATTTGCAAAATTACTGTGTATAATAAAAGCAAGAAGTAAAGGTGTTCATCTAGCAAACTGATTCACTGTGCAAAAGGAATTTTGATACATAAGGTGAACACGGGTACACCTTAAATATCCACTCATCAAGGGGGAAAAAAAGCATTTTACTAGCATGTAATTGAGCATTTACCATTGTTCACCTAACCAGTCATAGACAGTTCAAATCTTGGCCGGTTCAGCAGGGATTGATCAATCAATCAACTTGGGTACAACCAGAATGTCAAACTTTTCTACATAGGGTTACTGCCAGCAGCTATAGCTGCTAGCAGTAACCAATGTATTCTGCCAGCTGGGAATCCTCTCCATGCCCCCTGCTGGAGGAATACAATAGTGCAGCCTGAAGGATTCTCCCGTCAATACCTAAAGCATTTGTTAACACAAAAAACTTTTTAAAAATTTGATCCTGCCCCTTTAACCACTTCTCGCCCGCCGGCCGTCATATGACATCCTTGATTTTGTGCTGGTATATCTGAATGATGCCTGCAGCTACAGGCATCATTCGGATATCCGCTTTTTCAGCCGGCGATTCCCTATACCAGGGATCCTCAAACTATGGCCCTCCAGTTGTTGCAGAACTACACGTCCCATAAGGCATTGTAAAACTCTGACATTCACAGACATGACTAGGCATGATGGGAATTGTAGTTCTTGAACAACTGGAGGGCCATAGTTTGAAGACCATTGCCCTATACCATAAGAACAATCATAGCGGCTGTTCCGCGGCTTGATCGTTCTTACGGGCAGTGAGAGGGGACGTACCCCCCCCCCCGCCCTCCAGTGCTTCTAACGACTCCCCGCTTCCATCGGCGAGTCGGAGACAGGATCCGCTGGCCCTTGATGTTTACCATAGAGATTTCCGGTGGACCAGATCGTCGCCAGAGTCTCTGATCGTTCGGAGGCCGGGCGCTATGTTATGACGTCACGCCCGTGCTCTACATTCAAACAAACGGTGCCTACTCGGCTGGAAGCCAAGATAGTCAGTTTTTTTTTCTTTCTGATTGCAGACTTCCCAGCCTAGAGGTGAGCTGTGGGGTCTTATTGACCCCACATCTCACTGTAAAGAGGACCAATCATGCCATGTTCCTATTACAAGGGATGTTTACATTCCTTGTAATAGGAATAAAAGTGATCAAAAAAAATTTTGTTTTAAAAAGGTGTCAAACTAAAAAACAAAAAGTAAATTTAACAATAAAAAAAAAAAAAAAAAATTTAAAATGGCCCTGTCCCCATGTGCTCGCACGCAGAAACGAACGCATATGTAAGCCATGCCCACATATGAAAACGGTGTTCAAACCACACAAGTGAGGTATCGCCACGAACGTTCGAGCGAGAGCAGTAATTCTAGCCCTAGACCTCTGTAACTCAAAACATGTAACTAGTAAAAAATGTTAAAGCGTCGCCTATGGGGATTTTTAAGTACCGAAGTTTGGCGCAATTCCACGAGCGTGTGCAATTTTGAAGCATTACATGTTAGTTAATAACTGTTTTTTTTCCAAAAAAAATCGCGTTCGAAAAATTGCTATGCAAACACCGTGCGAGATAAAAAGTTGCAACAACCGCCATTGTATTCTCTAGGGTCTTTTCTAAAAAACATATACAATGTTTGGGAGTTCTGTGTAATTTTCTAGCAAAAAACTTATGATTTTTTACATGTAGGAGAGAAATGTCAGAATTGGCCTGGGTGGCAAGTGGTTAAAGCATTTTATACTGCACAGTATTTGTGCTGTGTCATTTGGCCCCCTATAACACCTGTAATACCTGGCTGATCCTGCCAGTTTCTGCCCTCCCCTATGTAAACTGACCACGGTTCATCATGGCTGCTGAGCTCTCTGTTATTCGTAGCCCTCCTGTCGTCCTCTGTGCTCCTGTGTCCTCCTCCCCCCCCCTCCCCTCACTGCCTGTATGCCCCTGTGTCAGTGCCCGCTCCCTCCCCTCCTGCTGCTATCATAACTGTTAAAACTTTATATAAGCCTCTCTGTGTCCTAATAACAAGTGCTCCTGTCTGTGTGCTTTATTAAAAAAAAAAAAAATGCCTCCTTTACCGGATTTCACAGCGGTTCCCAGTGGTCACGTGATTGGCTGGCTTTCTCCTCCTCTCCTCCTGTTCTGGCTGATGTCAGCAGGGGAATCTCGGCCCCGCCCACTGCATCTGTCAGCCGGGCAGAGGAGAGAGCTGGCCGGTGACGTGATTGCAAGGAGCCGCTGTGAAATCTGTTAAAGGAGGCGTTTTTTTTAATAAAACACACAGACAGGAGCACTTGTTATTAGGACACAGGGGGGCTTATATAAAGTTTTTTTATATAAGTGGGTTAACAACCACTTTAATGTGTTGATGGGGATTCAAGTGATTTTCTTTCCTTACACTCGTAGTGTAAAAATAGCAAAATAACTTAGGAGCTCTGGAGGTGCTGCTGTACTAACAATCTGATGTTAATACAGCTATCTCCCCTGCTGAGCTATTCTGTTCTGACAGGGGTAAAGGCCCCCCTCCAGAACTCGTTTGTCAGCGCTCTCAGCCATTGGCTGAGAGCATTGAACGGATGCCGGCAGACCTTTTTTGGTTATGCCCCATCAACATCTGTTGGACCAGCTGCCGTATTGAAGCTGTTCACCTAACTAAAGGGCTGTACACATGGGCTGAATATCGGGTGGCATTCGGCCCGTGTGTACAGCCCTTTGGTTAGGTGAACAGCTTCAGTAAATCAATCACAAAATGTAAGTGCCAATGGTTCGTTCAGGGATGTATTTGTTTCGGTGTTTTTAATTGCAGGCAAGTGAACAAATCCATACAGAGGTAGTTATAGGTTTTACATAAAGTATCAGTATATAAATTCAGGATTTTTGCTAGCATGTAATTGGGTAGTCAAAGTGTACACAGGTTCACCTTATTTACTAACATTCATCTTGAAAACATTGTGAACATCAGATCATTCCCTCTGTCTTATTACATCTCTTCATCCTGAATATAATACAATTTTATATATTTTTTGCTATTTTTCTTTCAGGAGCAGCAAATGAAATGGCAACCCATCCTGGCTACTATGCTGATCTAGTGGAGAGGTCCACGGGAAAATGCAATCTTGCAACAGATGAGATTGAGCGTGACCTCCACCGCTCCATGCCTGAACACCCTGCATTCCAGAATGAGCTTGGAATAGCAGCTCTCCGTCGTGTGCTCACTGCATACGCCTTCCGCAACCCCAACATTGGGTACTGCCAGGTATTGCCACTCTTCTTTTTAGAAACATCTATCACAACTGTGTAATAGTGGTTACTAATCTTTTATTAATATCTCATATTCTATATAGTTCTATATAACAACAAGAGACTTTTATTTGCAGGCCATGAATATAGTGACCTCAGTTCTGCTGCTGTACTGTAATGAGGAAGAAGCATTCTGGTTGTTGGTGTCACTGTGTGAGCGAATGCTGCCAGATTATTACAATACACGGGTTGTTGGTAAGTCATGATCAACACTCAGCTCTCTTAAAGGGGTTGTAAAGGAAAACATCTGATGATTACTGGCCCCCCGGTTTACTTACCTGAGCCCTCGAAAGTCCCGCGCTCAATCGTTGCCTGGGCTTCTCTGGTCTTCTCGGCTCTTCATTGGATAGATTGATAGCAGCGCAGCCATTGGCTTGCGCTACTGTTAATCAAATCCAATAACGCGGGGGCGGGGCCGAGTTCTGCACTCAGCGGCTATGGATGCCGAATGCAGGACTCGGGAGCGCGCCCGCAAGGTAACCCCCCGGGAGGGAGAGCGCTTCTTCCAGCGGTTATCTGAGATGGGGAGGAGCTAGTAGAGCCGCCGGGGGACCCCAGAAAACTCTATTCGGGGCCACTCTGTGCAAAACAAGCTGCACAGTGGAGGTAAGTATGACATGTTTGTTATTTTTAAAAAATAAAAATCGAACCTTTAGTGTCACTTTAAGGATTTATACTGTCCTTTATTAAACTTCCAAAGAACATGATTTCTTAATAATTGCATTAGCCATGCATGTTATAGAGTCATGTTAGAGTGCCAAGTGTTTTTTAATGGTGCATACAGTCAAGGCAGGCCTTAGGAATAATGTGGGAATGCTGATGTGTAGCAATAAACTGTTTAACTGCTTGCAGACCCTATACTGTACATATACAGTGGCAAGGTGACTCTCCTGCACAAAATTGCATACTTTGTGCGTAATCCTACACTCCCGGGGCTGGGGCGCATATGCACACCGCCAACAACGCGTTTCTGCTGTGATTATACACAGCGGGAGCTGCTCTGTGGGTATGGCGGACTCGATGTCTGCTGATACCTGCTGATCGTTAGGCAGAGAGCCAGAACGGTAATCTACCTATGTAAACAAGGCAGATTGCCATTCTGTCAGTATGTAAGGCTTTGATCCTGTGTTTCTGCAAAGCAGCAACATGGATTTTTGCCTTCCTATAGTAAAAGCACCTCCCACACAGTGAGAAAGCACATCTTCCCTGATGGTAACCCCTTCCCTACCAGTGCATATTTTAGCACTGGTCCCCAAAAAGTGTCAGTGTCCCAATTTGTCTGCCGCAATATCGCAGACCTGCTATAAGTTGCTGATCACTGCCATTGCTAGTAAAAAATACAAATTCTATAAATATATCCCATAGTTTGTAGACACTGTAACTTTTGCGCAAACCAGTCAATATACGCTTAATGGGATTGTCTTACTAAAAATATGTTGCAGAATACATATTGGCCTAAATGTATGAAGAAATTCAATTTTTTTTTTTTTTTCCTAAATTGTCGGTCTTTTTTTGTTTATAGTGCAGAAAATAAAAACTGCAGAGGTGATCAAATATCACCAAAAGAAAGCTCTATTTGTGGGGAAAAAAACCACATCAGTTTTATTAGGGTACAGTGTCGCATGAACGCGCAATTGTCTGTTAAACTAACACAGTGCTGTATTGCAAAAAATGGCCTGGTCATGAGGGGGAGGGGGGGGGGGGGGTAAATCTTCGGAAGGTCAAGTGGTTAAAGTGTAGTTTAATTACCTGCAAGTCACATGATGAAGCACTCCCAAAATTCAGATCATCTGGGGAAGTGTATTTGAAGCAGGAATACAGGACTTGTGGTGTCACTGCAGTATCCTGGACTGCTTTTCCCATCATCCTTTGCATCTAACTAATGATGTGGGTGGAACCATAAACAGCAGTATTGCCCATCTTACTGTCTCAGTCATTGTGAAGAGGTTTTAATGAGAGGAACAGGCACACAAGCTGCAGCGGGTATGTGGCCAAGCTAACATGAGAAACCAATAGGGTCAGATTGGAGATGGCTTTGATACAGCAAGCCACAATACAGTATTTCTACTAACTGCATAAAGCAGGTTGTTTTTAGCATTCTTAAAGACAAATACAACAGTTTTGTGTCAGGTCATCCACATCTATCAATAATATTATGAATTGCACTTTTGATTAATGGAATTTTATTTCTGACAGGTCTTTAGTTTTAATGTTTCATAAATGCCCTCATGCATGAAAATGCTGTCTCTTTTATATCCAGAATTAAAAAAAGTTCACTGGGTTCTTTGTGACACGGGGGTTTATTTACTAAAGTTGGAGAGTGCAAAATGAGGCTCACTTCTGCATAGAAACCAATCAGCTTCTAACCTCGGCTTGTTCAATTAAGCTTTGGTAAGAATACCTGAAAGCTGATTGGTTTCCATGCGGAAGTGAACCTGATTTTTAACTCTACAGCTTTAGTAAATAAACCCCTTAGAGACTTAAGCTGAGTGCTGTACTATTATTATTATATAGGATTTATATAGCACCAACAGTTTGCGCAGGGCCTTACAATATAAAGGGAGACAATACACAAACAGTACAATTCAAAACAAGGGGGTTAGAGGGGCCCTGCTCCTGCAAGCTTACAATCTAAGATGACACTTGGCAGCAATGGAGGAGGCTTTAACCACACATAATATGTTGAGCCAGCAGGCGTGTGAAATGACTGCTCCTACAAAATTTGCATGAATGACTAACATCTCCTATTTGTTGGGTATATAGGGGCCTTGGTGGACCAGGGTGTGTTTGAAGAGCTGACACATGAGTGCCTACCTCAACTGTCTGAGAAGATGCAAGAGCTGGGAGTCATCTCCACCATTTCCCTCTCCTGGTTCCTCACCCTGTTCCTCAGTGTCATGCCATTTGAGAGCGCTGTAGTGGTAGTTGACTGCTTTTTCTACGAAGGCATCAAATTGATTCTGCAGCTGTCATTGGCTGTACTAGAGGCAAACATGGATGCCCTGTTAAACTCCAGCGATGAAGGAGAAGCCATGACTATACTTGGAAGGTAATGACTTGTAAAATTTAAATGTAGGTTTAATAACATCAAAGGAAATGTAATTCACAATTTTAACAACATCTGTAGAATTTTACTGAAGTAATATTAAGTAAAATAGGCACATTTAATTGTTTATGATAAAGTAAATGATAATTAAATATGCTTTGTTTGCATTTAGCATGTCGGCAGAATGCACTGTAACTGTTGAGAGTTGAGTAAGAAACAGGAAGGTATCTGATCTACATTTTTATCTATTTCAGTTTCCTCACTTTCCAGAAGTCCTAAAGTATTATTTCTATTATATTTATGTTGTGACGCACTTCTGTAATAGCTGGAGATCACAAACTGCTAGAAGCAGGAAGCCCCTGTTTAGTATATTTTCTACATTAAACCATAAAAAATGAATTTTCCTCATGACCTATTGTTCAACCACTGGTACATAATCATTAAAAAATAATGGGGGAATGTGTTTGAACATAATAGCATTACCTTGTGTACCTGTAGTAATAAAATGCTTGTTTTCCTCTAGGTATCTTGATAATGTGCAGAACAAGCAAAGTGTGTCCCCTCCAATCCCCCACTTGCACGCTTTACTTACCAGTGGTGATGAACCACCAGTTGAAGTTGAAATTTTTGATCTCATCAAAGCATCCTATGAGGTAAAAGCCCATAAAGTGATGTATTATTAAAGATTCCTTCAACCATAATTTTTGGGCATCCTACCTTTTTTTTGTAACTTTGATACCTTTTTGAATACAGTAATTGGATTGTTTACCTGAATTACTATCTTCTGCTTCTAGAAGTTCAGCAGTTTAAGAGCTGATGACATTGAGCAAATGCGATTTAAGCAGAGGTTGAAGGTCATACAATCTTTGGAGGATTCTGCAAAGAGAAGTGTGGTAAGAATGAATAGATTATACATAATAATAATGTTGCAGGGCCAGTGTTTAAATTGTGGGCAGAAATAACAATTTATGTTGCAAGTTTAACAGGATGTTATATATTACCCCTGCTGTTTGCTAATGTTTAGGTGAGATCCATTTCTACTGACCTCGGCTTCTCCATGGAAGAGCTGGAAGATTTGTATGTCCTCTTCAAGGTTAGTGTTTTTTATATTTTTTTTTACACTATTTATCAGTTTTTGAGATAATAATGGATAACAGCTATTTCCAAAACCTGCATTCCCTGTAAATTTCAAGTGGGGCTTTTGAGTTATAACATGCCAGCATTTCCCTCCTCTGATGTGTAGTAGTGCTTTGTGTAGATCCCTGGTGCCCAACATGCAGTCTGCCAACACTCTGAGATTAGGTCTGGAGCACAATAGGCTGTGTGTTGAATGACAGAGGCTTCGATAGGACTTAGCACTGGGTCCGCTGGCTGTCAGTGACAGCTGTAGTTCAGCAGTAATTGATTTAGCTCTTGGGTTTCCGCTCCTGCTACAAAACGCTCAGCAGGAGAGCCCAGTAAGCCGAGCACTGTAAACACAATGTGGAAAAGTGCTTCTGCATTGGGTTTACATAGGAAGGAATGAGGGCTGTGACAGGAGCTGTTTGTGTTTACAAGCTGTGGTTTGATACATGCAGCATTTGGGGAATCCATGAGCACTGTGAGACAGTGTGTAGCTACATTGCATTCTTCTCTGACATGAACTCTTCTTCCTTGCTGGCTGAAGCAGTGCTATGCAACCTACCCGTTCCTTCATTGATGGGATGTGCTCTGCATAATGAGGGCTCCTGGTTGGACAGTACTATTTTCAATCATATGCCATCATTACGCAGAGCACAACACACAATGGAGTAATTATTGAATACCACTACTCCAGCTAGCGAGATAGAGGAGTTCATGTCAGAAATGGAAAGTTCACAATCTAACAATGCTTGACGCTTCTTACTTCTTAGCAGACAAAGCGGTCCCTAAATCCCACATGTGTGTTATTGAGCTGGGGTGCCATTAATTTTGAAACGCTGAGACAATGCATCCCCGCACTGTAGAATGTAAACAGACGTGTGTCTATTTCCATCAGGCTACCTCCAATCTGTCACATTTAGGTTTGGAAAAAAGGATGCAGTCCTTTCCGTATTATTTTCCGGACCGTCTGGTCTTTACATTTTTACATTTCAGGTCGTCTTTACATCCGCCTGCCCATAGACCTACAATGGAGCCTTTGATCAGGTCTGCCTTAAAAACCGAGAGGCCTGACCCAATCGTGTCTACCGCCACAGTTTTGTCAGGTTTTTTATTGCTATCTGGGTTCCCATTGGGAGAGAGATCAGCTAACTTACCATGCACATGGCAGAATTAGAAGTGATTGTAAATTTATTCAACAGGAAAGGAAAATAAAACCCTTTTGCATGACAAAATTAGGCATTGAAAGCTTTTATTTGTCATGAATCATTTTTTTATCACCTAAGATGGTTCCATTGCCTACTGACTTTGAAATGTTATTCTCAACCATGGTGTTCACCTATTCACCAGTTACTTCATGGTGTGCAGTTTTCTTGCATTATTCCCAATAACAAAACAATAGGAACTTGTATTATTTACATGTGGATTGTCTTGCAATGTAATATTGTATATTTTCTACTCTAGGCTCAGCATTTAATGAGCTGCTACTGGGGTGGGAATCGTGCATCCAGTAATCGCCATGATCCCAGCTTGCCTTACCTGGAGCAGTACCGCATTGACCTGGACCAGTTTCAGGAGTTATTTGCTCAACTCACTCCATGGTCATTTGGCCCTCACATCACTATATTGGCAACACGGATTTTCCGCTTGTTAGACAGCAACAAGGACTCATTAATAAACTTTAAAGAGTTTGTCACTGGACTAGGTATGTAAACAAATACATTTGTGGCATACATTTTAAGAGATTTTTTTCTATTGAATAAAGTGAAACCTGGAAGATAGTTTATATGATATTGCAGTTGGCAGACTCTCCACTCTCCTCCAACTACTTATAGCCCTGTTCCTCCCTCTATTGTGTTGTGTCTAATGCAGGTCCTGTGGGAAGTCTTAGCCCTGGTTCACATCTACGTGGTTTACTCAAGGCCACAGCAGCCCATTTGAATGCCGCTGAAACAGCAGGCAAAAGGACCCTGCACCCTTTAGAAAACTTAGCCGCATGGAAGGCGCATAGTGCATTGCGGATCCCAGTGCAGGAAACTGCATTGCGTGGGATGCCATTAGGATTAATGGTACCTCCACCCATCTCCTAAACTTCATTGCATTTTTTCTGTGGGAAGCTATGCGATTACACACCTTTCCGCTTCCTGCACTACTGTGAACTTAGCTTTAATGTGCTTCCAGAGTGTTAGAGGATGTTAGCAGTCTTTTTTACAGTTAGAAAATGTTCATATGTCTATAGGCACTAGCCGACCATGGCAGATGTCCCCTGCCCAGTCTTTCATGTCAATCAGCTGTGATAGATTCTTCTCAGCCGATCCCTATTCCCCCTCCTGCGAAAGGTATATCCGCTAACTGCTCTACATGTCTGCTCCTTAGGCACAACAATGTACCGTAATACAAATGTACTTTTTTTTTTTTTTTTTTGTTGTACTGTGATCTTTCAGATCATGTATGAATAGCCAGCTCAAAGTGATTCAATAATTAATGTTTAACCTAAAATAAAATAAAACCTCGAAAGACCTCAATTATCTTGACTCTAATGATTAGTTATTGATCATCACAAGAATCACGCTAATTGATGTCTTCGAAGGTTTTATTTTAAGTTAAGCATACATAAATTAAGGGAGGTTTTTAGCACTTTAGCATTATCTTTATAAAGGTAGTGCAGCATTAATTATTGAATCACATTTTCTTAAGGTGTGGGAACACAAGTCAGTGCGTACAGTAACCTATATAAAGCATGGTAAAATAAAGGGTTACATTTGCACATAGAAGTAGCGTGGGAGTAAAGCACTTGTAAAGGCAGAAGGTTTTTTATCTTAAGGCATTCTGTGCCTTAAGATAAAAAAACACTTACCTGAGGTCCCTCTCTGTCCCTCTCTGTCCCTCTCTGTCCCTCTCTGTCCCTCTCTGTCCCTCTCTGTCCCTCTCTGTCCCTCTCTGTCCCTCTCTGTCCCTCTCTGTCCCTCTCTGTCCGCTGATGTCCACGAGTGTCTCAGCCATCTGAGATTCTCCTTCCTGATTGGCTGAGACACAGCAGCAGCGCCATTGGCTCAAAGTAAGCTAGCCAATCGGGGGAGATGGGGGGCGGGGCCAGGTCAGGGCTCAGTGTCTGAATGGACACAGGGAGCTGTGAATCAGCTCTGGTGCCCCCATAGCAAGCTGCTTGCTGTGGGGGGCACTGAACAGGAGGGAGGGGCCAGAATCACAGAAGGAGGACCCGAGAAGAGGAGGATCTGGGCTGCTCTGTGCAAATCCACTGCAACAGAGCAGGTAAGTATAACATGTTATTTTTATAGTAAGAAAAGCAAGACTTTACAATCACTTTAACATGGTTATTTTTTTTTATTAGCCAGCTTAAAGTGTTTTTCCACATTTTCAATTAAATTTGATAACACCTACTTTATATTTGCTACATGTTGTCCACATTTACGTGCCATAACCTAACTGCAAAAGTGGAAACTCGCTTTTAAAGTAATTGTAAATGCGCTTTTGTAAAAAAAAAAAAAATATATAAAAAACAAGTTTATACTTTCCTTCTCTGGAATTGAAGAGAGCTGCCCTGAACCTCCTCTTCGCGGGTCCCTGGCTAGTGCTTCGGGCTCCTCCCTTTGCCGAGTATGGGCTCGCTCCTGAGCCTCATTGTCTGCGTCTATTGTCATAGACAGTGGAACTCAGCCCGCCCCCCTGCTTTGCTTGACAACAAAGATTGCCTCAGCAAAACCCTAGAATCCAGGAAGTGAAAGGAGAGAAGAGCTGCAGATGAGCACAGCGCTGGATTGAATGAGGGCTCAGGTAAGTAAAGGGGGGAGATGAGGGGGAATACTCATGGCCAGATGGGTCAGTTTTTTTAATCAACCAGCAGGTGGGACGAAAACAACTGACCTGATTTCCCCCATCCACACATTCGAGGTGGATGGAGGAATCCTCTCCACTGAGCTATTGTATTCTGACAGTGGGGTGACTTCCCTGCTGTCAAAATACACTGATCAGCGTTGCAGTCTGTAGAATTTGGAGCTGATTGAGCAGGAAAAATTTGACAGGGTGGTTGTAGAACAGTAGATTAACTTCTGTACAACCACAGGGGGCCGTACATGGATAGAAATTTGGCCGGTACCTACTGAACCACCCAAATTTCGATCCATATATGACCAGCTTAAAATTGTCCCAGTATAATTGGGACAGTATCATGTATGATTTATACCCACATTCCATAGTTCTCTTAAGGTGACCTAGCAATTGTACAGTCTCCTTTAGCCTCACCAAAACTATCTAATATAAAGACAAACCTAAACAATCCTCTTAAATAGTACCAAATTAGGTCCTTGTTATGTCCTTATATCAGATAGTTGATGGCAGATCTAAACAACATTGTACACTTAGATTGTGTATTGTATGGTCAGCCTTAGACCTTAAAGTGATTTTAAAGGCAGAAGGTTTTTTTTTAATCTCAATGCATTCTATGCATTAAGATAAAAAAACTCCTGTGTGCAGCTGCCCCCCTCAGCCCCCCTAATACTTACCTGAGCCTCTTCTCTATCCAGAGATGTTGCACGAGAAACTCTGCTGTCCAGGACTCTCTCTCCTGATTGGCTGAGACACAGTAGTGGCGCCATTGGCTCCCGTTGCTGTCAATCAAAGTCAGTGAGCCAATGAGGTGAGAGAAGGGATGGGCTGAGTCGCGACTCCGTGTCTGAATGGACACACAAAGCAGCGTCTCGGGTCAGGTGACCCCATAGCAAGCTGAGGAGGATCTGGGCTGCTCTGTGCAAAACCACTGCATAGAGCAGGTAAGTACAACGTTTGTTATTTTTAAATAAAAAAAAACAAAAACAGATTTACCTTACTCGTTATCTTGAGAAGTCATCCACTTATCTGTTGAATTACAAGGAGATGGCCAACTGCAATAGTATGTGACTCAAATTTTGATAGTGCTTTGTAATGTTTTTACAACTTGGGAACTGTGAAATTGGGACCTTTTCTTTTATTATAGCAGGAGCAACCTTTTACTACAATCAGTGAGTTCTTTTTCTGTTCCTTTGTTAGGTGGAATGTATCATGGTGACATGACAGATAAGCTGAAATTTCTATATAAATTACATCTACCCCCTGGTAAGTAATACAAGTTCATTTTCAGACACATGCTTCACCCATAGAATGGAGCCATGGCATGAGTTGAGTCATTATATGAAAATGCCATGAATTTTAACAGTTAAAAATAGAAGTCACAATTCATTTTCATTCACAGAATTGCATGACTTTCTAGGCTACCGTTACATAGTAGGTGAGGTTGAAACAAGACACATCCAAAAAAGTCCATCAAGTCCAACCTATGTGTGTGATTATATGTCAGTATTACATTGTATATTCATGTGCTTATCTAATAGTTTTTTGAAACTATCGATGTTCCCCGCTGATACCACCGCCTGTGGAAGGGAATTCCAAATTTGTACCACTCTTATGCCCCGTACACACGGTCGGATTTTCCGATGGAAAATGTCCGATCGGAGCGTGTTGTCGGAAATTCCGACCGTGTGTGGGCTCCATCGGACATTTTCCATCGGATTTTCCGACACACAAAGTTGGAGAGCAGGAGATAAAATTTTCCGACAACAAAATCCGTTGTCGGAAATTCCGATCGTGTGTACACAAATCCGACGGACAAAGTGCCACGCATGCTCAGAATAAATAAAGAGATGAAAGCTATTGGCCACTGCCCCGTTTATAGTCCCGACGTACATGTTTTACGCCACTGCGTTTAAAACGATCAGATTTTCCGACAACTTTGTGTGACCGTGTGTATGCAAGACAAGTTTGAGCCAACATCCGTCGGAAAAAATCCTAGGATTTTGTTGTCGGAATGTCCGAACAAAGTCCGACCGTGTGTACGGGGCATTACAGTAAAAAAAACCCTCTAGGTTAAACCTCTTTTCTTCTAATTTTAATGAGTGGCCATGTGTCTTGTTAAACTTCCTTCCGCGAAAAAGTTTGTGCGGTCACCAGTACGGTATTTGTAAATTGAAATCATATCCCCTCTCAAGCGTCTCTTCTCCAGAGAGAATAAGTTCAGTGCTCGCAACCTTTCCTCATAACTAACATCCTCCAGACCCTTTATTAGCTTTGTTGCCCTTCTTTGTACTCGCTCCATTTCCACTACATCCTTCCTGAGGACTGGTGCCCAGAACTGGACAGCATAGTCTAGGTGCGGCCGGATCAGAGTCTTGTAGAGCGGGAGAATTATTGTTTTATCTCTGGAGTTGATCCCCTTTTTAATGCATGCCAATATTCTGTTTGCTTTGTTAGCAGCAGCTTGGCATTGCATGCCATTGCTGAGCCTATCATCTACTAGGACCCCCAGGTCCTTTTCCATCCTAAATTCCCCCAGAGGTTCTCCCCCCAGTGTATAGATTGCATTCATATTTTTTCCACCCAAATGCATTATTTTAAATTTTTCTACATTAAACCTCATTTGCCATGTAGTTGCCCACCCCATTAATTTGTTCAGATCTTTTTGCAAGGCTTCCACATCCTGCGGAGAAGTTATTGCCCTGCTTAGCTTAGTATCGTCCGCAAATACAGAGATTGAACTGTTTACCCCATCCTCCAGGTCGTTTATGAACAAATTAAATAGGATTGGTCCCAGCACAGAACCCTGGGGGACCCCACTACCCACCCCTTACCATTACGCGTACTCCCCATTTATCACCACCCTCTGAACTCGCCCTTGTAGCCAGTTTTCAATCCATGTACTCACCCTATGGTCCATGCCAACGGACCCTATTTTGCCAGTAAAAGTTTATGGGGAACTGTGTCAAATGCTTTTGCAAAAGCCAGATACACCACGTCTACGGGCCTTCCTTTATCTAGATGGCAACTCATCTCCTCATAGAAGGTTAATAGATTGGTTTGGCAAGAACGATTCTTCATGAATCCATGCTGAATACAACTAATGATACCATTCTCATTACTAAAATCATGTATAGAGTCCCTTATCATCCCCTCCAAGAGCATACATACTATTGATGTTAGGCTAAATGGTTTGTAATTCCCAGGGATGTATTTTGGGCCCTTTTTAAATATTGGTGCTACATTGGCTTTTCTCCGATCAGCTGGTACCATTCCAGTCACTGGACTGTCAGTAACAATTAGGAACAATGGTCTGGCAATTACTTGACTGAGTTCCCTAAGTACCCTCGGGTGCAAGCCATCTGGTCCCAGTGATTTATTAATGTTAAGTTTCCCAAGTCTAATTTTAATTCTGTCCTCTGTTAACCATGGAGGTGCTTCCTGTAAAGTGTCATAAGGATAAACACTGCAGTTTTGGTTACTGAAGCCCCCCCGATTCCCACGTAAAGACTGAGGAGAAGAAAAAAAATTCAATACCTTCGCCATCTCCCCATCCTTTGTAACCAGGTGTCCTTCCTCATTCTTTATGGGGCCAATGTGGTCTCTCCTCCCTTTTTTACTGTTTACATACTTAAAGAGTTTCTTGGGATTTTTTTTTTTGCTTTCCTCCGCTATGTGTCTTTCGTGTTCTATCTTAGCTGCCCTAATTGCACCCTTACATTTCTTGTTGCATTCCTTATAAAGTCTGAATGCTGATGATAATCCCTCAACCCATGTATTTTTTTAGGGCCTTTTCCTTTGTTTTTATATGCATTTTTACATTGGAGCCATCCAGGACTTTTGTTCGCTTGTTCTTTGTTCCTAAGATTTTATCCCAATTTAAGCCTTCTAGCAAGGTTCATAGTTTAGCGAAGTTGGCTCTTTTAAAATTCAGTGTCTTTGTATTCCTCTTATGTTTCCTATTTGTGTAATTTATACTGAAGCCAATTGACCTGTGATCACTGTTTCCTAAATTGCCCCGTATTTCCACATCCGTGATCAGGTCCGTATTGTTGGTAATCAGTAGATCCAGTAACTCTATATATATATATATATATATATATATATATATATACACACATACACCCTTGTGGTTCTCACATCTCCTACTGTATGTTGGTGCAAAACATGCTGGCTGTCATTCTTAGCGTTGGATGTATAGGGGTCCCATTTGACACTGCAACAATAACTGCAGCCCCCTCTGTTCCCTATAACAATGACTGCAGCCCCCTCTGTTCCCTATAACAATGACTGCAGCCCCCTCTGTTCCCTATAACAATCACAGCAGCCCCCTCTGTTCCCTATAACAATCACTGCAGCCCCCTCTGTTCCCTATAACAATCACTGCAGCCCCCTCTGTTCCCTATAACAATCACTGCAGCCCCCTCTTTTCCTTATAACAATGACTGCTGCCCCCTCTGTTCCCTATAACAATGACTGCAGCCCCCTCTGTTCCGTATAAGAATAATTGCACTTCCTGCCTTTTTTTTCCCTGCTGTTCCCTACAGCAATTCACATTTTACTAAACCCAGCACCTTCAAGCCTGTCTTACTGTGCTCCAAACATCATTAAAACAATACGCTCAGGTGTAAACGGAGCTAAGACCAAGCCTATTCTGACACTTTTCAAATATTTGTAAAATTTGGCATTTTTTGCTAGAAAATTACTTGGAACCCCCAGGACGTTATATATTTTTTAAGAAGGGGCCCTAGAGAGTTAAATTGGTGGGTGTATTTTATGTCACACAGTATTTGCACAGCAGTTTGGGGGTGGGGGAAATTAACATTAATGAATTTTAGTGCTTTGCATACCTCTCTGACATGAACTCTCCTCCCTTGCTTGCCGGAGCAGTGCTATGCAAGCTGCCTGTTCCTTCATTGTGGAAAGCGGGTCCTGTTGGATGTGCTCCGTGGCCATAGACCTGCATGGAGCCTCCAGTCAGGTCCGAATGAAAAACTGACAGGCCTGACCTGATCATAAAACACGTGTGAAAGGGGCCAAAGAAGTAAAAAGGTCCTTTGTGGCTTTGTTGACTGCTACAGTAACAGTACAATGGGGTGCCATTCAAAATGAATAGTGAGAGTGTGCATTAGCATGTGTTTGGTTATGCACAGCTTCAGTCCCTGGCTCCCCAGTGGGATAGGAGAGCTTGGAGAGTTGGGGGGGCTTCCACCTCCTGTAAAAGCGATCCAGCGACTAATTAGCTGCTAGGATCGCTTTTACAAAAAAGAGCATCGCCGACTGAAAAACATACTAGGGTGATGGTAGCTGCAGGCATCATCCCGGTATAACCACTTCAACCCAGCAATGTACTGGTATGTTGCTGGGGCTGAACTAGTTAATATAAAAATCTCCCATCACACAATAACATTCTGTCATCCCCTAGTTATTCTGACAAAATTCACTACAGCAAAAGTTGCCTGCTCAAATCTAAAAACTAAACATTCACAGTGCTTGTAAGGATATTTCCTTTAAAAAGTACTACTTGTAACTCATCTAGGCACATCTAAGACACTGGACAGACCTGAACACACTGGAGGAGATTATATCTGCTAGCTGATCAGAGTTTGGGATCATTACTGTGTTGTTTTTCTCAGCCTTCTAAACAGAGCAAAAAATAGAAATGATAATGGAAAACATATTTGTTCAGTTCCACATCGTGTCTGAGAGGAAAAAATATTAATTTGTTATATCGCCAATAGGCTTTTTAGATTTTTGTGCGGAAATTGATGTTGGCTATCATTGTCAAATCTACAAGCTTTATTTTTACCCTGAAATGTTCAGAACCCATCTTGTCTCACCAAATTTGATTTACCAATGTTATAATATACTGATAACCATTATGGTTTTGCCTTCTGCATTGATTGATTTGATTATATTATTTATTTTCTGATATGGTTGTCTCTCTCATTGGCTGTAGCTCTGAGCTCAGAAGAAACAGAATCCGCTCTAGAAGCCACTAGCTATTTCACAGAGGAGGTCACTCCCGAAAGTAAGTAGGGCAACATCTGTTTGGTAATAGTTTGGAAGTTATATCATAGTTTTCGTAAGCTTGGATAGTAACATTGCACAGTAAGATTGCACATGATTGGGCTTATTGGCCCTTAAGAGGTTTAAATAAAGTAAGTGCTTGGAGAAAACCAGTCAGGAATAAGTACCTATAAAAATCTGAATCGCCATTCTTAGGTTGTTATACTAGTGCAGTCTCAGGGATAGGTATATGTCATGTTATTCATTTGTTTTCTCTCCTTTCCTGAGCAGAACTATTAACTCGGTGTCATGTTGTAAGACACCATTAAAGGAGTTGTAAAGGCAAAAGTTTTTTTTTTATCTTTAGTGCGTTCTATGCCTTCTATGTGTAGCAGCCTCCCCAGCACCCCCTAATTACTTACCTGAGCCCTATCTCTCTCCAGTGATGTCCATGAGTGTCTTAGCCATCTGGGACTCTCCTCCTGATTGGCTGAGACACAGCAGTGGTGCCATTGGCTCCCACGGCTGTCAAGGTCAGTAAGCCAATCAGGGGGAAGAGGGGCGGGGCCAGGCTGCAGCTCTGTGTCTGAATGGATACACGGAGCTGTGACTCGGCTCCCGTGCCCCCATAGCAAAAAGCTTGCTGAGGGGACACTCGACAGGAGGGACCAGGAGCAACAAAGAGGGACCCGAGAAGAGGAGGATCCGGGCTGCCCTATGCAAAACCAACTGCACAGAGCAGGTAAGTATAACATGTTTGTTATTTTTATTTAGTTTTTAAACAAGACAATCACGTTAATGGCCCGTACGCACGATCCGAATATCGTACGAAAACTGACGTCCGAGGAAGAATCGTACGATTTTCGGATCGTGTGTACACTACTTTTGACAGCTGATCACGACAGTTCATCCGATATTATTCGATCGGACATGCACAAAAATTTTCCTCGTACGATTTGAGATCGTACAATTTACGTTTAGTCAGTATAGTTGTCTTCTAAAAATACAATACAAATACATTACAACACATTTTTTTTCTGTCGTACGAGAATTTTCGTGACTTTATTTACCTATTGAATTTCTACTTGCGACTATTAAGCGAAAACGGTCGTACGATCTGTCATAGATATTCGGATCGTGTGTACGGACCATAAGGCTGTCGTATCTCCTGCCTGAGTTCAGAGAGAAAAAGATATTGATAAGATAGAATGATAGGTAACAAAAATGGTGAAAGGTCTGAGGGATAAAACCGAGATCGAGAGCGACTTCAGGAACTTAAAGCGGAGTTCCAGTAATTTGTTTGTTTATGAACAGTAGCAGCTATAAAAAGTGTAGCTGCTGACTTTTAATAAACAGCCACTCACCTCAGCCGTGTTTTACCCGTGTCTTCCCTCAGCGGCGCCAACATCTCTACTATGGGCACCCGGCTATGACAGCTTGCAGCTTCACATCTGGGTCCCCACTGCGCATGTGCAAGCGGTGCTGCTATCTGTGACTGGCCCCGAAGTCTTCCAGGACCTGTCATATGTCCCAGAAGACATTGAGTGGGAGAGCTTCTACTTCCAGTCGCCTAGGCGACCAAGATGGAAGTTACCTTCCGTTTTGACAGGTACCTGTCAAATTTGGATACCTGTTTCCCCCCTCCTTCCCAAAAGCTCTGTTTCACAAACAGGAGCCCGGGAGGAGGCCTTAAAGCGGAAGTTCCACTTTTGGGTGGAACTCCGCTTTAATATGTACAGTCTGGAGGAAAGAAGGGAAAGGGGAGACATGATTGAAACCTTTTAAATACAGGTGAATAAGGTTCAGGAGGGCAGTTTTTTCAATATGAAACCAAAATCAAGAACATGGGGACATGACCTCAAACTAATTGGAGGAAAACTAATTTTAGAAAGTATTATTTTACTGAAAGGGTAGCTGATGCTTGGAATAGACTTCCAGCCGTGACAATCAACAGTAAATGGTTTCAAACATTCTTGGAACAAACATAGCTCTATACTTGATATGGGCATCATGCGACAGATGTGGATAAGCTCCGGTCCCGTATCACAGAGACGGAGCAGCGTGTGAGCCATACGGAGGACACGATTACCAAGCACTCCTCTGCTCTCTGCTCACTGCAAACTAAATTAAAAGCCCTGGAATATAAAGCAGATGATGCGGAAAAGTAGAACAGAAGAAACAACCTCCACATAGTGGGGCTGGCGGAGGGAGTGGAGGGTACTAATCCCACGGTCTTTGTGGAGGATCTGCTGCGTACCCTGTTGCCAAATGCTCACTTTTCCCCCTATTACACTATTGAGAGAGCGCACCGCATTCCACCCAGGCCTGGGGCCCCACCACGTACCCCCATCCAACAGCTCTTAAACTTCCGGGACAGAGATGAAGTACTCCACGCTGCCCAGAGTTTAGGAAATGTCCGTTACAGAACAGCAAACTACTAATCTTCCCGGATTACTCCGTTGAGACACAGGAGCTCCGGAAATCATTAGATCAGGTGAAGGCTGCATTGCAGGCCCGCAACATCCGCTACAGTGTTCTGTTCCCTGCGGATCCAAGATGGAGAGGCGGTCCGTTTCTTTGCTTCTCCGCATGAGGCCTCTGCATGGATGGATACCCTGCCACCCCATCGCTGACCGGCGGGTAGGTGAGGTACCATGCCTCCTACCTATTCTCTTGGATCCCTGATCTCTTTGATATTTTAGGGACCCCCTCTCTCTATTTTCAGTACACTGATATTGTGGGGGTTCCACCCTCAAGTAATTTAGCACCGTTGTGCCTTTACAAAACTTGGTTTTCAACGGTTCAAGTATGTGCCTCTGTTGTCTCAGCTTATGGATGTTCTCTTCCTCCCCCTTGGGATGACTGTACCCTTAGTTTTTACTGGTTTAATGTTCCTGCATCGACTCTACCATTTATTCCAGTCCTCTACCTTGTTTTGCCCAGAAGAGCGTATACTGCTATTGCAAGTGCATAATGGATGTATGGCGTCATTTACATCCGGCCGCCAGGGAGTTTACTCTGCTTCCTTCAAATCCCTTTCGCAGATAGACTTTGCATATGCCTCAGCTGCCAGGCTTCGTTGGGTTGCAGATGCAAGTATACTCCCAAGAGGTGTCTCGGATCATGCTCCACTCAGCCTGCCCCTCTCCCTCTCGCCCCACTCTGGCTCTAAGTTGTGGCGTCTGTCCCAGTTCTGGGCGACAGACGATGGATTACAGGAACCTATTATGGAGTCCCTGTACCACTATTGGACTATGAATGGGGACACTGGACCCTCCTACTGTGAGATGGGATTCGTTTAAGGCATGGGTTAGGGGTGCATACATCTCCATAATTGCTATTATCCAGAGAGAAGCATCTCGCTCTTTGGAGTTTCTGGAGACCAACGCAGCTGGATTGTAGGCGGAGTATATCTCCTCCCCGACCCCGGATAGGTATCGGGCCTGTGTACTGTGGTGCACATGTTGGGGACGTTTTTCAAAAAATTTTCTGCAAATTTACTTGCACTGTGCAGCACATATATACATTGATATGGGAATTCTATGAAGTAATATTGGCACATTGATTTTAGTTTTCAGTTTATTTCTCATATATATATATATATATATATATATATATATATATATATATATATATATATATATATATATATATATATATATTTTGTTAGCACTTTACACAGTGGTTGGTAACACTATAAGATATTTTAACTAGATACATTTTGATCAGAAATAATATATGGGAAAGATAAGTTTTTTTATATAAAGGCAAAAAATAAATAAAGAGAAAAACATCAATATACCAATATAGATAGCAGAGAAAAACACTTCATCATAGGATCAATATAGAAATATTTTTTATTTTGCACAATTGTGGTGGTTATTATACACAAAAGTTAGCGCAATCCACTTTTTACTATATAGGTATCGGGCCTGGCAGCGAACCCTGAGACAATTATCCCTTCTTCGGGTGGACAACACTAAAAAAGCCCTGTTTTACTCTCAACAAAAGGTCTTTGAGTATGGGGACAAAAACGGTTGCCTATTGGCTTGGCTGGCAAAAAGCCACAGCCCCACAACTCACATTGCAAGTATACAGGGGAGAATGGCCAGGTCATAGTGGCTCCGGATCTTGTTAACTACTTGACAACTGGGCACTTAAACCCCCTATCTAACCAGACCAATTTTCAGCTTTCGGTGCTCTCACACTTTGAATGACAATTACTCAGTCATGCAACACTGTACCCATATGAAATTTTTGTCCTTTTTTTCACACAAATAGAGCTTTCTTTTGGTGGTATTTAATCACTGCTGGGTTTTAAAATTTATTGCAGAGTATTGTATTGGCAGAGTATTGCACAGTGTTGCAGAGTATTGCACAGTGTTGCAGATTATTGCCATTATTGACATTGAGCAGCGCTATGGGCACTAAACATCCAGCCCCACAGCGCTGCTGCCATCTCTCCCCCTCTCCCCTTGCACTGTACCGATCGGTACACAGAGGGGAGGGAGGAACCGGCATCATAACGTGACGCCGGTTTGTTTACAAGTGATCGCTCCGTCATTTGACGGAACGATCACATGGTAAACGGCCGCGATCAGCGGCTATTTACCGTGATCCGTGATGCGCCGGGTCCTCCGGACCCGGAGGTCACAGATGTTCCCGGGTGCGCGCCCCAGGCGAGCAGGAGCAACATTCTGGAATGACGTCCCACGGACTTCCACCCAGAATAAGCCGACCCCGTTGTTGCTGTCTTTCGGCAATGGCCCGGTCGGCAAGTGGTTAATGAGCACTTCACACAGTTCTATAGGGAATTTTTATGAATCCAGGGTCACCTACTCCCAGAGTGAGGTCAATACCTTCTTAGCTACCAATAAACTCCCCACGCTGGATCGGGCGGATATCGCTCTAGAGGAGATACAGACAGCCATTGGGAAATTGCAGGTGGGTAAGACAGACACTGGGATCAGACGGGTTCCCAGCTGAATTTTACTTCAACTTTGCGGACACTGTAGCCCCTAAGCTGACAGCCCTCTTTTCGGACCTATCCTTCCTTGACACTCTTCCAGAATCCATGGAATTCCCAAACTAGGCAAGGATACCCAAGACTGTGCCTCCTATAGGCCTATTTCGCTCTTAAATGTTGATGCCAAAATTCTAGCGAAGGTCTTGGATCGTCGGCTGACTACTGTGATTGAAGCCCTAATTCATGACGATCAGACGTGGATCATGGCGGGTAAGAGAACAGACATAAACCTAAGACGCTTATTTCTTAACCTCCCAATCCCACATGACAATCAGGGCACTAGAGTCATCGCTTCCCTAGACGCAGAAAAAGCATTCAATTCAGTGGAATGGGTCTATCTATGGGAGGTTCTGAAACTTTATGGTTTTAGTCCCAAATTCCTTTGCTGGTTACGGATGCTCTATAGGGCTCCTAGGGCACATGTCCGTACCAATGATTGGCTGTCCCAGACATTGTCTCTACATAGAGGTACGCGACATGGATGCCCCTTGTCTCATTCTTTATTTGCTCTGGCCTTGGAACCCTTGGCTATCCTGATTAGGGAATCTTCTGAGGTCAGGGGATTGAGGGTGGGACGCTTGGAAGAGAAGTTGTCACTGTACGCAAAAGATGCCTTACTTTACTTGAATATATTAAGAAAGCTGCGCTAAAAGAGATAGAAGTATATCCAAAAGGTTATGAGCATCCAATGGAAGCACTTAAAATCTTGCAAACACCATGGTGTGCATACATAAGGTGAAGTGCCCGACCACCGTAGCTGTAGATTAGGCTTACCAGACAGCAAGCATTAACCCTTTCATGACTAAGCCTATTTTTGAAATTTGGTGTTTACAAGTTAAAATCCATATTTTTTGCTAGAAAATTACTTAGAACCCCCAAACATTATATATATATTTTTTAGCAGAGAATCTAGAGAATAAAATGGAGATTGTTGCAATATTGATATTTATTTATCACACGGTATTTGTGCAGCAGTGTTTTAAACACAAATTTTTGGAAAAGGGACAATTCCATGAATTTTAAATAATCCAAACAGTAAGGTTATCCCAATTTTTTTGTATAATGTGACAGATGATGTTACGCCGAGTAAATAGATACCAAACATGTCACGCTTTATAATTGCACGCACTCGTGGAATGGCGACAAACTGTGGTAGCTATGAATTTCCATAGGCGACACGTTACATTTTTTTTACGGTTACCAGGTTAGAGTTACAGAGGAGGTCTAGGGCTAGAATTATTGCTCTCGCTCTGACGATCGCGGCGATACCTCACATGTGTGATGTGAACACCGTTTACATATGCGGGCGCGACTTCCGTATGCGAGCTCGCGGGGACGGGGGCGCTTTAAAAAATTTTTTTTTTTTTATTTATTTTTATACTAATAAATGGTGTTTAAAAAAAAAAAATGTTTTTTTTTTTTACTTTTATTGCTGTCACAAGGAATGTAAACATCCCTTGTGACAGTAATAGGTGGTGACAGGTACTCTTTATGGAGGGATGGGGGGTCTAAAAGACCCCCCATCCCTCCTTTACACTTAAAAGTATTCAGATCGCCGAAAATGGCGATTCTGAATACTGTGTATTTTTTTAAATTCGGCGCCATTGGCAGCCGAGTAAACGGGAAGTGACGTCATGACGTCGCTTCCGCGTTTACATTGAGAAGGCTGGAACGAAGCCGTCCACAGCTTCGTTCCAGCCCGCCCCCAGCCGCCGAAGGTACCCGATTGGACACTGGGCCTCCCGATCGCACGGGAGGCCCGGTAAGAGCGGCAGGAGGCGGAGGGGGATGTCCCCTCCGGTATAACAGCCGAGCGGCTTTTAGCCGCATCGGTTGTTATATACGGATAGCCGCATCGGTTGTTATATACGGATAGCCGATCGCCCGCTCTAAACTGCAGCTGCGGGCATCATCCCGGTATAACCCCCGAAAGCTGAGTACGCAGATATGCGTACGGTCGGCGGGAAGGGGTTAAAGGCGGATGGCTTTCAACCCAGCAGGGGCCTTAAGTTTTGCAGATGATCGCGAAAGGGATGGTGATTTGGATGGTTGAAATCCCTCACTTGCTCCGGCTAAGGTATCCATTTCCTCAGTATATAACCCAAAAGAGAAAAGAACTGGCCATAGTGTAATATATCCAAGGTACTTGGTAATGCACTTACAGTTAAGAAGTGGTGGTAGAAGTGGTAGTATTGCATATGTAAAAAGCCGTCCGGCATAAACAAACACAGAACGGAGCCCATCCTCCTCTCCAGATTGTGTGGTAGCGTCACTACGTGCCTCACCAGACGCGTTTCGTCATCAATCGGACATTCTCAATCTGATATAACTTTCTTAATATATTTTGGACTTTTTGTGTTATCGCACTGCATGTTGCTGCTTTTTTTTATTGGTGCATTCAACGTCACATTTTTTCAGCGCGTTTTTTTTCTTCTATGTACTTTACTTGAATGATGCGAGCCTGTCGCTCTCGGCTGCCCTGACTATATTTGACACGTTTGGCTCATTCTCAGGCATGAGGATTAATTGATCTAAGTCTATCCTCTTCCCAATTGACGACCAAGTAATTAACTTAGCCCCCTCCTCCCCACTACAATGCGTTGAGGAGTTTAGGTATCTGGGAGTGCAGGTGACTAGCCGAATAGCTGACTTTTTTGACCGTAACCTCCAACCACTATTAATATCACTCAAAACATGTTGCTCGACATGGTCGGGGCTCCCATTGAATTTACTAGGCCGATTAATTATGCTTATCTCAAAATTTAATTACATATTCCGTAACTGTCTGATATAGGTTCCCACTTCATTCTTCAAAGAAATAGATACAGTGGGGACGGAAAGTATTCAGACCCCCTTCAATTTTTCACTCTTTGTTATATTGCAGCCATTTGCTAAAATAATTTAAGTTCATTTTTTTTCCTCATTAATTTACGCACAGCACCCCATATTGACAGAAAAACACTGAATTGTTGACATTTTTGCAGATTTATTAAAAAAGTAAAACTGAAATATCGCATGGTCCTAAGTATTCAGACCCTTTGCTCAGTATTTAGTTGAAGCACCCTTTTGATCTAATAAAGCCATGAGTCTTTTTGGGAAAGGTGCAACAAGTTTTTCACACCTGGATTTGGGGATCCTCTGCCATCCCTCTTTGCATATCCTCTCCAGTTCTGTCAGGTTGGATGGTAAACGTTGGTGGACAGCTATTTTTAGGTCTCTCCAGAGATGCTCAATTGGGTTTAAGTCAGGGCTCTGGCTGGGCCATTCAAGAACAGTCACAGAGTTGTTGTGAAGCCACTCCTTCGTTATTTTAGCTGTGTGCTTAGGGTCATTGTCTTGTTGAAAGAAGAAACTCTGGAGAAGGTTTTCATCCAGGATATTCCTGTACTTGGCCGCATTCATCTTTCCCTCGATTGCAACCAGTCGTCCTGTCCCTGCAGCTGAAAACCACCCCCAGAGCATGATGCTGCCACCACCATGCTTCACTGTTGGGATTGTATTGGACAGGTGATGAGCAGTGCCTGGTTTTCTCGACACATACTGCTTAGAATTAAGGCCAAAAAGTTCTATCTTGGTCTCATCAGACCAAAGAATCTTATTTCTCACCATCTTGGAGTCCTTCAGGTGTTTTTTTTATCAAACTCCATGCGGGCTTTCATGTGTCTTGCACTGAGGAGAGGCTTCCATCGGCCACTCTGCCATAAAGCCCTGACTGGTGGAGGGCTGCAGTGATGGATGACTTTCTACAACCTTCTCCCATCTCCCGACTGCATCTCTGGAGCTCAGCCACAGTGATCTTTGGGTTCTTCTTTACCTCTCTCGCCAAGGCTCTTCTCCCCCGATAGCTCAGTTTGGCCGGACAGCCAGCTCTAGGAAGGGTTCTGGTCATCCCAAACTTCTTCCATTTAAGGATTATGGAGGCCACTGTGCTCTTAGGAACCTTAAGTGCAGCAGAATTTTTTTGTAACCTTGGCCAGATCTGTGCCTTGCCACAATTCTCTGAGCTCTTCAGGCAGTTCCTTTGACCTCATGATTCTCATTTGCTCTGACATGCACTGTGAGCTGTAAGGTCTTATATAGACAGTTGTGTGGTTTTCCTAATCAAGTCCAATCAGTATAATCAAACACAGCTGCACTCAAATGAAGGTGTAGAACCATCTCAAGAAAGAGTTAAATATATGAGTGTCACAGCAAAGGGTCTGAATACTTAGGACCATGTGATATTTTAGTTTTTCTTTTTTAATAAATCTGCAAAAATGTCAACAATTCTGTGTTTTTTTTGTCAATATGGGGTGCTGTGTGTACATTAATGAGGAAAAAAATGAACTTAAATGATTTTAGCAAATGGCTGCAATATAACAAATAACAAAGAGTGAAAAATTTAAGGGGGTCTGAATACTTTCCGTCCCCACTGTGTATGTGTATATATAGGTATATATGTGTGTGTGTGTGTGTATATATATATATATATATATATATATATATATATATATATATATATATAATTTTTTTTTTTTTTTTTTCCCCCTCCCTCTCTCTCTTTTCACATATTGGAGGCGGTTAGTCTATTCTTTTCTCTATCTATAAAGAGTTGGGGGCGAGAGTCCAGTAAAAAATTACTGATATTTTGTTCCTGTGGGAAAGGTTTGGTTGTTCATTTTTGTATTTGTAGGAATATACATAGGCATATGGTAACTGTTTGGAGATTGTTTTTTAAATCATTTAAAAGAGATAAGAGATGAGCAATGTGTACTACATTAAAACAGTTTTCCCCATCTGTTATCTGCCTGCAGAAGACCCATTTAAATACACACAAATTAAATAATTTGAAGCGTATACAATATAGTAGGCAATATCATTCTACTTATACTACATATTCTAGAGGCGTATCTATGTTGATAGCAAATGATCTTGATTTCTCCTGCAGGCAGGACATTAAAGGTCGCCGTATCTTTTTATACTGTACAATGTATAGAAAATCATATGTGATAGCTTATATATATAAATCACCCTATATTCCTCAGAGGTACTTAACCACTTCAATACCAGGCACTTAGACACCTTCCTGCCCAGGCCAATTTTCAGCTTTCAGCGCTGTCGCAATTTGATAGCACTGATCGCTGTATAAATGCCAATGGTCCCAAAAATGTGTCAAAATTGCCCGATGTGTCCGCCATAATGTCACAGTCACAATAAAAATCGCAGATCGCCGCCATTACTAGTAAAAGAAGAAAAATAATAAAAATGCTATAAATCTATCCCCTATTTTGTAGATGCTATAACTTTTGCGCAAACCAATCAATATACGCGTATTGAGATTTTTATTACTAAAAATATGTAGAAGAATACATATCGGCCTAAAATGAGAAAAATTTAGCTTTTTTAAAAAAAAAAAAAAATGGGGATATTTATTATAGCAAAAAGTACAAAATATTGTGGGTTTTTTTTTTCAAAATTATCGCTCTTTTTTTGTTTATAGCGCAAAACATAAAAACCGCAGAGGCGATCAAATACCACCAAAAGAAAGCTCTATTTGTGGGGAAAAAAGGACATCAATTTTGTTTGGGTACAGCGTCGCACAACTGCGCAATTGTCAGTTAAAGCGACGCAGTGCCAAATCGCAAAAAATGCTCTGGTCATTCAGCAGCAAAATCTTCCGGGGCTGAAGTGGTTAACCACTTCAGCCTCAGAAGAATTTACCCGTTTCCTGACCATGCCATTTTTTGCGATATGCTGCATCACTTTAACTGACAATTGCGCGGTCGTGCGACGTTGTACCCAAACAAAATTGATGTACTATTGATGTAGCACTATGCAGCAGGCTGTACAGAATTAAGCAAGTCCCTTTGTAGCAGAAGGAATTTAGTGGACTTTGCTTCTTCAAGACACTAGCCAGTGTCCCCTTTAGCTTACACCCAGTAGGCTGACTTTTAGGACCAAGAGGGAGATTTTTTTGCAACAACAGTCTCTAGGATACCTTTAGGGGGTCTGTGCTCACAAGGCCCTGGCCGCAGGTCACCTTCCTCCGTAATATTAGACAGGATCTGTGGACATCCTCCCTCGGTCAGCTGTCAAGAGAACCATTGGTTTTAGCTTCAGTGTTTCAGGTCGACCACCTGAGACCGCATGACAGCCTGTGCTGGGGAGAGACAGCAGCCCCCTCCCCACCTGGACCTCTCTCTCCAGAGGAAGACTTGACCCCCAGCCCAGGTGCTCTTCGGATATAAATACAGGTACCCAGCATGCCTTGGGGCACACCCCTCCTAATTGGCCAGGGCTGTACAGACATTCATTCTCTCTCAGCTACCAGATTTTCTTCGAATGAGTAGTTTCATGACCCTGGCATCAGCTTTTAGAGTTCATTTCCACAATGTAATAACATGGATCAACTTTGCAGAGGAATAAATCTTTGTGATCTTAGATTATCACTCTCCTGGTAGTCTGGCAGCCTGATACAGAGAAAAAACTGCAAAAAGTATTAGCTAAGTGTGAACATCACTGTTAATTTATGCATAGGATAGGTTCACATTGATGCAGCTCTGCAAGCTGCGTTTTGCATGGGTTTAGCAGCCCATTCATTTGAATGGGCTGCTGTTCCTCCTGAAATGCATTTCCAGAATCGCAGCCCACACAGGGAACCGCAAGTGCAGTGCGGTTCCCAGTGCGGGATGCCATTAGGATTAATGGCACCTGCACACATCAGCAATTTTCTGAGCGGGTGGTTGCAGCTGCGGGAACAGTTGCGGACCCGCAATGGGAACCACCAGCACAGATGTGAACCTAAGACATAGCCTGAATGTTTAAATCTGGTCATAGATGGATTTTTTTTTTCTTTATTTCGTTCAGCCAGCCTACTGTACAGAGTACTCCATCCACACAAGTGAGGTGGATGGAGGAAACCCCCCACCGCTAGGACATGTGTTCTGGCAGGGGGACTCTTCGCTGTCATAATACACTGATCAGTAGCTGCAGCTAATTGTTGACAGCCATTGACCAAAATGGTTTTCCAGCTTGTCCTTTTGCCAGAAGTTGATCCAGCTATTGACTTCTGTTAAACAGGGACTGCCAATGCCACACAAGGATACAAATTCACTGGATTTTGTCTATGCCCAGGTTTAGATCTTCGTGTTACTAAAGCAGTATTGACTGTAAACATGTTTGTGTTACTGAAATATGCTCATTCTTATTGATGTTTGTACTGCCTTAATTACTAAGACTGTTTCTGTTATGATTTGTGATATATCAATGTGTTTAGGTGTGAGATTGACATTTCCGTCTTCCACAGTCAGGTAAAGGATGCTCATTTAAATGTATCTGACCTGACTTACTATTAAAATGTGCCTATGGTAATAACAGGTCAGAAGTACATGACATAATCTTAACTTGGTGACAGGTTTGAGGGCCTGTGCACAGCCAAGACCTTGGATGCGCAGTGGGATCAGTTTGAAAGCAAAAACATGTTCTTTTAGGTCCAGCATTGTTGTTGCTCTAGGCACCTACAAGGTCGTGTTAGGTCCATTTTAATAGAAGTTATCTTTATTTGACTTTCCCATCTTTTCTTCTCCTCCTTATCTTTTTCTCTTGTCCTCCTGCCACCCTGAACTTTGTCCCCTCTCTTTCTGACTGCAGTATCTCCTTTTCTCTCCGAACTGGATCTTATTCTGCAGAGTGAGTTCCCAGGTTAGTTATTTTAATTGTGTGGGAACAGACCACCCAATGAGTGTGTAAAGCAGCCATTGTGCCATCATACAGGTTAAGGTGTCTTGATCATTTTTAAACATGTAGATCGCTTTCAAACATTTAGATTAGACCATATTTTTAAGTGTATTTTATTTATTAACCAAAGTAGATTAAATGGTTTGGTAGCACTAGTTGTTGCCCACACATGGGAAATGTTGCTATTTTGTATGCTTCGTAATCTATATAAAATACAAATGACCAAAAAAACAAAAGCAGTCTTCACTTGAACTGAATACAGCATTGTTTATGAAGATGTTTAGCATACAAAATATGCAAGTGATTTTATTATGGGCCTTTGAACCTTAGTTCTGTTTTCCACCTCTACTTTCTTTTTTCCAGATTCAGATGGGAGCAGTGGGTCTACACCTGAAAATGGAGACTCCCATGACAAAAAAGGTATTTATACAATTTGAGTTCTGAGGTTGTTCTTGTCCATTTAATCAAAATAGTTGCCATTTTTGTGTGTGTATCTATTGGGATTAACGTTATGGTTTACCAGTTAGCCATGAGGAGCTCTGCATAACATTGATCCATATGGAAGGGTGCCAAAAAAAAGAAACCTTTACACAAAAAGAACCAAATGAAAGCATGCCAGTAGTCTACCATATCTACATGATCCAATTGGGATGTGTAGGAAAAGGTGCTGGAGTCAGATATGACCAAGGAAGTTCTCTAATGTTCATAGTGATATGTTTGGAAAACATCTATTATCAACACCTTTTTTTTAAAGTATGGTAGTGGTAGCATTATACTTTAAGGCTGCTTTTCAATTGGACAATTGTTAAAAATAGATGTATGCATGGTGGTAATTACAGGTGAATACTGCATTAAAACCTTTTTCAATCTTCAAAAAAAGTTAAGCTTGGGCAGAAGTTTATCTTTCACCCAGGCTTTGATCCTTCAGACCAAGCCGAAAAAAAAATGGAGCTGCTCGAGAACAAAAGGTGACTGTCCTCCAATGGATTTGTCAAGGCCCCAACTCAGTTCAACTGAGAATCTGTGGCATTATTTAAAAGCCAGCAGCAGTATCACCCTGCAAGATTGACTTAAAGAATGGGCCAAAATAGTTTTCTAATTCTTATAGAAAAAATAAATACAAACTGAAGCAAATTTGTTAGCCATCTTGAACATTATAAAGTATTACAAAAAATCATTATACAGTTGATCTAATAATAATTTCAATCTTTCAGAGGAGAAAACAAATAACACTACTGACTACAAGTATTACTTGCGGATGTGGGCTAGTGAGAAGGAGCAAAAGAAAGAAACTATAAAGGACATGCCTAAAATGAATCAGGTAAAAATAGAAATTATTAATATTGGATCACTACAGGGTTTTCCAAGAAAGCCTGTGATGTGAAAACCTGGAAGGCTGCCATAACTGACACCATCTTCTAAATAATATTTTAGTTGGGTTGGATGTTTCTTGATTTATTATTTTCTAGACCACTGACCCAAAAAACTATGAAGATTATTGTATTATTATTATTATTATTATTATTATTATTATACAGGATTCATACAGCACCAACAGTTTGCACAGCACTTTCGTGGACAGCCTGTACAGTTACAATACAATTCAATAAGGAGGAGTAAGAGGGCCATGCTTGTTAGAGGTTGAAATCGTATATGAGGGAGATGAGCAGTGGCAGCTCACGTATTCTCAGTTTTGTCTCCTTTTCATTTCTGGTTAGCAGAAGTGCTTTAATGAAACCAAGCATCTGAACAATGCCTTTAGTGTGTTTTTCTACATTTTCTTAGCAATGTACAGTATGTGACTTTAATCTGCTTAGTTTAACACTTTTGTTGCCACTGGTGTAAGGTTTACATCAGCAGCAGCACCTGCATGCAACCAAACTCCCACCTTTAGCAACCCAGATTATGTTTATCTTTCCTTACTGAGCTGCTAGCTTTCTAGTAGAAGTGATTCACTTGTATGAGTAATGTACTGTTTAGTTATACTGATGAGTATACAGAAGCTATTGAGTTAATTTATACAATTGTGTGTGTGTATGTATGTATATATATATATATATATTTATTTATTTATTTTTTATTATTATTATTATACAGGATTTATATAGCGCCGACAGTTTACGCAGCGCTTTACAACATTAGGGCAGACAATACAAGTACAATACAATTCAATACAGGAGGAATCAGAGGGCCCTGCTCGTTAGAGCTTACAATCTAGGAGGGAGGGTCAAGTTATACCAAAGGGTAATAGCTGTGGGGGATGAGCTAATGGAGAAAATAGTGCAGTTGTTAGATGGAGGCAGGATAGGCTTCTCTGAAGAGGAAAGTTTTCAGGGATCGCCTAAAAGTGGATACATTTGGAGACAGTCTGACAGATTGGGGTAGGGAATTCCAGAGGATGGGCGAGGCTTGGGAGAAGTCCCGGAGGCGGATATGGGAGGAGGTGATGAGGGAGCTAGAGAGCAGGAGGTCTTGGGAGGAACGGAGATGGCGATTAGGTTGGTATTTTGATACTAGGTTAGTGATGTAGCTGGGGGCAGAGTTGTGGATGGCTTTGTAACTTATTGTTAGTATTTTGAATTGAATTCGTTGGGCAAGTGGCAGCCAATGGAGGGATTGGCAGAGAGGGGTAGCAGACACTGAGCGGTTTGTAAGGTGGATAAGTCTGGCAGCAGCATTCATGATGGACTGCAGGGGGGATAGTCTGTTTAAAGGTAAGCCAATGAGGAGTGAGTTGCAGTAGTCAAGGCGAGAGATAACCAGGGAGTGAATCAGGAGCTTTGTGGTTTCATTGGTTAGAAAGGGACGTAGTTTAGAGATGTTGCGGAGGTTGAGGCGGCAAGCTTTGGAAAGTGATTGGATGTAGGGCTGAAAGGAGAGTTCAGAATCCAGGATAACACCTAGTACCCTGACATGTGGGGACGGGTGGATGGTTGTGCCATTGCTCTTGACAGAGAAGTCAAGGGAAGAGGCACGTGGGGGAGGAAATAGTATAAGCTCAGTTTTGGACAAGTTGAGTTTGAGGAAGTGGTGTGACATCCATACAGATATGTCGGTTAGTAAGTTAGTGATACGTGAAGAGACTGATGGAGTGAGTTGAGGGGTGGAGAGATAGATTTGCGTGTCATCAGCATAGAAATGATATTGAAGAAAAAATCCAAGAACAGAACCTTGGGGGACCCCGACAGAGAAGGGAAGAGGAGTGGAGGAAGTAGAATTGTAAGTGACACTGAAGGTGCGTTGGGATAGGTAGGATGAGAGCCACTGAAGAGCACAGTCACAGAGACCGAGGGAGTAAAGTTTTTTGAGGAGGAGGGGTCAACCGTGTCAAAGGCAGCTGAAAGATCCAGAAGTAGGAGTACAGAATAGTGTCCATTGGTTTTTGCAGTTAGTAGGTCATTTGTGAGTTTTAAAAGAGCAGTTTCTGTGGAGTGTTGAGGGCGGAATCCAGATTGAAGGGGATCAAGAAGGTTGTTTTTAATGAGGTGGTCACTCGGTTGTAAACCAGGCGTTCAAGGAGTTTAGAGGAAAAGGGGAGCAAGGAGATAGGGCGTAGGTTGTTAAGATTGGTAGGGTCCAAGGACGGCTTTTTGAGTATGGGGGTGACCAGTGCATGTTTTAGAGCGTCGGGGAAGATGCCAGAGGTGAGGAAGAGATTGAAGATGTGGGTTAGAGAGTGTAGGATGGGGTCAGAGGGTGACCGTAGCATTTGAGAGGGAATAGGGGACAGGTGGTTAGGTGGGCGATAGAAAGGAGTTTAGCAACTTCATCTGTAGTAGCAGATTTGAATAGGGGGAGTGTCAGTTGTACCTGTTGACATGGGGTCTTAGCTGGGGGAGATACTTGTAGAATGGAGATTTCATCACGGATTGTATCAATCTTGTTTTTGAAGTGATTAGCAATCTCCTGGGCAGTGAGTGAGTCAGTGGGTGGAGGCGGTGGAGGATAAAGTAGAGAGTTGAAGGTAGAGAAGAGTTTACGGGGATTGGATGAGAAGGTGTTAATAAGAGTTGTAAAATAGGTTTGCTTGGCAGTGTGGAGGAAAGAATAGTATTTTTGGAGGGCAGATTTGTATTGATTGAAGTCTTTGAGAGACTTAGTCTTGTGCCACAGACGCTCAAGAGCACGACTACGTTTTTTGAGACTTTTGGTGTCATCTGTTTGCCAGGGTTGTAGGGGTCGAGGCCTGATTCTGCGTGTAGTGAGGGGAGCGAGCTTGTCCAGGGTGGTGGACAGAGATTTATTGTAGATGGACGTGGCTTGGTTGGGGCAGGACAGGGGAGAGATTTTGTCATAGAGGTGGTCAGTAGCAGAATAGAGGAGAGAGGAGTTGAAGTTGCGAAAGTTTCTATGGGTGATGGTTAGGCGATTGGAGGGAAAGGTGGTGGAAGACAGGGGGAGAGAGAAACTAATAAGATGGTGGTCGGAGAGAGGAAAAGGATTGTTTGAGAAGTTGCATGGAGTGCATAGGTAGGAGAATACAAGGTCAAGGGTATTGCCATCAGAGTGAGTAGAAGCCTGTACCCATTGCTTCAGGTCAAATGAAGAGGTTAGACTAAGAAGTTTAGAAGTAGCAGGAGTGTTTGTATTAGCAGGGATGTTGAAATCACCGAGAAGGATTGTTGGAATATCCGAAGAGAGAAAGTAGGGTAGCCAGGCAGAAAGTTGATAATGGTCCAGGGGGCCGGTAAATCACAGCAATTCTTAGGGAAGTAGGAGAGAATAGACGTATACAGTGGGCTTCGAATGATGAGAGGGAAAAAGAGGGAGGAGGGTGAATAACCTGGAAGGTTATATATATATATATATATATATATATATATATATATATATTACTGTACAGAAGTTTTAGGCATGTGTGAAAAAAATGTAAATTAAGAAGATTAAGAGCGCTATCAGAAATGAAGTGTTAATAGTTTATTTTTATCAAATAACAAAATGGAAAGTAGATGAACAGAAGAGAAATCCATATTGAATCAATGCTTGGTGTGACCACCCTTTCCTTCAAAACAGCATCAATTCATCGAGGTACACTTGCACACAGTTTTTGAAGGAACTCAGCAGGTAGGTTGTTCCAAACATCTTTGAGAACTAACCACAGATCTTCTGTGGATGTAGGCTGCCTCAAATCCTTCTGTCTCTTCATGTAATCCTAGACAGTCTTGATCATGTTGAGATCAGGGCTCTGTGGGAGCCAAACCATCATTTCCAGGACTCCTTGTTCTTCTTTACACAGAAGATAATTCTTATTGACATTGGCTGTATGTTTGGGGCTGTTGTTTTGCTACAGAATAAATTTGGGACCAATCACACGCCTCCCTGATGATATGGCATGATGGATAAGTATCTGCCTGTATTTCTCAGCATTGAGGAAACCATTGACCCTGACCAAATGTTCAATTCCATTTGCAGATATACAGCCCCAGACTTGCAAGGAACCTCCACCATGCTTCACTGTTGCCTGCAGACACTCAATATTGTACCGCTCTCCAGCCCTTCGGTGAACAAACTGCCTCCTGCTACAGCCATATAAATCAAATTTTGACTCATGAGTCCAGGACACCTGCTGCCATTTTTCTGCACCCCAGTTTCTATTTTTTGTGCATAGTTGAGTCACTTAGCCTTGTTTTCAAGTTGACATATGCCTTATTGGCCGCACTTCTTCCATGAAAACCACTTGGGCCAAACTTTGCAAGACAGATGGGTGTACCTGGGTCCCACTGGTTTCTGCCAGTTCTGTGCTGATGGCACTGCTGGACATTTTCTGATGTTGAAGCAAAGTAAGCATGATGTCTTTCATCTGCTGCATTGTTTCCTTGGCCGACCACAGTGTCTATGGTCCTCAACGTTGCCCATTTTCTTTGTGCTTCTTCAAAAGAGCTTGAACAGCACATCATGAAACCCCAGTCACCTTTTAAAATTTGCCTGGGAGAGACATTGCTCATGCACCTTGTGTGCTCAGTCTTGCCATGGTGTATTACATAAGGAGGGAGTGGGTGGCGGGGCCGAGTCGTGCTCTGTCTCTCATAGACACACAAGCAGCTTGCTGTGGAGGCACTCCGCAGGGGGGTGGGGCAAGGGACACCAGCTGCAGACCGGAGAAGAGGAGGATCAGGGCAGCTCCGTGCAAAACCATTACACAGAGCAGGTAAGAATTAAGTTTATTTTTAAAAAATTTCTTTACGCCACCTACACAGCTGTTTCGCTTTCAGTTAACAACTTTGTTTCGACCTACATATGAAATTGATGATCATTAGCACCTGCTTTGTATAATCGGTTACTCATACATCTGACTTTAATCCTACAAAATCCTTGACTGAGTGCAAGTGTAAGAATCTATGCTGGTTTGAAGCCAAAGGGTCACACCAAATATTGATTTGATTTAAATTTTTCTTCTGTCTGCTTCTTTGCATTATGTAAATTGATAAAAATAAACAAAATATATTTTTGAAAGCATTCTTGCTTTATAACATTTCTTCACACCCGCCTAAAACATTTGGTATTGTAACTTCAAAGCACTAACATTCCAAAGAGTCACAGCCTGCCTTTTTCTTGACTAGCCAAAATGTCGGTGCAATGAAATAAGTATATCATTGTCCTTGTTCATCTGCGGAAGCTCATTGAATACCTACTATACCTATTTATATATACAGTGAGGGGAAAAAAGTATTTGATCTCCTGCTGATTTTGTACGTTTGCCCACTGACAAAAAAAATGATCAGTATATAATTTTAATGCTAGGTTTATTTTAACAGCGAGAGACAGAAAAACAACAAAAATATCCAGAAAAATGCATTTCAAAAAAGTTATAAATTGATTTGCAGTTTTTAATGAGTGAAATAGTATTTGGTCCCCTATCAATCAGCAAGATTTCTGGCTCCCAGGTGTCTTCTATACAGGTAACGAGTGCGCCTAATCTCAGCTTGTTACCTGTATAAAAGACACCTGTCCACAGAAGCAATCAATCAGATTCCAATCTCTCCACCATGGCCAAGACGAAAGAGCTGTCCAAGGATGTCGGGGACAAGATTGTAGACCTACACAGGGCTGGAATGGGCTACATGACCATCCCTAAGCAGCCTGGTGAGAGGGTGACAACAGTTGGTGCAATTATTCTCAAATGCAAGAAACACAAAATAACTGTCAGTGTCCCTTGGTCTGGGGCTCCATGCAAAATCTCACCTAATGGAGTTTCAATGATCATGAGAACGGTAAGGAATCAGCCCAGAACTACACGGGAGAATCTTATCAGTGATGTCAAGCTAGCTGGGACCATAGTCAACAAGAAAACAATTGCTAACACTACACTGTGAAGGACTGAAATTCTGCAGCGCCTGCAAGCTCCCCCTGCTCAAGAAAGCACATGTATAGGCCCATCTGAAGTTTGCTAATGAACATCTGAATGATTCAGAGGAGAACTGGGTGAAAGCATTGTGGTCAGATGAGATCAAAATTGAGCTCTTTGGCATGAACTCCACTCACCATGTTTGGAGGAGGAGGAATGCTGCCTATGACCCCAAGAACACCATCCCCACCATCAAACATGGAGATGGAAACATTATGCTTTGGGGGTGTTTTTCTGCTAAGGTGACAGAACAACTGCATCAAAGGGACGATGGACGGGGCCATGTACCATCAAATCTTGAGTGAGAACCTCTTTGCCTCAGCCAGGACACAGAAAATGGGTCGTGGATGGGTATTCCAGCATGACAGTGATCCAAAACACATGGCTAAGGCAACAAAGGAGTGGCTCAAAAAAAACACATTAAGGTTCTGGAGTGACCTAGCCAATCTCCAGACCTTAGTCCCATAGAAAATATGTGGAGGGAGCTGAAGGTTGAAGTTGCTAAACGTCAGCCTCGAAACCTTAATGACTTGGAGAGAATCTGCAGAGGAGTGGGACAAAATCCCTCCTGAGATGTGTGCAAACCTGGTGGCCAGCTAAAAGAAACGTCTGACCTCTGATGGCCAACAAGGGTTTTGCCACCAAGTACTAAGTCATGTTTTGCGAAGGGGTCAAATAATTATTTCACTCAAAATGCAAATCAATTTTACAACTTTTTTGAAATGCTTTTTTCTGGATTTATTTCTTGTTTTTCTGTCGCTCACTGTTAAAATAAACCTACCATTAAAATTAGACTGATCATTTCTTTGTCAGTGAGCAAAACTTACAAAATCAGCAAGGGATCAAATAATTTTTTCCCTCACTATGTGTGTGTGTGTTATATAGATATAGATATATATATAGATACACATCTATCTACTGTATCTATCTATATATATATATATATATATCTCTCTCTCTCTCTCTCTCTCTCTCTCTCTCTCTCTATCTATCTATATATATATATATATACATACATACATACATACATACATACATACATACAGTGGGAATCGAAAGTTTAGGCACCCCAGGTAAAAATGTGTATTAATGTGAATAACGAAGCCAAGGAAAGATGGAAAAATCTCCAAATGGCATCAAATTACAGATTAGACATTCTTATAATATGTCAAAAAAGTTAGATTTTATTTCCATCATTTACACCTTCAAAACCTTTGAGATTGACATCACCTGGTCTTCCCAGACGGATTGAGAACAATCCATGACACTGGCAGGTCTCAGCTTTGCAAATGGGGCAGTGCATGCTATAAATTCTGCAGGGTGCCCAAACTTTTGCAGACGCCATTTTTTTGTTTTCTGTAATTTTGAAAGTGTAAATGATGGAATGGTATTCCATATATATTCCATATATTGCTATATGGTGCTTAAGCCCACTTACTGCCACAAAGTACCCCATGATTAGTGGGTCCTACACTATCTATAGATTGGGAGATCCTGCTTCTCTGAACCATGGGAGCAATACACTCCTAGACCCCCTGTTGTGCCCCGTGGCCACACATAGTGTGAACCCAGCCTAAGGGTCAGTTCTAACCTGTCCCAGAAACTTCTTAAACAATAAAGGGTAAGCTATGCAAAAATAACTTTAAAATTGTACATCACAGGAGAGTTAAATCTTAAAATGCTGGGTTATGCTCCACCTCAAGGTGATTGGACACTGGCAAATAGCAAAGCTTGACAACACCCAGGACAGTATTCAGTCCCCAGTTGAAGAACAGGAAAGCCTTTAAGCTGCTCTGGATCCTACCTTTGGCATTTACTTTGGTAGGTGGTTGCATCTGTGAGTTAGCTGGTCGGGGGCTATACAGATCCAGGGATTTGCTGTGCTGCAGCAGAACCCAGTCCCTGTGGACTGTCCAGGGTTTGTCTATCCAGGAAAGTCAGGGTCCAATCTAACAGCACCATGGCAGTGCTGTACATCAATCATCAAGACAGTAAGTCAGGCCATACAGAAGCAGAAATCATTCTAATTTGGGTGGAACTCAGTGTTCTGGTTTTGTCAACTGTGCACACTCCGGATGTTAATGCAGACTTCCTAAGCTGTCAATGGCTGGTTCTTGGAGAGTGTACCCTCCACCTGGAGGTTGTTTCACAAGCATTGTCTTCCGATGTAAATCTGATGGTGCCCAAACTGGACGGATACAGTGGGGATGGAAAGTATTCAGACCCCCTTAAATTTTTCACTCTTTGTTATATTGCAGCCATTTGCTAAAATCATGTATGTTCATTTTTTTTTCCTCATTAATGTACACACAGCACCCTGTAATGACAGAAAAACACAGAATTGTTGACATTTTTGCAGTTTTGTTAAAAAAGAAAAACTTAAATATCACATGGTCCTAAGTATTCAGACCCTTTGCTCAGTATTTAGTAGAAGCACCCTTTTGATCTAATACAGCCATGAGTCTTTTTTGGGAAAGATGCAACAAGTTTTTCACACCTGGATTTGGGGATCCTCTGCCATTCCTCCTTGCAAATCCTCTCCAGTTCTGTCAGGTTGGATGGTAAATGTTGGTGGACAGCCATTTTTAGGTCTCTCCAGAGATGCTCAATTGGGTTTAAGTCAGGGCTCTGGCCGGGCCATTCAAGAACAGTCAGGAAGTTGTTGTGAAGCCACTCCTCCTTTATTTTAGCGGTGTGCTTAGGGTCATTGTCTTGTTGGAAGGTAAACCTTCGGCCCAGTCTGAGGTCCTGAGCACTCTGGAGAAAGTATTCGTCCAGGATATCCCTGCACTTGGCTGCATTCATCTTTCCCTCAATTGCAACCAGTCGTCCTGTCCCTGCAGCTGAAAAACACCCCCACAGGATGATGCTGCCACCACCGTGCTTCACTGTTGGGACTGTATTGGACAGGTGATGAGCAGTGCCTGGTTTTCTCGACACATACTGCTTAGAATTAAGGCCAAAAAGTTCTATCTTGGTCTCATCAGACCAAAGAATCTTATTTCTCACCATCTTGGAGTCCTTCAGGTGTTTTTTTTAGCAAACTCCATGTGGGCTTTTGTCGCGGGCACTGGCTGCAAGGACCTTTTTCTGTCCACATTCACCCTGTTATTTGGTATTTCTATATTAATCTTTTATTTTTTTTGAACTTGCCCAATACATGATTCTTGAAAGAGCTGATCACATTAACCTGCAGAGACGAACTGTCTGGTCACCAGGTCTGCCTTAAGTGTTGTGTTAATTAACATGTTAATTATATTATTGTCTTTTAAGTTTTTGCTAGAGGGGAGGGGGGAGTGTCCATGAGTCAGCCCTACCTCGTTATCTAACCCCTTGTGTTAAATGTGTATAAAAAGGCTGTGTTCTGTCCAATAAAGCAGTCAAGATTCTACAAGCTATTATCGACTAGACTTGTATTTACTGCAGCTATAATATTATATCTGTCTGATGGTCATACTGGAGTAAGCGGTGTTATTGACGGAGGCACTCAGTGGAGTGTGGGATAGGATCCGTCACAATTGGTGGCAAGCTCTGGGATGCTCCTCTTGCCTAGGCACACCCAAATCACCACCGGGACCCCCTGCTCCTAACAGCAGATGGAACATCACTACGCCAGACTCAAGCGCAGCACCTTGAAGGATCTCTTGGAAGCCCGTGGAAAAGTCTCCAGCAACAAATCCAAAGCGACTCTCATCACCGAACTAATGGAGATTGACCAGGCCAGTAACCCACCAGCAGATACCTCAGAGGCGGCAAAGTTCCAGCGTGACGTCCAGTGGCGACTGGCCTTGTATGGTACTCACCCCCCGCAGGAGGTTATCAGTCAAGTGTTAACAGAGGTGTCCCAGCTGCGAATGGCTGAACTCCAGCGGGACCAAGGAGCGTCAGTTATGTTCAACCGGGAAGCTCCAGCGGCCCGCAAAAAGCTACCCTATGCCGCCTTCCGCATGTTTCAAGATGGTGAAGATGAGATGGATGTTTACCTGCAAATGTTTGAGCGTCAATGCGGTCTCCAAGGTGTCAATAAAGCAGATTGGGTCACGCTCCTGGTCAGCCGTCTCACAGGAAGGGCTGCAGAGGCGTACAATAATGTCCCTGATGAGATCAGCCAGGACTATGACCGGGTAAAAGAAAGACTATTGGCTCGCTTCGGCATTACTCCAGAGGCACACCGTTTGAGGTTTCGCAACCTCCGCCGAAAGGAGAGAGAGCCTTACACAGAATGGGCTCATCAAATGACCCGAGCAGCGGAGAGTTGGATGACCGGGCGCCAAGCTATTACCATGGCAGATGCGCTCCAGCTAATCCTCCTGGAACAATTCTATGATCATACCCCACATGAAGTTAGAGACTGGGTAAAGGATCGGCGGCCAGTCACAGTAGATGAAGCTGCCACCCTAGCTGACCAATACGTGGATTCAAGGCGGACTGTACAACCAGAGCCTAAGACCCCAGCTCGGCCTGTCCCCAACATTCCACGGAGCGTTGCCCCTCCACACCAGCCGTCAATCCCCGGCCCCACTCAGCTACCATCTTCACAAGGAAAAGGGGACCTCTGCTACAGATGCAACCAATCAGGGCATGTTAGGAGGTATTGTCCGCAGAATGTTTCCCAGGACGCGCGGAACAACAGGCCCCTTGGACCTGCCCGGGCTGCTGCACACTGTCTGGAGAGAGATGATGTGACTTACCCAAGCGAGGAGAATATTGGAATTCTACATGAGGCAGACCCTGTGCAAGCTGCCACTACAGATAATCGTTTGCACCATCGACAAGCCGTGTGGATTAATGGTCGGGCTGCCCAGGGACTGCGGGACACGGGAGCTACTATTACCCTGATACAGTCCCGAATGATAAACCCGGCAGAGCAGACGGGACAGTCTGTGGCTGTGCGGGTGGCCGGGGGAAATGTTATGCGGGTCCCCACTGCCAGGGTTCACCTTGATTGGGGTTCGGGGGCCAAAGAAGTGGAAGTGGGAATAATGCAGAACTTACCTGCAGAGGTTTTGTTGGGCAACGATTTGGGACGTTTAAATTCAGCCTTCTCCCTGGATGTATCCCCGGAAGCCTATCCTGTTACCACCCGCCAGCAAGCCCGGATGGAGGTGCGCTCCCTCGAGGACGGGACCCAGGTAAGACCTGTCACCCCTGACCTAGACTGTACTACCCCAACTAACCCTATCCCGACTTGGGCTTCTCCCCAAGAATTTGCTCAGGCAACTCTTAGCGACCCTTCCTTAGCTAGCTATAGGGAAAGAGCAGGATTGGACCCTGGGGGGTTGGAGAGGGAGCGAATAGAGTGGGTCCAGGGATTACTCTATCGGGTTACTGAGGGAAAGACAGCCTCCCATCCACCCAAGCGGCAGCTGGTTGTGCCGCAGAAATATCGTCATGACCTGCTGCGCATTGGGCATGACATACCCTTAGCCGGACACCTGGGGATGTCCCGGACCCTCCACCGTCTGACTCAGTCGTTTTTTTGGCCGGGGATTACAGGGGATGTCCGACAGTATTGCCGGACCTGTGACACATGCCAGCGGGTGGGTAAGCATGGGGGCCCGCTGAAAGCTCCCCTACACCCTTTACCGATCATTGATGAACCCTTTAGCCGTGTTGCCGTAGACCTGGTTGGACCATTGCCCAGACCTAGTCCTTCTGGGAAGAGATATATCCTTACTGTGGTGGATTATGCCACCCGGTACCCGGAGGCCATTCCCCTGGCAAATATCCATGCAGAAACTGTGGCTGATGCTTTGCTCCGGATCTTTGCCAGGGTGGGTTTCCCTCGGGAAATCATCTCTGACCAGGGGACCCAGTTCACTGCTGAGCTCACTCAGCAGTTATGGAGGCTGTGTGGGATAAAGCCCCTACAGAGCTCTCCCTATCACCCCCAGACCAACGGACTGTGTGAGAGGTTCAATGGAACACTGAAACAGCTGCTTAGGACATTTGCAACCTCTCACAGGGATTGGGAGAGATATCTGCCACACCTTCTCTTCGCTTATCGGGAGGTGCCGCAGGAATCTACCGGGTTCTCCCCATTTGAGTTACTGTATGGGAGGCGGGTGAGGGGGCCCCTAGATCTAGTCAGAGCCCACTGGGAAGGGGGAATTGATCCCCAAGGGTCCTCTATCGTAGCATACGTTCTTGAGTTTAGGGACAGACTGAAGGAGCTCACAGACACTGTTCAGGAGAACCTTCGGGCTGCCCAAAGGCGGCAGAAACGATGGTACGATCGTACTGCTCGGAACCGCACTCTGGAGGTTGGGCAGAAGGTTCTTGCCCTCAGACCAACCAAGCAGGACAAGTTACAGGCCACTTGGCAGGGACCTTACCGGGTTGTGGCAAAGCTCTGTGACACAACCTACCTAGTGGCTAAATGTTCGGATGAAAGAGTCCGACGGACCTTTCATGTGAACATGTTGAAAGCATACTGGGAAAGATCAGGAGAGGTAGCCACTATATGTGCTCCAGCTGTGGAAGATTCTGAGAATCTTCCCCTGCTGGTGCTCCCGGAGCTAAATAGAATTACTGCAGGGATAGAGATGATAAAGCTTGACGACCAGCTAGGGCCGACGCAGAGAGAACAAGCTAGACAGGTCCTTAGTCAGAGAAGGGAAATGTTCTCCACAGTCCCTGGGTACACTACTATGGCAGTGCACCGTGTGGAGACCCCGGGACAACTGCCACTAAGACAGGCAGCTTACCGGATACCTGACGCAGTGAGAGAGGGGATGCGTCATGAGATTAAGGAGATGCTTGAATTGGGAGTCATTGAGCCATCCAGCAGCCCCTGGGCTTCCCCGGTGGTCCTTGTACCGAAGCGGGATGGCACAACTCGCTTCTGTGTAGACTACCGCAGATTAAATGAGTGCACCACCACTGATGCTTACCCTATGCCCCGGGTCGATGATCTGTTAGATCGCATTGCTCGGGGAAAATTCCTGACAACCCTTGACCTATGCAAAGGATACTGGCAAATTCCTCTGGATGCGGAATCTATTCCGAAATCGGCGTTCATTACCCCATTTGGCTTATACCAGTCTAAAGTAATGCCATTTGGGATGAAGAATGCACCGGCGACTTTCCAGAGGATGGTAGACCAACTCCTCGATGGCCTCCAGGACTATGCTTGTGCATATCTGGACGACATTGCGATCTACAGTGATACCTGGGAGGACCATCTGGTTCATCTGGGTGTCGTGCTAGACCGCATCAAGGCTGCAGGACTAACCCTTAAGCCAGAGAAATGCAGCATAGGGATGTCCGAGGTACAGTACCTTGGACATCGAGTAGGCAGTGGACAACAACGACCTGAGCCTGCTAAGATTGAGGCCGTTGCCAAGTGGCCAACCCCCCGTACTAAAACCCAGGTCCTGGCATTCCTCGGCACAGCTGGGTACTATAGGAAATTTGTCCCGCAATATAGTTCCATCGCTAAGCCCCTGACAGACCTGACTAAGAAGCATCTTCCCCGACAGGTACTGTGGTCCCCTGAGTGTGAAGCTGCCTTCCAACAATTAAAGAATGCACTAACTTCAGCTCCTGTTCTAGCTGCCCCTGACCCAACCAAACGTTTTTGTGTCCACTCAGATGCCTCTACATTCGGTCTGGGGGCAGTACTGAGCCAAGTAGGACCTGATGGCGGTGAGCACCCAGTGGCCTACATCAGTCGGAAGCTGCTACCCAGGGAAGTCGGTTATGCAGCCGTGGAGAAGGAGTGTTTGGCGCTGGTGTGGGCTCTCAAGAAATTCCAACCTTATCTCTACGGACGATCTTTTACGGTGCTCACCGACCACAATCCATTAATCTGGCTTAATCGGGTCTCCGGGGATAATGGACGTTTGTTACGATGGAGCTTGGCACTGCAGCCCTACAATTTTACCATACAGTATCGGCCAGGAAAGCAGAATGGGAATGCTGATGGACTTTCCCGGCAAACGGAACTATAAAACTCTCCCGGACAGCCCCAAGCTGACCCGTGGTGGATCTAGTTGGGTCTGCCGGACTATGGGACAGGGGGGGGCACTGTCGCGGGCACTGGCTGCAAGGACCTTTTTCTGTCCACATTCACCCTGTTATTTGGTATTTCTATATTAATCTTTTATTTTTTTTTAACTTGCCCAATACATGATTCTTGAAAGAGCTGATCACATTAACCTGCAGAGACGAACTGTCTGGTCACCAGGTCTGCCTTAAGTGTTGTGTTAATTAACATGTTAATTATATTATTGTCTTTTAAGTTTTTGCTAGAGGGGAGGGGGGAGTGTCCATGAGTCAGCCCTACCTCGTTATCTAACCCCTTGTGTTAAATGTGTATAAAAAGGCTGTGTTCTGTCCAATAAAGCAGTCAAGATTCTACAAGCTATTATCGACTAGACTTGTATTTACTGCAGCTATAATATTATATCTGTCTGATGGTCATACTGGAGTAAGCGGTGTTATTGACGGAGGCACTCAGTGGAGTGTGGGATAGGATCCGTCACAGCTTTCATGTGTCTTGCATTGAGGAGAGGCTTCCATCGGCCACTCTGCCATAAAGCCCCGACTGGTGGAGGGCTACAGTGATGGTTGACTTTTTACAACTTTCTCCCATCTCCCGACTGCATCTCTGAAGCTCAGCCACAGTGAAAGCCCCGACTGGTGGAGGGCTACAGTGATGGTTGACTTTTTACAACTTTCTCCCATCTCCCGACTGCATCTCTGAAGCTCAGCCACAGTGATCTTTGGGTTCTTCTTTACCTCTCTCACCAAGGCTCTTCTCCCCCGATAGCTCAGTTTGGCCAGATGGCCAGCTCTAGGAAGGGTTCTGGTCGTCCCAAATGTCTTCCATTTAAGGATTATGGAGGCCACTGTGCTCTTAGGAACCTTAAGTGCAGCAGAATTTTTTTTGTAACCTTGGCCAGATCTGTGCCTTGCCACAATTCTGTCTCTGAGCTCTTCAGGCAGTTCCTTTTGACCTCATGATTCTCATTTGCTCTGACATGCACTGTGAGCTGTAAGGTCTTATATAGACAGGTGTGTGGCTTTCCTAATCATGTCCAATCAGTATAATCAAACACAGCTGGACTCAAATGAAGGTATAGAACCATCTCAAGGATGATCAGAAGAAATGGACAGCACCTGAGTTAAATATATTAGTGTCACAGCAAAGGGTCTGAATACTTAGGACCATGTGATATTTCAATTTTTCTTTTTTAATAAATCTGCAAAAATGTCAACAATTCTGTGTTTTTCTGTCAATATGAGGTGCTGTGTGTACATTAATGAGGAAAAAAAATGAACTTAAATGATTTTAGCAAATGGCTGCAATATAACAAAGAGTGAAAAATTTAAGGGGGTCTGAATACTTTCCGTCCCCACCGTATGTGGTAAATGCCCTACTCACGCTGTGGAATCAGTTCAACCTTATTTATGAATTTCCCCTCTCAAACACCTACAGTACCCAGTATTCTTTAGAGGTTAGAGAGGCATGGCATTTTTGTAATCCTCGTTGCATTGAATTGGCCCAGGAGGGTGTTGGACTTAGACATAGTCAGATTCCTTGCATACTCTCCGTGGGCCCTACTGGACCTGTTTTTCATACTGCTTTGACAGCTTGGATGTTGAAGCCCAAGTCCTGAGGAACAGAGATCTCATGGACTCCATGATTTCCATTTTGCTCTCAGAAAGCATTCCTTTCATAGGGTTTCCACCACTTTTAGAAGGCATAGCTTCCTTTGTGCAAAAAGAGAAATTTTCATCCCAGGAAATACTCAGTGGCATGGGATTTAGCCATCTTTTAGTCAGGACTAAACAAGTCCTTAGCCCTGTGGATGAAAGGTCAAATTTCTGCCTTGTGCTCCCTACTAACTCCATGACACCTCAGTCTGGTGTTGTCGCTCCATCAGAAACTGTCATTTAAACCCTTTCAGGATATTTCTCTCTCTTTCTTGTCACACAACATTGCCTTTCTTGTGACTATCACCTGGATTAGGAGGTGTCTGTTCTTTCAGTTTGTCTTGTAAGGAACCTTTTCTTGTGCTTCACAAAGATGAGGCTTTTTTTGGGAAGGTGTTCTCAGCATTTAATTTAAACCATAATTTTGCCTTCCTTTTGTCTGGCTCCAAAACATCCTAAGGTGATTGCTCTCCACTGCCTGGTTGTGGTCAGGACTGTATGTACCGATCTCACAACCATGCCCTTGACACCTTTTTCTATTGCCTGAAGGCTCTTCAAGGGGACAGCCTGCCTTTGGACCCACAATTGCTAGGTGGATTCAGAAAATCATTAGTCAGACATACATCCTGAATAGTATGGTTCCTCCCTTTTCTGTGAATGTCCACTCCATCAGAAGTGGTTTGTGGGCTTTTTATCATCAGGACTTGGTTTCCCAGATCTGTAAGGCAGCCACCTGGTCTTCTGCCTATACTTTCTCTCAATTTTACCAGGCCACAGCGGACACCAGCCTTGAATAAAAGTTCTTACATGCAGTCTTGAAAGGGTCTTGTCAGTTGTTCAACTTCTTGAATTGTAAAAGGATTGTTATTGTTGTGACTGTTAGCTGTTGTTTTGCTGTTGCCTGCCCCTCATGAAATACATGGATTGAAATGCATCCAGTCTCTGCTGGACTGGTCAGATTTTGATCCATGCATGCCCAGTCTAAAGAATTAACTCTCCTGTATCCTGTGATGTACAATTAGGATTTTTGACTTGCCTGTAAAATCCCTTTCTTCGAGGTCATCATGGGGCACAGATCCCTCCTGTCTGCTTTCACTCTGATATTTCTTGCTGCCAAAACTGAGGAAATGCAGAGAAGGGTTATGCTTTGAGGTGACAAGCTTTGCCATTTCCCAGTGTCCAGTCACCTGGAGGTGGAGCATGACCCAATTGTCTAAAAGTTAACTTTCCTGTGTCCTGTAATGTACTTCAAGGAAGGGATTTTACAGCAAAGTCAAAAATGTTGGCAAGTAACACATACGGGTTAGATTTGGGAGTCAACGCATAACTGTGCTTCATGTCATTGCATTGGGATCATGTGACAAAGTTCAGACTTCACTAGTTCTTAGCATTTAAATGTAAATCTTTCAGATATTTTCTGTTGGTACTAACCTCAAATGTTATTTTCCACAAAGGAACAATTTATCGAACTATGCAAGACTTTTTACAACATGTTTAGTGAAGATCCAGTTGAACAGGAACTCTACCATGCAATAGCAACGGTTGCCAGTCTCCTTTTACGCATTGGCGAGGTGGGGAAAAAGTTCACCAATCCTCCTCTGAGAAATTCAGGGGACACCCAGGAAAATGTCATCATGGAGCCCTCAAGCGAAGAAGGGGAGCATAATTCCAGCCCGGAGTACAGGCAGCAAATGGCTACTGAAAAGAATCCATCCAGTGATGCCATCTCAGTTCCGTGCAACTCCCAAGCTGGACATATGGAAGAAGACTTTCAGAAACTGAGAATGGAAAGTGGAAATCCAGAAAGAAACAGCCCGCCCACTCAGCCCACCTCAGATGATGAAACCAAGGATGACACTTCGGTCTCCTCCTACTCCATGGTCAGTGCCAGTTCTCTTCAGTGTGAGGATATTGCAGATGACACAGTATTAGTTGGGTGTGAAGCTGGCAGTGCAACCCCCAAATACGGCAGCACCATTGATGCCGAATGGTCTATCTCTTTTGAACAGATTCTGGCTTCCGTGCTGACCGAGCCAGCCTTGGTCAGCTACTTTGAGAAGAAAGTGGACATTGTTCAGAAAATGAAGCAGAAGAAAGTTGAAAGACAAATCAGTTCCTCCAGCGAGTATGAACTCTCTTCTGTCTCAGGATGAAATCTGTTTCTAAGTTATTCAGAAGCTGATGACTAATTCATGGGATTGTTCCATCCAAAATAGAGTTCAATTTTGGGTAGATTTTGAGAAGTTAATTTGCACAGCACCTTGAGACTTCAGAAGCAAACTGTCCACATCTGACTCTTCACTCTAGTGGCGAATATCAAAAGTTCTCACTTTTTCTATTGGGTGGTTCATATTGCGAGATATCCAGGAGGAATGAGGGCATGTGATTGGAAGACGCAGGCCCAGGAATTCCAGCAAGAAGAAAGAGCAGAGCCTCCGAGAGATAAATGGTGATTTAACCCATCAGCATCTACTCAAAACTGACAAAATTGTTGCATGGAATGACCCTTATATCAACAGACAGCAATTGTTTTTAATCACCTGTTTCCATTTCAGCTACTCCTAGCTCCAGATTTTGTGCATCTCCCACCAGTAGCCCCTGCAAGCTTCGGGAAGGCACTGCTAGTTGGAATAATCCTGCACTGCAGAATAACTTAACTGTAGCCTACACCTCTGCATGCTTATCTTCTATTTTAATGAATGGGTTTTATACTCCCCCCTATATGCGACAACATATCACTGTGTGCTTGGCTGCTCCTAGCAAGAGTTTTCCTGTTGTGTCGAACATACAGCACCAACACACGGCACTGGTGTTCCAATGTGTGATAAAATGGAGTAACAGTTGCCTTTTCTCTGGTGACTCTTTGCTTGTCTGTCTTGTGCCTAAATTATGTACTGTTGGATCCTGTTTCTGCTACCAAAGTGTAGCCAGTCAGTACTGTGTCATAGGCATGTAGCTAAAGTGCAATATATTGGTATACAGAATAGTATCCCTTTTTTTTTCCCTGAAAACTCCCAATCCATTGTATGTTGAGTTACATGCTTATTTCCTTTCAGTTTTTTTTTCCCCATTTACATATATTTTTGTTTTCAAGATTTGTGCCTGTATAGTCATGACTTTTCCATGAATGTTTTTTCTTTTTTCCTAGTTTTGTTACTACTTATTTACACTAGATACAGCCACCATTTTGGCACAATGCACTATACTGCTGCTAAATCACTGTGTTTTGTAACATTTCAGGTATCTCTCCTATTTTTCCTTTGTCTTCTTGTTTAAATTGTGTTGCCTTCACATTCCATTTCTACAACATTAATACTCACATTTTGGTATTAAATTGTGTAATACATAGCTTGACCTGTGACTTGCATCTTGGATTTGGCAAGTAGCAAAGAAATATAGAACACTGCTTACACTGAGAAAAGGGGTTGAAAATCAATGTGCAAAAAAAAAAATACAAATCCCTTCAACCAATAAAAGCAGTTTTCTCTTTACAGGCTTATTTAGTGAAGAATGCAGTCACCTCTATCAACCATTTGGACTCCTCCTCATTTGGCTGCAGTACAATGAAATGTGGTTGCTAATGCTTACTGCAATTTCACATTGTCTATGCATTGCACCTATTAAATAGCCATGTTAAACTAACACTCTTACAAGAGAAATATAAAGGCTGCTGTTGCTGACCACCTACTAAAACTAGTTAACTGGCCATAATGCTCATCTTCTGCCCTCGGTACATTCTGAGTCACTGACCTGGAGCAAATATGCAGGTCAGGAAATGCTGAGAAAGGTATGTACCGCAACAAGAGGGACAGCATGACTGCCAGGTAACTGGCACTCAATGTTTCTCTAAAGGCAAGTTTCCTTAAATAACTACACTATTGATTTAGAAGTTTTTTTTTTTTTTTTTTTATAGGTTAACGAAGCAAACCGAGGTGGTAAAATAAAGTTTACAGTAGTGTAAACCACGCTGACTTACAAGAGAAAACATTGCTTTGTGAAAGTACATACCTCCCCTCTTATATGGTGGTACGGCACTTTGCCCCAAAGGGCTTTTTGCATAGTAATAGCCATGACCATAGTTCAATGCTGGGTACCTTGTGAGAGTCTTGCTTATTTCCACATAGAATGCATGTTCTCAAATATTGTGAAAGCTAATGTACCTTTAAACAGTGTAATGGAGCGTCAAAAGGACTCTGGGGAGTCAGCATAGAACAGTGAAGGTTTGTACTGGCGCCTTATAGAGCCTGATTCTGTAGGCAAGGGTTGTTATTGTGGGCCTTTTTTAAGCCATGTAAACACTGGCTGCAGCAGATTATTTTTAAAGTATTCTCAAATTTTGACAGAGATGCTGCTATTAGAGGCAAGAAATAGTTCAGGCCATCAGACTGCATATACAATAGAAAATTTAGGTGAATTGACTATTTCAGCAAACCTGTATGCTATACTAATCTTATGTGTTGCTAATCTAGTACATGGTGAGCATAATTACTTCCTTCTAGATGCCTCTGCTGCAGCCCAGAATATTGGTTTTTCCATCTTCTAGGTTTGCATTAGACACCACATTCCACAATGCAAAGATGGTGCCTTGGTGACAATCCAGATGTGCTTACTTTGCACTGTGTCGTATGATAAGCCTGTCTCGCTATCGGAAGACTCAAACGTTTGAAAGAAACTGGAGGACATCTGCTCACAACCGATGAGGTTAGTTTTAACCTGTGTATCCAAAGTACAGGTTCATGGTAAATAAAAAGCATGCATAACAGCATAAGCTGCAATTACTGTAATAAATCAATGTCTTCTTTGCTTCCTTCACTTTAGAAAGCTCTCCAAACATTGCACATGCCTAGCTAATTAAGTATAATTAAGTCTGCACTTTAAGGCCTCATGCACACTGGACGTTTTTACAGCTGCTGTTTTTGGCTTCAGATGTTTTTTTCTGCAGCCAATAAACTCTCCAGCATGTTATCCTATGTATCCATGCACACATAGGCTGTTATCAGCAGTTTTTGGCAGGAGTGTTTTTCAGCTGTAAAAACGCTCTAACTCTGAAAAAATCTGAAAACAGCTTAAAAAACGCAGCTATTCTGCATTTATCAGCTTTTTTGAGCCATAAGCTTTTATGGAAGTATAGTTTTGCTAAAAAACGCTAGTGCAAAAACGCTGAAAAACTCACGCAACAGCTTTCTACAGCTAACGCTACTGGCTTTTTTATACACGTGACATTTTTTTAAAAAAAAGCCAGTAACTTTAGCTGTAGAGTGAGTTTTTTAGCTGTAGCATTTTTTAGAATTTTTTTTTTAGCAAAACTATAGTCCCACAAAAGCTTATGGCTCAAAAACGCAGATAAGCGCCCAATAGCTGCGTTTTTAAACAGTTTTCAGTTTTTTTTCAGAGGTGGAGCGTTTTTAGTACAAAAAAAAAAAAAAAACATCTGAAGCTAAAAACAGCAGCTGTAAAAACGTCCAGTGTGCATGAGGCCTAACAAAAAAGTAGCATTATTTAAAAGTGTTCATGTAAAATTTCCCAACAGATCTGCCAATTAATTATAGGGGTTCATTTATGAAACTGTGAATGGCATGTGTAATTACATGTATCAAACAGCTAGTGACTTGTCTGATAGCAGAAATAGTTTAGAAGATAAGCTGTCCAGTTTTTTTATGCTACATGATGTTTCTTTTTTGTGCCATTTTAATGTTCCCTGCATTTGTTTAGCACTAGTGAGCTATTAAAGAGACACCGACACTCTGCCCATTCATTACAGTGCTTCCTGATAATCAGCCCTGCCAGCAAAATATCATCACCCTTTTGCGCTCCATCAGAGCCCTCGCTCCATTACTGTAACCTAGCAAAGCTTAAAGATTAATCAATGGATCAATGAGTATACTTTACTGGGGAGATGGGCTATCAGGAGGTACCTTTATCCTGAATGAGAAGGTGTCAGTGTCTTTTTAAATAAATGTCTTCTAAGTCCCACTATTCTTTTATCCATATCACGTAAGCACCCATATGCAGTAAGCAGCATAACAGAGATCAACCAGCAAGAGAAAAATGGGGTTGCTATTCATTGATCATTGCATTTATTAATCATCATAGTTTTTTGCCTCGTAAAGTAATATGTATCTCCATCCAAAACATTTTTTCTTTTAATTTTGGAATGAGCGGATGAGGGTTTAAAAATCATCAGGTTTTTCGCACTTTTGTGCTTCCCCCCAATAAAGGATATTTTTCTTGCTAGTGACACCCATCATCTAGTCAGGAAATCTCCCCATTGGAGACACAACAGTAAAAACCCAAAATGAGGTTCTAACCCTTTTCCAGTCAACCCAATTCTAAAGTTAAAAAAAATGTTCTAAGTTCCACTTTAAGTGCATGTCCATGGAAACCAGCCAGTGATAATTTAGTAACCATATGTGTTTTGTATTGTGCATACATGCAGACCCTTCCCATACAGTAATCACTGCCTTTCATTAGCCTTGCAGTATGATTTACAGAACATTTTCACGTGTTAAAATATTAACCACAACTCACTTGTTATGCCAAGAGGACCGCTCTTACTTTGTAGGGAAACTTTTACCTAGATAAATCTGTTAGCCTTGGCTTATGCTTTTGGTAGATTGTATCTAGGATAAAGCAAGCTTTTATAAGCCATCTTCTCAATTCACTGTGTATTGTAAGAATATCATGATACTTTTTATATAGTTGATTTTCATGGATGCTATATGTTGCTTCACCAGACACGTTACTGGGATTACACGTCTTTCAGATAATACAAACTGGTCTAGATTCACTTTCCTGTTAAACGCTATATGGTGTATGAACTCTTGTGTTTACCTTTATTCTAGATGGCATCAATGGCCAACATTGATCACAACATAATTTATTATTATTTTTTAATCTACTGAGTTGATAATATGTATGGTTTTTAATCACCAATGGTCTTGTATTCAATATAAAAGATCTAAATAAACTTTGAATGGCTGTCATTTTTTTTCTTTTTTTTTTGCCCACAACTTGTAAACCAACCTACTTGTGAACAAGATGAAAGAATGGTGTCCACGGATGTTTGTTACTCTTCATAGAGCTGAACAACATATATCCTCATTGATCTATAATACGATGGACCTTCCTAAGCACTGGGCATAATCTAAACTTTCGTAAATTAGCGATTTGCAGATATGGAATCAATGATGTTCTCAAATAATAAAGAAATGAGATATGCCTAAATGTGCATACGGTTAATAAATGTGCCCTTTCAATATCTTGAAGGGTTACGAAAACAGATGACAGCTTGACAGGCTAGGGAGGTGTTCTTAAGGACCAGTTGGTTCAAGTGACATGGTCAGTGGAGCAGACTAGCATCCAAGTTCAGCACCAAGCTGGACAGATATGTCTCCAAGTCCAGGGGTCCTCAGATATGTAGATGCCCTAGTGCTGTCTTGGGATCTTTCCCTCCACTTCAACTCCACTCCACCTGCCTTGCCTGCTCTGCAGGATAAATGCAGACGGGGTCTGTCACGGACCCCCGTCCTCAACAGGATTATGTCCACTGTATACGCTTCCTTTATCCGGTACCAGCACGATCCAGGACCCCTTAGCCCACCCAGGCACTAGCCGTAACTCAGTGTAGGGTGAAAAGAAAACATAAGACTCTTTATTCAAACACATGTACCAACAGATATACACTCAGAGGACAACTCTCCCTCCTTTGCATAATGACTCAGGGCGGGGTAACAAAAGACACACACAGGTGTATTCAAACTTCTCATCAGTAAACTGTCTTATTAACAGGGAGTGCTGCTGGAGGAATTCTTGCCCCGTCCCCCCTCCCTGCCCACAGTTTACACACTAGAAACACATAACATCCCATAATAGGTTGCTCCCAGGGTAGACACAAGCAATAGAACAATGGGATACAGCCACACTTCAAACAATATAGTAAAAAGTCCACAACAGTCCATGAGACCAAGCTCATAAAATATTTTGGAAAGGTGAAATTATTTATTTTGATATTTTCTTGAGGGATACTGTTTAGAAATATCAATGTCCCAAGTGAACGAGCCCCATCACTCTTTCAGCACAAACCACACACACACAGAATCCAGGACAACCGTGTTAAAAGCAAATGCTGAGTCTGGTTGTACGGTGAGTCAGGTTAAGCTGAGCTGACTGGATTTTTTTCGGTCACCCTGTGCCCCTAAAAGGCCAAGGGTAACTTACACATAAGAGGGGCCAGGGGAGCTGGAAAATGGGCTTCCAGAGCTCTCTAGGGTAAGCTGGGTTCCACAAGCCCTCCATCCAAAGTGACTCCATTCACAGGATGCCAACGATTCTTTTCGCTCCAGCTTGGTCTCAAAGTATGTGGTACACAGTCATCTATCTACTAGCAGGCGAGCCGTGGGCTTCCAGATCGACCAATCCCTGCGACAGCAGAAATAAACTCCAGTTTTACAGCCGCTGGCTTTAATGGCATGGCTGTTGAGGCCCAAGTCCAAAGAGACCGGGATATTTCTGACTTTTATTCCTACCCAGCTCAGAGCAATGAAGGTGTCCTCTGGGGAGGTGTAACATTACATTTGCAGTCTTACTTTGCCTGATTTGAGGCTCAAAGGTTTCATCTGCAAAGGTATGCTATGGTATGTATAAACAGTGTAGTGCCAGAGTAACTGTGATGATTAACTCAATCATAAGCTTAATGTGACAAAAGTGCAAAAAAGTCCAAAAAAATCAGTGTAAGCTGATATGAATATCCAAAAAGGTTCTAAGACTATAGTTTATTTGTCCAAATGCATATAAAAGTGAAGGAAATAATAGCTGGTGCACCCATTTCAGTGAACATGAAAATATTGATCAGATTGTGTCCAAATAGCTGAACCATCACCATTGAGTGAATTGCGAACTCACCTGAACAAATGGCTGCCAGTTTTTTTTAGAGTTTTACCATGTTGTGGGTGTTGACTTGTTGCTGTGTTGCTCACCTTCACATTCAGTGCTTTGGGACATCCCAAGTAGACATAAATATGAAGAGACCCTGTGCCCTGAGATGTATAATTAGGAAATTAGGATTTTTTGTGTACCTGTAAAATCTTTCTTCTTGGAGTACATCAAAAGACTCAGGAATCAATCCCCTCTTACATGTTCCTCATTGCTTTCTATAAAACTGGGAAGATACTAGAAACACAAAACACTGAAGATGATTCTAATGATCAGAAGGCTGTTTTTACATGCTCTGGGAAGTATAGGAATTGCCATGTTGGACTGATCAGTGTCTGTCCCCAAACCTATAAATCCACCACAGGTTTCATAAGAATTTCCCCCAATCTTTTCAGCATTGTTTGCATCCCCACTTGCTATAATCCACCTGCTGCTAGCCCACTATCTAATTGGAGCACCATCAGTGAAGCAGAACTCTGCATCTAGGGTGTGTGGAGAGTTTTGTAGATATAACTACACTACACTACGTGTTCACTGACACCCACCGCCATCCGATCTGATCCTGTCCACCAAAAACAGACAGATAGTTGGTCCTGTTCCCCATCCGTCCAGAGGATCAGATGGCATCGGATGAAAATGGACAGGCTTTCCGTTTACATCCGATTGTCCCATAGAGGAGAGCAGGACTGTGTCTGCACCTCTTTAGGCTGCAAAGGCAGCCGGACAGGGATGTACATATGCCATGGCTACAGTGCTTTGCTTCTCAGCACAGCAAATATGATCCCCCCCCCCCCCCCCCCACGTCTGCAGGCAGTATGGTGCTAAACACAACATTATCAAGTGAATAAAATTCACCTTTTCAGGAGTTGATGCGACTGACATTCACTGCAGATCGCTCTTCACAGCGAGATGCAGGTGTGAGCAAGCCTTATAATGGTGTCTCTTGTTTGTCCATACTGTACACTTTTTAATGTGATAATAAAGGCAATAATTAACTTTTTAAAAAAGAACAAACATGTTACACTACCCTGCTCTGCGCAGGCGCTCCTGGCCCCTCCTCCAGCCGAGTGCCTCCAGAGAAAGCAGCCTACAATGGGGGTACCCAAGCAAGCGTGCACCTGAGCTGCTGCTCTGTGTGTCCATTCACACAGTTGGGACTCGGCCCCACCACTCTCTGTCCTCATTGGCTGTGATTGACAGCAGCGAGAACCAATGGCTCCCGCTGCCGTCTCAACCAATGAGGAGGGAGAGACCCAGGAGAGCTGAGGCGCCCGTGCACATCGCTGGAGAAAAATCAGGCCCAGGTAAGTATTGGGTGGGGGGAGGGATAGGCTGATGCACACTGAAGGTTTTTAACCTTCATGCATAGAATGCATGAAGGTAAAAAATCTTAAGCCTTTAGAGCAACTTTTTTTCCAAATATTTTCTATTAAAAAGTTTTACTTTTTTTTTTTTTTTTTTTTAAACATGCATACATACAAGCAACCAAAACAGTTGGCACTCTACAACGGTAGGGTGCATGTTATAAAAATGTTACAATTGATCTCACATCATGCATAGAATTATATGCATACTTATAGTATTATACTAAGAAAAAGAAGAATCATTGTACCATGTTAACGCACATGTCAATATCCATCACTTATAAACCATATATACAACATGTATATAAACCAAAATCCTCCTCTAGTAGCAAGGTATACAGCGATAGGCAGAAAAGACAGCCCTATATTAGTGCCACTGAACTGTTTTAAACCAAAACTAAAATCAAACCTGCCACAGTCAGCAAGATTTTTATTTTACTCTTGTTGGCTATATCATTCGCAGTCTGGACATATCAATTATCTTGAAATTTGCCTAACTACACGTGACTGAAGCATTATTATAGACCTTGTAGAATTGGCAGGGAGACAAGGACCATTGGAGCTAAGTCCCATAGTTTATTAGATTTGAGAGGGGTACCTCTAGTTTTCCAGATATGCCTTTCCCTGAGTAAGGTGGTATTTACTTGGGTGCACCACACAAACTTAGGAGGGAGGGGGCTATCCATTTCAATAGTATACATTTGCGTGCCAAATACAGAAGGCAAGTAATAGCCGTACGAACATGAGGTATAAAAAGTTCTTCATCCAGAAACCCTAGAACACAAGTCAGAGGGTCATTTTAAAGGGAGACCTGAAAAGCTTGATTGATAACTGAAATAAATGTGTTCCAATATCTTACAAGCTTGGGGCACCTCCAGAACATATGAAGATGATCAGCTGTAGAATCCCCACACCTGGGACAGTCAGGGACCTCTCTACAATGCCATTTAAATAGCTTGAGGGGGGTTGAGCCCCCCCGTTGAATAACAAAAAAGTTGTGACAAACGCTGAGTAGGGGAAATGGAAACCAATGAGAACTGTTCTCAAGTGGACTGCCATATTTCACCATCAGTTGTTGGGATATCTGATGACCAGTCCCTTCTACCATGAACCTGCACCCTACTTTGATAACTAAGCACCAATGACCCATAGATCGAGGAGATGAGGCCTTTTTCATCAGTAACATTAGCTCGTTGATCTATTTAATGTGGTGTCGATCTGTTTTAGAGATGTAAAGCTAGCTTGGGCAAGAAGTGCATTGTGTTATACCAGCTAGAAAATCCCTGCAGCTTTCCAACTCCTCCAATCTTCCTCTTTCCTAAATTGGGTGAAAACTCAAGATACTCACATATCCCATAATCCTGCGCATTTCATCCCAAACCTTGGCCATCATTAGTAAGGTAGGATACTAACAACCAGTTCAGTACCCACCCGCTTCCAATTGGGCCAATAGGTGGTATTTGGGTGACCTGGATAGCAACATTGCCTGAATGGGATCTTGGGTGTTCATGGTTCCCCATCCAGAAAATTGTTGCAGTTGGGACGCTATAAAGTCTTGCCGATGGGGCAGCCAATCCACCACCATCATTAGGCAGTTGCAAGATGGGTAACCGGATTATGGGTTGCTTTCCCTTCCAAATCAGAGTATGGAAAAAGGAATATTTCTTCTTGAACCACTTTTGAGGGACCCACACAGGAGAATTGTGTAATATTTACAGTAATTGGGGAGCCCTAATCATTTTAATTAGATTTGCACTACCCACAACCGATAGAGGGAGCTAGCACCATGCCTTACTTTTAGATTTCAATTTGTCTGACAGGGGTTGTAGGTTATATTTCAAATAATCTCGTACGTCTGGATGTACCCAGACTCCCAGATATTTAACTCTAGAAACAATTTTTTTTTTCTGTGCGCCGGCAGGGAGATCCACCTGTGTATTTAACGGGAGGAGCACAGATTTGTCCCAGTTAATCGTAAAACCAGAGAAGGATCCAAATGTAGTAGTAAGGGACATAAGGGAGGAATGGGATTCATTAGAGTCACCTAGAAAAAGTAATGCGTCATCCACATATAGAGCTAGTTTATCTTCAAACAGTCCCTTTTTGAAACTGACTATATTTCTGAATTGGCGAATCGCCTCTGCCAGTGGTTCCACCGCTAGGGCAAATAAAAGCGGGAGAGAGAGCACCCCTGGTGTGTTCCCCTATGAAGAGAAAACTACTCTGACTGGGATCCATTGATCGACATAGAGGAGTAAAGTATCTGAACCCATCTAACTAATCTAGTTCCTACACCAAAGCGTTTTAAGACCTCCCACAAGTCTGGCCACTCCACGCTGTCGAACGCTTTATCAGCATTCAACTATAGAATGACCCTGTTGCCCACATTATCAAAAGGAATTTGTTGGTTAAGAAATAACCTTCGGATATTGAGAGAAGTTGATCTGGTAGGTATAAAACCTGACTGGTCAGGATGTACCAACCGCTTCATCACCTTACTAAGTCTATGGGCTCACATCTTTGCAAGAATTTTGACATCCGAATTCAGCAAGGAAATGGGACGATACGACTCAGGGTATAAACAGTCTTTGCCTGGTTTCAGAAGCACTATTATGCCTGCCTTATTCATAGATTCTGGTAGAGAATTAGACTCATATGCTGAGTTCCGAACCTCTAACAGCTCTGGTATAAGTATATCTCCATACTGTTTATATATCTCCGTAGGGAGGCCATCTACGCCTGGTGCCCTATTATTAGGAGCTTCAGCCACTGTCTTACTTAGGTCCTCGAGCGAAATGGAGGAGGAGAGTAAATTCCTATCATCAGTGCCCAGACAAGGGAGCACAAGGGTTCTAGAAAATCATATAGTAGTTGCGGTGCATAGAGTACTTTACTAGTATACAGATCATTATAAAATTCATGAAAAGCCCCTAAGATTTGCTCTGGGTTTTGAGTAACCAGGCCTGAAGCTAAACTAATAGATGCAATATGATTTGTAGGGAATTGGGAGCTAGCTAGTACCGCTAGTAGGTGACCAGTAGTTTCGCCATCCGCCAAATAGCGACGAGTAAAAAATTGTTTACTTTCTGCTTTTTTCCTCAGTTTCTCTCTATACATTAACTGAGCATCCTTCCAGGAACGGAGGGATTGCGGGGACAGGTTGGATACATACATGTTCTCAGTTCTGTGCACCTCAGTTGATAAAAAACTCTCGCACTCCCTGCTAGATTTCTTAAAATGGCTTATCTCCTTGATTAATAGCCCCCTCAAATATGCTTTCATAGCATCCTATATTTAAAATAGTGAGGTCAACCCTTTGTTGGTCTGCAAAAATTCAGTTATATACCCTGTAATAGATTCGCCACACGGGAGTGCCTGTAGTCAAAATGGACTAACCTTCCAGAAGGTGCGTTTACGCCAATGAGATAAAGATTTGGGGGACACACCCTAAAAGATGCATTAAAGATGGTGCAGCCATAAGACCATACAAACAGAACAAAATATTACAGCGCACACATGCAAAAATGTCATTTAACTCCTGCAAGGTTTACGACAATGAGATAAACGCATCTTAACCACTTGCCGACCGCCTCACGCATATATACGTGAACAGAGCGGCACGGGCAGGCAAAATCACATACCTGGTACGTGATTGCCTTCCCGCGGGCGGGGGGTCCGATCGGACACCCCCCCCCGGTGCCAGCGGCGGTCGGCTTTTGTCTGGGAGCGTTCCGTGATGAGGGGGAGGCCATCTGAACGTGGCCCCCCCCTCGCGATCGCTCCCAGCCAATGAGAAACATCCTCTGCCTCTGTATAGTACACACAGGCAGAGAATGTGATGTCATCTCTCCTCGGCTTGGCAGTTTCCGTTCCAGCGCCGAGGAGAGAAGACATGTGAGTGCACAAAACATACACACACACACACACAGTAGAACATGCCAGGCATACTTTACACCCCCGATTGCCCCCCCGATCCCCCCCAATCACCCCTCCCCCCCCTGTCAAACTGACACCAAGCAGTGTTTTTTTTTTTTCTGATTACTGCATGGTGTCAGTTTGTGACAGTTAGAAGTGTTAGGTCAGTGAGTGTTAGCCCCCTGTAGGTCTAGGATACCCCCCTAACCCCCCCTAATAAAGTTTTAACCCCTTGATCACCCCCCGTCACCAGTGTCGCTAAGCGATCATTTTTCTGATCGCTGTATTAGTGTCGCTGGTGACGCTAGTTAGGGACGTAAATAATTAGGTTCGCCGTCAGCGTTTTATAGCGACAGGGACCCCCATATACTATCTAATAAAGGTTTTAACCCCTTTATTGCCCCCTAGTTAACCCTTTCACCACTGATCACCGTATAACTGTTATGGTTGACGCTGGTTAGTTCGTTTCTTTTTTATAGTGTCAGGGCACCCGCCGTTTATTACCGAATAAAGGTTTAGCCCCCTGATCGCCCGGCGGTGATATGCGTCGCCCCAGGCAGCGTCAGATTAGCGCCAGTACTGCTAACACCCACGCACGCAGCATACGCCTCCCTTAGTGGTATAGTATCTGTACGGATCAATATCTGATCCGATCAGATCTATACTAGCGTCCCCAGCAGTTTAGGGTTCCCAAAAACGCAGTGTTAGCGGGATCAGCCCAGATACCTGCTAGCACCTGCGTTTTGCCCCTCCGCCGGGCCAGCCCAGCCCACCCAAGGGCAGTATCGATCGATCACTGTCACTTACAAAACACTAAACGCATAACTGCAGCGTTCGCAGATTCAGGCCTGATCCCTGCGATCGCTAACAGTTTTTTTGGTAGCGTTTTGCTGAACTGGCAAGCACCAGCCCCAGGCAGCGTCAGGTTAGCGCCAGTACCGCTAACACCCACGCACGCAGTATACACCTCCCTTAGTGGTATAGTATCTGTACGGATCAATATCTGATCAGATCAGATCTATACTGGCGTCCCCAGCAGTTTAGGGTTCCCAAAAACGCAGTGTTAGCGGGATCAGCCCAGATACCTGCTAGCACCTGCGTTTTGCCCCTCCGCCTGGCCCGGCCCAGCCCACCCAAGTGCAGTATCGATCGATCACTGTCACTTACAAAACACTAAACGCATAACTGCAGCGTTCGCAGAGTCAGGCCTGATCCCTGCGATCGCTAACAGATTTTTTGGTAGCGTTTTGGTGAACTGGCAAGCACCAGCCCCAGGCAGCGTCAGGTTAGCGCCAGTACCGCTAACACCCACGCACGCAGCATACGCCTCCCTTAGTGGTATAGTATCTGAACGGATCAATATCTGATCCGATCAGATCTATACTGGCGTCCCCAGCAGTTTAGGGTTCCCAAAAATGCAGTGTTAGCGGGATCAGCCCAGATACCTGCTAGCACCTGCGTTTTGCCCCTCCGCCTGGCCCGGCCCAGCCCACCCAAGTGCAGTATCAATCGATCACTGTCACTTACAAAACACTAAACGCATAACTGCAGCGTTCGCAGAGTCAGGCCTGATCCCTGCGATCGCTAACAGTTTTTTTTGGTAGCGTTTTGGTGAACTGGCAAGCACCAGCGGCCTAGTACACCCCGGTCGTGGTCAAACCAGCACTGCAGTAACACTTGGTGACGTGGCGAGTCCCATAAGTGCAGTTCAAGCTGGTGAGGTGGCAAGCACAAGTAGTGTCCCGCTGCCACCAAGAAGAAGACAAACACAGGCCCGTCGTGCCCATAGTGCCCTTCCTGCTGCATTCGCCAATCCTAATAATTGGGAACCCACCACTTCTGCAGCGCCCGTACTTCCCCCATTCACATCCCCAACTGTCACGGAACGTCCCACACTCCGCTTGAGTGCTTCCATCATATACCACTTCCTCCCAGTCTGTATACAGATATCCCAACCTCTCTGAGCACAAAACAAGGCGACACTTGCTTGTTGCTACCAAGAACTCACTTTATTTAGAATCAAAATTACAAGGCTTTATATGCCGTTGGAACCTCCTCTAACAATACAACTGTAACTTAATTAACATGAGCTAATTATCTAATCCTTTATACAGCCTAGGTGACTGAGACATGACCTTTCGCCCAGACTTGTGGTCACCGAGCTTCACACAGTTATATCAACACAATAGCAGCTCCAATAGGAGTTGTCCCGTCTCCTACATTGTATAGAGGACAATGTCATCAGCTCATTCAATTAACATAAACAAGGTAGTTGGAATTGATGACACCAGCATCTCCTCACAGGATGTGTCCCAACAGAATGAATCAGTCTTATCAGCAGGGGGCTGCTGGAGGAATCCCCCCTCCCTCTTCAGGGACACAAATCTACAGTAAGGAGTCCCCATACAATATATACATATATACACGACTGAGTCCGATTAGTACAGTTCAGCCTGGATTTCTCATTCACCTCACAAAGAGTATTGTTCCATTGAAAATCCAGGGCCCATAATCAAAAGGCAACAGGCTTGCATACTGTCCTCTCCAACAGCCTCTGTTCTGGCTAGGTCTGTCACACCAACCAAATGCAGTCAGCTGCATGAGAGGCATTTTCTTTATGTCCTCCCGAGTACCCCTACCCAATGAACCCCCCCAAAAAAGATGTTGTGTCTGCAGTAAGCGTGGATATAGACGTGACACCTGCTATTATTGTCCCTCCTGTCCTGCCAATCCTGGTCTTTGCATTGGTGAATGTTTTGAACGCTACCATACACTAGTTGAGTATTAGCGTAGGGTACAGCATTGCACAGACTAGGCACACTTTCACAGGGTCTCCCAAGATGCCATCGCATTTTGAGAGACCCGAACCTGGAACCGGTTACAGTTATAAAAGTTAGTTACAAAAAAAAGTGTAAAAAAAAAAAAAACACAAACAAAAATATAAAATAAAAAAAAATAGTTGTCGTTTTATTGTTCTCTCTCTCTCTATTCTCTCTATTGTTCTGCTCTTTTTTTACTGTATTCTATTCTGCAATTTTTATTGTTATTATGTTTTATCATGTTTGCTTTTCAGGTATGCAATTTTTTATACTTTACCGTTTACTGTGCTTTATTGTTAACCATTTTTTGGTCTTCAGGTACACCATTCACGACTTTGAGTGGTTATACCAGAATGATGCCTGCAGGTTTAGGTATCATCTTGGTATCATTCTTTTCAGCCAGCGGTCGGCTTTCATGTAAAAGCAATCCTAGTGGCTAATTAGCCTCTAGACTGCTTTTACAAGCAGTGGGAGGGAATGCCCCCCCCCCCACCGTCTTCCGTGTTTTTCTCTGGCTCTCCTGTCTCAACAGGGAACCTGAGAATGCAGCCGGTGATTCAGCTAGCTGACCATAGAGCTGATCAGAGACCAGAGTGGCTCCAAACATCTCTATGGCCTAAGAAACCGGAAGCTACGAGCATTTTATGATTTCGATTTCGCCGGATGTAAACAGTGCCATTGGGAAATTGGGAAAGCATTTTATCACACCGATCTTGGTGTGGTCAGATGCTTTGAGGGCAGAGGAGAAATCTAAGGTCTAATAGACCCCAATTTTTTCAAAAAAGAGTACCTGTCACTACCTATTGCTATCATAGGGGATATTTACATTCCCTTAGATAACAATAAAAATGATTTAAAAAAAAAATATGAAAGGAACAGTTTAAAAATAAGATAAAAAAGCAAAAAAATAATAAAGAAAAAAAAAAAAGCACCCCTGTCCCCCTGCTCTCGCGCTAAGGCGAACGCAAGCGTCGGTCTGGCGTCAAATGTAAACAGCAATTGCACCATGCATGTGAGGTATCACCGCGAAGGTCAGATCGAGGGCAGTAATTTTAGCAGTAGACCTCCTCTGTAAATCTAAAGTGGTAACCTGTAAAGGCTTTTAAACATGTATTTAGTTTGTCGCTACTGCACGTTTGTGCGCAATTTTAAAGCATGTCATGTTTGGTATCCATGTACTCGGCCTAAGATCATCTTTTTTATTTCATCAAACATTTGGGCAATATAGTGTGTTTTAGTGCATTAAAATTTTAAAAAGTGTGTTTTTTCCCCAAAAAATGCGTTTGAAAAATCGCTGCGCAAATAAAAAAAAAAAATGAAACACCCACCATTTAAATCTGTAGGGCATTTGCTTTAAAAAAATATATAATGTTTGGGGGTTCAAAGTAATTTTCTTGCAAAAAAAAATAATTTTTTCATGTAATCAAAAAGTGTCAGAAAGGGCTTTGTCTTCAAGTGGTTAGAAGAGTGGGTGATGTGTGACATAAGCTTCTAAATGTTGTGCATAAAATGCCAGGACAGTTCAAAACCCCCCCCAAATGACCCAATTTTGGAAAGTAGACACCCCAAGCTATTTGCTGAGAGGCATGTCGAGTCCATGGAATATTTTATATTGTGACACAAGTTGCGGGAAAGAGACAATTTCTTTTTTTTTTTGCACAAAGTTGTCACTAAATGATATATTGCTCAAACATGCCATGGGAATATGTGAAATTACACCCCAAAATACATTCTGTTGCTTCTCCTGAGTACGGGGATACCACATGTGTGAGACATTTTGGGAGCCTAGCCGCGCACGGGACCCCGAAAACCAAGCACCGCCTTCAGGCTTTCTAAGGGGGTAAATTTTTGATTTCACTCTTCACTGCCTATCACAGTTTCGGAGGTCATGGAATGCCCAGGTGGCAAAAAAAAACCCCAAATGACCCCATTTTGGAAAGTAGACACCCCAAGCTATTTGCTGAGAGGTATAGTGAGTATTTTGCAGACCTCACTTTTTGTCACAAAGGTTTGAAAATTTTTTTTTTTTTTTTTTCTTGTCTTTCTTCATTTTCAAAAACAAATGAGAGCTGCAAAATACTCACCATGCCTCTCAGCAAATAGCTTGGGGTGTCTACTTTCCAAAATGGGGTCATTTGGGGGGGTTTGTGCCACCTGGGCATTCCATGGCCTCCAAAACTGTGATAGGCAGTGAAGAGTGAAATCAAAAATTTACACCCTTAGAAATCCTGAAGGCGGTGATTGGTTTTCGGGGCCCTGTACGCGGCTAGGCTCCTAAAAAGTACCACACATGTGGTATCCCCATACTCAGGAGAAGCAGCTAAATGTATTTTGGGGTGCAATTCCACATATGCCCATGGCCTCTGTGAGCAATATATCATTTAGTGACAACTTTGTGCAAAAAAAAAAAAAAAAAAAATTGTCACTTTCCCGCAACTTGTGTCAAAATATAAAACATTCCATGGACTCAACATGCCTCAAAGCAAATAGCTTGGGGTGTCTACTTTCCAAAATGGGGTCATTTGGGGGGGTTTTATGCCATCTGGGCATTTTATGGCCTTCAAAACTGATAGGTAGTGAGGAGTGAAATCAAAAATTTACGCCCTTAGAAATCCTGAAGGCAGTGATTGGTTTTCGGGGCCCCGTACGCGGTTAGGCTCCCAAAAAGTCCCACACGTGGTATCCCCATACTCAGGAGAAGCAGCTAAATGTATTTTGGGGTGCAATTCCACATAGGCCCATGGCCTGTGTGAGCAATATATCATTTAGTGACAACTTTTTGTAATTTTTTTTTTTGTCATTATTCAATCACTTGGGACAAAAAAAATGAATATTCAATGGGCTCAACATGCCTCTCAGCAATTTCCTTGGGGTGTCTACTTTCCAAAATGGGGTCACTTGTGGGGGTTTTGTACTGCCCTGCCATTTTAGCACCTCAAGAAACAACATAGGCAGTCATAAATTAAAGGCTGTGTAAATGTACCCTAGTTTGTAGGCGCTATAACTTTTGCGCAAACCAATAAATATACACTTATTGACATTTTTTTTACCAAAGACATGTGGCCGAATACATTTTGGCCTAAATGTATGACTAAAATTGAGTTTATTGGATTTTTTTTAGAACAAAAAGTAGAAAATATCATTTTTTTTCAAAATTTTCGGTCTTTTTCCGTGTATAGCCCAAAAAATAAAACCGGCAGAGGTGATCAAATACCATCAAAAGAAAGCTCTATTTGTGGGAAGAAAAGGACGCAAATTTCATTTGGGTACTGCATTGCATGGCCACGCAATTAGCAGTTAAAGCGACGCAGTGCCAAATTGTAAAAAGTGCTCTGGTCAGGAAGGGGGTAAATCCTTCCGGGGCTGAAGTGGTTAAAGCAGAGTTCCACCTAAAAATGGAACTTCCGCTTTAAGGGAAGGTGACCCCCTGACATGCCACATTTGGCATGTCATTTTTTTGGAGGGGAGGGAGCAGAAACCCTCTTTTTAGAGGGTTCCAGCTCCTACTTCGTCCCGGGGCACCGAGGCACCGGAAGTAAGTTCACCTCTCCCCCTCCCTCTTGGCAATCATCTGGGACATGTCATAGGCCCCAGATGATTGCCCGGCCAGTCACAGCGTGCTGCGCAGCTTGCGCATTCGCAGTGCGTGCTGGGCTGTGAAGCCACAGCTGGTCGCCCACAGTGACAATGCCGGCGCCGCAGACAGGAGGGGAGACGAGCGAGGCTTCGTTCCCCGCATCGCTGGACCCTGGGACAGGTAAGTGTCTGATTATTAAACAAATACTGCAGCTGCTGACTTTAATTTTTTTTTTAAGCGGAACTCCGCTTTAAGAACTAAAGAGGAATGATCAGAGAGGCCCCTAGCTTGATTGGAAATATCAGTTATGCGCGACAGCAGAGAGTCTGTACCTAGGGCCATGTCGATTCTGGAAAGTGTTTGATATGTACTGGAACAACAAGAATATTGAGAGGCATGGGGATTACTTACACACCATATATCCCTAAGGCCTAATTTTTATATCTGGCAAAAAACTGAGCCACAGATGGACACGGTTACAAACAGCGTTAAAATCACCTATCACCAGAAAGAGAAACCCCAGGGTTATCGGCAAGTATCTTTGCCATCACCTGGGTTACCTCGCTGTTATATGGAGGAGGTAAATAAACATTTCCCAGTATACACAAGAAATTGTCAATAGAGCAGATAAGAAAAATGTATCTCCCCTTGGTGTCAATAATAGCTTTCTGACAGGAGAACTATACCCGAATTTAGAATACTGACACCTCTAGCAATGGTGTTGTTAGTTAAATGCGTTTCTTGGGGGGGGGGGCTTGGCCGTACTTGTAAGCGGACGTGAGTTACTTTAGCTTCACAATCATCCTGCCTAACATCCTGCTGAGAGATCTGAATACCTACAGTCCATGACCTTGAAAGATAGGTTCCTGGAGAAGGGTTATAACTCTATGGATTTAGATAATGAGATCGAAAGTGCTTGTGCAACAGACCGTCAGTCATTATTAGAGGATAGACCTAGACAAACGAATGATGAATTCAAATGGTCCTTCTTGACATCTTTCTCCATGCAGCACAAGCATGTTAAGAAAATCTTTGAAAATCACTGGGATGTTTTAAAAACTGATAAAATCTTGGGACCTCTGTTGCCTAAGACTCCAATGGTGGTGTTTAAGGGTGTGCCATCTCTCCGGAATAGGTTAGCACCTAATGTCATCAACCCACCAGAGAGACCATCCTTTTTCCACAACTTGATTGGATTTTATCCTTGTAAAAAGTGCTTGGTCTGTAAAGTCAATACCTGTGGCAGAAGGGCTAGTCATAGTTTTTCTTCCACCGTGACCGGCCGTACTTACAAAATTAAACATTTCTGCACGTGTGCCACTACAGGAATAGTTTATCTTTTAACTTGCCCTTGTGGCAAGCAATATGTTGGCCGGACCATCAGATCTTTTACTACACGGGTATCGGAACACATCAATCTCGGGCAGTACTAAACACACTGTCCCTAGACACTACAGGGAGGTTCACGATCGGAACCCTGTGGGTACTCAGTTCCTCATTATAGATAGGTACGTGCCCCCCTGGAGGGGCGGGCCGATTCTTAGAGGTGTCTCGCGTTTAGAGACCTACTGGGTATATGAGTTGGGGTCCCATTTTCCACAGGGTATCAACGTGGAGTGGGACATCAACTCTTTTATTAACCAAGCTTGAATATAAATATGATCTCTCTTATTGTCTAAATGACAAAGAATATTGTTTTTTTACTATACAAGATGATTATATTATTGGTTGTCTTAATTTATGTCATGGAGTCCGGGATAATTATGGTTTAATTCAGAATGTAATTTTTGATATGTACGCTGTTGATGTCCCCCATTGGCAGTGTCCAATAGGGGACATATGGTCCATGATTCTAATATTGATCACTAATTAACCTTATGAGAATGTCCTTGTATCACCTTTATAAGGTAATGTTATTGCAAGCATTAGCCTTATGTAATAATTTTTATCCAACTTTTTTTTCTTTTTCTTTTCCAATCTGTTTTTATTTTAACACTAATGCCTTTTTCCCAAGGCGTCTTTCAGGACAGCACCTGAGAGATAGCGACTCCACCCACCGGAACAGGAAACACCTTCTTCCTCCAAACTTTAAAGGGAGGCGCCTCCCCACCATACCTCAGTTTTTGTGTTTCCTCCGGCCTGGAGGGAACATCTTTTGAGGGGGAGCAGGTTCTCTCAGGTGCTCCTGGGAGACGGGGCTTCCTTTCTTTTTTTCCTCCTTCAGGGACCCGCTGTCCTCCCGGCCTACCCAAGCCTCGGCAGTGGTAGCAAACGGGCTCCTCTTCCCCTCCTGGTGCTCGGTGAGAGCCGTAGACCCGGTGATCCGCGCGGTCATAGGGCGGCGGTGCGCGTGCGCCGCCGCCATGTTTTTTTGGCCGGCAGGCGCGGCGGAAGTGACATGGCGGGGTCGCTGGGTCAGCAGAAGCGTCATTTCCGGCGTGGATGCAAGGGGGGAGGAGGGAGGACAGGAACTGGCGCCTACTTCCGCTTCCGGTCCGGTGCAGATGCACTATGGGAGTCCGGAAGCGGCTTATAGAGCCACAAGTGAGGAGCTGCACACCAGAGATGGAGGATTCAGCGTCTGCAGCGGTGGGGACAGGCACAGGCGCCAGTAAAGCTCAGGTAGGAGCAGCAGTTTAAGTCTGCCTTTCTTCCTTTCCTGGGTTTGGTCTACTTTCTTTTTTCTTACCCCCTAGTGGCAAGGGGCCTGTCTGGGCACTAGAGGCTGACTGGTTTCTTCTTAGTGCACCTGTGGGTGATTCTTGTGTAGCTGAGACCGGGTCTCACTAAAAGGTCCCCTGGTTTTTTTCCCTTTTTTGTTTTTTCTCTCACAGGCTAAAAGCTCTGCCCCAAAAAAGAGATGTCCTTCTTGCAGGGCCAAAATGGGAGAAAATTGGAAAAAAGCCTTATGCAGTACATGCATCACTTCTTTAGTTAAGGAGGAATCAGCTTCGGTTTGTGATGATCTGGTTGCCTCTGTAAAGAAGGAACTATACGCCACGATTCAGACTTTTCGTGACTCTTTAGTTAATCCAGCTGCTAGTCAGCCATCCACTTCTGAGGCTTCCCAGGGTTCTTTTTCTTTCCCCATGGTAGAAGCTTTACCTGAAGGCCCCTCTATCAGGGAGGAGCAGTCCCCTACTCCTTCCGTTAAAGATTCGGAGGAGGAGGGTGAGGAAGCGGAGGTGGCTCCTTCCAAATTTAAGCTTTCCCTAGAGGAGGTAGACGGACTCCTTAAGGCTATCCATGTTACACTTGGCTTAACCACTTGCTTACCGGGCACTTAAACCCCCCTCCTATCCAGACCAATTTTCAGCTTTCGGCGCTGACGCACTTTGAATGACAATTGCGTGGTCATACTACACTGTACCCAAATGAAATTTTTATCATTTTTTCACCACAAATAGAGCTTTCTTTTGGTGGTATTTGATCACCTCTGCGGTTTTTACTTTTTATTAAAAAAATGTAAAAACTGAATTTTTTTTTTAAAAAAAAAGTTTATTTTTTTATATTTTGTTTTAAAAAATTTTAAACGGGTAATTTTTCTCCTTCATTGATGTACGCTGATGAGGCGGCAGTGATGGGCACTGATGGGCGGCAGTGATGGGCACTGATGGGTGGCAGTGATGGGCACTGATGGGTGGCAGTGATGGGCAGCACTGGCAGGTGGCACTGATTGGCACTACAGGTGGGCATTGATAGGTGGTACTTGTGGGCACTGATAGGTGGTACTTGTGGGCACTGTTAGGTGGCACTGTGGGCACTGTTAGGTGGCACTGTGGGCACTGTTAGGTGGCACTGTGGGCACTATTAGGTGGCACTGTGGGCACTATTAGGTGGCACTTTTATTGGGCACTGATGAGGCAGATGTGCCTCTTCCACTAAGGGACCGATGTCCCTCACATCCGATCCGGTGATCGGCTTTTTTTTCTACTCGCGCTGTCAGCGTGAGTAAAAAAAAAAAACGATTACCGATCTTTTGTTTACATCATGTGATCAGCTGTCATTGGCTGACAGCTGATCACATGGTAAGGGGCCAGGACCGGCCCCTTACACAGATCGGTGATCAGCCGAGTCTCAGTGACTCGGTGATCACAACGCGCCCGGCGCGCGCCCTGCTGGGCGCGCGCAGGGAGCGCGCACAGGGGAGGACGTCATATGACGTCCTCCCGGGAATGTAGGTCCGCGCTGTAGCCGTCATTCGGCTATAGCGCGGATGCCAAGCGGTTAAGTGAGGAAAAGAAGGAGTTATCTCTTCATGACCGCATGTATGCAGGGTTAAATGAGCCTAATGCCGCGTACACACGGTCGGACTTTCCGGCATACTTGGTCCGGCGGACCAGAGTGTGCCGGACAATCCGCCCGTGTGTAGGCACCGGCGGACTTTTCCGGCGGACTTTTTCCCAAAAGCCCGCCGGACCTAGATTTGAAGAAAGTTCTAAATCTTTCCGCCGGACTCAGTTTCGGGCGGAAAGTCCGCTCGTGTGTGTGCTGGTCCGACGGAAAGCCCGCTCGTGTGTAGGCTGGTCCGACGGACCAGATACAACACGAGGGCAGGGTATTGCATCTCACGCTCGCTGCAATAGGAAAAACAAATTTTCCTATTGCGGCGAGCGCGGGGCATACCAGGCCCTTAGGTCTGGTATGGATTATAAAGGGAAGCCCCTACGCCGAAAAAAACGGCGTGGGGTCCCCCCTAAAATCCATACCAGACCCCGATCCGAGCACGCAGCCTGGCCGGTCAGGAAAGGGGGTGGGGACGAGCGAGCGCCCCCCCCCCTCCTGAACCGTACCAGGCCGCATGCCCTCAACATGGGGGTGGGTGCTTTGGGGGAGGGGGGCGCCCTGCGCCCCCCCCCCCCAAAGCACCTTGTCCCCATGTTGATGAGGACAAGGGCCTCTTCCCGACAACCCTGGCCGTTGGTTGTCGGGGTCTGCGGGCGGGGGCTTATCGGAATCTGGGAGCCCCCTTTAATAAGGGGGCCCCCAGATCCCGGCCCCCCACCCTATGTAAATGAGTATGGAGTACATGGTACCCCTACCCATTTACCTAGGAAAAAAGTGTAAGTAATAAAACACACTACACAGGTTTTTAAAATATTTTATTAAACAGCTCCGGGGGGGGGATCTTCCTCCGGCTTCGGGGGTCTTCTTCCGGCTTCGGGGGTCCCTCCGCTTCATCTTCTCCCGGCGTCCGGTTGGTTCTTCTCCGCTCTCTTCTCCCGGTGTTCCTGTTCTTCGGCCGGCTCCTCTGCTGTCTTCAAGTAGCTCTCTTGCCAGCAGAGGTCCGGACTTCTGGGCTTCTGGGCTTCTGGGCTTCTGGGCTTCTCTTCCCCAGATGTTGACACGATGCTCTCTCCTGCTGGACTGCTCTCCGAGGGCTGCGTTGTGACTTATATAGGCGGAGACCCCGCCCCCTTTTGATGTCACAGTCCCTGGGCATGCTGGGACTGTGACGTTTTAGGGGGCGTGGTCACTGGGTGATGTTGACCACGCCCCCTAAAACGTCACAGTCCCAGCATGCCCAGGGACTGTGACATCAAAAGGGGGCGGGGTCTCCGCCTATATAAGTCACAACGCAGCCCTCGGAGAGCAGTCCAGCAGGAGAGAGCGTCGTGTCAACATCTGGGGAAGAGAAGCCCAGAAGCCCAGAAGTCCGGACCTCTGCTGGCAAGAGAGCTACTTGAAGACAGCAGAGGAGCCGGCCGAAGAACAGGAACACCGGGAGAAGAGAGCGGAGAAGAACCAACCGGACGCCGGGAGAAGATGAAGCGGAGGGACCCCCGAAGCCGGAAGAAGACCCCCGAAGCCGGAGGAAGATCCCCCCCCCCCGGAGCTGTTTAATAAAATATTTTAAAAACCTGTGTAGTGTGTTTTATTACTTACACTTTTTTCCTAGGTAAATGGGTAGGGGTACCATGTACCCCATACTCATTTACATAGGGTGGGGGGCCGGGATCTGGGGGCCCCCTTATTAAAGGGGGCTCCCAGATTCCGATAAGCCCCCGCCCGCAGACCCCGACAACCAACGGCCAGGGTTGTCGGGAAGAGGCCCTTGTCCTCATCAACATGGGGACAAGGTGCTTTGGGGGGGGGGCGCAGGGCGCCCCCCTCCCCCAAAGCACCCACCCCCATGTTGAGGGCATGCGGCCTGGTACGGTTCAGGAGGGGGGGGGGCGCTCGCTCGTCCCCACCCCCTTTCCTGACCGGCCAGGCTGCGTGCTCGGATCGGGGTCTGGTATGGATTTTAGGGGGACCCCACGCCGTTTTTTCGGCGTAGCGGGGTTCCCCTTTATAATCCATACCAGACCTAAGGGCCTGGTATGCCCCGCGACGGGGCTAGTAAGGTGTCAATCTCGCCGATAAAAGCGGCAAGATTGACATCCTTTTCTAGTCCCGTCGCACCTGAGTCACGTTCAAAATGAACGGACTTGTCCGTGTGTGGGCAAGTCCGTTCATTCTGAAAGTCCGCCGGAACTCCGGCGAAAGTCCGTCGGAAAGACGGGCGGACTTAGCCCGCCGGAAAGTCCCGGCGTGTGTGGGCAAGTCCGTCCGTTTTAAAGTCCGGCGCACCTGGCGGACAAAGTCCGTCGGAAAGTGTGCCGGACCAAGTAGGATAGAAAGTCCGCTCGTGTGTACGCGGCATAAGGGGCGAACATTTCCGGTTCATTCGGTCATTTCTGACGCCATTACTAAGGAATGGCAAGATCCAAAGAAAAAGCCCTTTTTTTCCAGAGCCCACAAAAGGCGATTCCCTTTTGAGGAGGACCCTTCTGCGGTGTGGAATAAGGTGCCCAGGTTGGATGCGGCCTTTTCACAGGTCTCAAGATCCACAGACCTGTCTTTTGAAGACATGGGTGTTCTAAGGGATCCAATGGACAAACGCATGGATCTTTTGCTCAAGAGATCATGGCAATCAATCATGAGCAATTTAAAACCAGCAATGGCCACAACCTGTGTAGCCAGGAATCTGGAATACTATGTGAACCAACTTAGATCTCATATAGTGGCAGATTCCCCCAAGCAGGAGATCTTAGATTCCTTTCCTACCCTGATTTCTGCTGTTGCTTATATTGCTGATGCTGCGGCTGAAGCTATCAAAATGTCAGCTAGGTCTGCAGCTTTAGCAAATGCTGCGAGAAGAGCTTTATGGCTAAAAACCTGGCCAGGTGATACAGCTTCAAAGAGTAAACTTTGTGGTATTCCCTTTTCAGGTGACCTTCTTTTTGGCCCTGATCTAGATAATATCCTAGACAGAACTGCCGATAAGAAGAAGTCCTTTCCGGTCAAAAAGAAAAAGCAGACCCCAAAACGTCTTTTTCGACCTCAAAAAACTCAACAGCAACAGCAGGAAAATAAGTTTCAGGGCAGGAGAAAAAATTGGTCCGCGCAAAAGGCGAAGGGCAAAGGCGGAATTCTCTTCCGTCCTCCTTCACAGGCCGAAAACTCACTATGACGCATCTCTGCGGGTCGGCGGAAGATTACGAGAGTTTCTTCCGCAGTGGTCAGTGATAACTACAAATCAGTTTATTCTGACCACTCTCTCGCAGGGTTATACTCTCGAGTTTTCCAGAAGCCCCCCAAGAAGGTTTCTGGTAACAGATGCTCCTCGAGATCCATTAAGGGCCCTGGCCATGAAATCCTCTCTGGAGGAACTGATGCAACAGGGTGTAGTAATCCCGGTGCCACCAGAGGAATGGCACGAGGGTTTCTATTCTCATGTCTTCCTGGTAAAAAAACCAACAGGAAGATTTCGTTTAATTCTAAATTTAAAGCCACTAAACAGAGCCATCAAATACAGAAGGTTCAAGATGGACTCAATTTTCACCGCCAGAAATCTTCTGACTCCAGGTTGTTTCATGGCGTCAGTGGATTTAAAGGATGCATACCTGCATATTCCAATCTCATCCCAGTCCCAGAGGTTTCTCAGGTTGGCGGTAAGGTTGGAAGGCAGAATTCAGCATCTGCAATTCAGAGCCCTCCCCTTCGGGCTATCATCCGCACCCCGAATTTTTACCAAAATAATGGCAGAAGCTCTAGCTCCGCTGCGTCTTCAGGGAATCGCAGTAATTCCTTACTTAGACGATCTGCTATTTTTCGCCCCCTCAAGAGAGGAGTTGAGGAGCAATTTAAGCAGAGCATGCAGCCATCTGGAGTCTCTAGGTTGGATCCTAAATCTCCAAAAATCTTCCCTGGAACCATCTCAGGAGATTCGCTTTCTAGGGTATATAATAAATTCGGTAAGCCAAAGAATTTTTCTTCCTTTAGAGAGGAAAGGAAAAATCCAGGATACAGTGTCCTTTTTGCAGACCAACCAGCAGCTGACGGTAAGGTTGGTCATGTCAGCCCTGGGTGTTCTGACTTCGTCAATGCCAGCTGTTCAGTGGGCAAGACTGCACTTCAGACATCTGCAGGCCTTTCTCCTGAGATCTTGGGATCACAATTTGGAATCCCTAGATTCAGAGGTAAGAGTTCCAACCCAAGTGAAGAGGTCACTATGGTGGTGGAAAAGGCAGGATATCCTATCGGAGGGGTTAGTCTGGGCCTTTCCAATCGAAAAAAGGCTGACAACCGATGCCAGTTCCTGGGGTTGGGGAGCCCACCTAGAAAAGGGTTTCACTCAGGGAAACTGGTCCAGGAAAGAGGCGACCAAGTCCTCAAACTGGAGAGAGCTCAAGGCGATCGACTTGGCTCTGAAGTCATTTGCTCAGGGGCTTCGGGCCCAGCATGTTCAAATACTAACAGACAATGCCACGGCCGTGGCTTACATAAACAGGCAGGGAGGTACAAGGAGCAAATCGCTGCAAGTACTAGCCATGAGCATTCTCCGTTGGGCAGAAGGACACCTGCTGTCTTTATCAGCAGTCCATCTAAAGGGATCCCTGAACGGGGTAGCGGATTTCCTGAGCAGAAACCCCATTCGGGAAGCAGAATGGTCGCTGAACCCAGAGGTTTTCGCCATGATTGTCGAGAAGTGGGGGCTGCCAGAGGTGGACCTGTTCGCCTCAAAGGAGAATGCCTTGGTTCCGCAATTTTTTTCCCTAAGCAATCACGACGGGTCACTAGGAACAGATGCCTTGGCGTATCCATGGAGATTCCATCTCTGCTACGCTTTCCCCCCATTCCAGTTAATTCCCTTAGTTTTAAGAAAGATTCAGGGGGAAACAGTACCGGTTATCCTAATCACGCCTTTTTGGCCAAGAAGGGCTTGGTTTTCAACCGTTCTGAAAATGGCGGTCAGGCCTTGTTGGCATCTGCCCCTCAGGCACGATTTACTATTTCAGGGGCCAGTAAATCACCCAGAGGTAGCCACTTTGGCGCTCACAGCCTGGTATCTGAAGAGCAGCTCTTAAGGAGCAAAGGTTTTTCCAACCGGTTAATCTCTACGCTATTATCCAGTAGGAAAAGGGTGACTAGAAATATCTATTCCAAGGTCTGGAAGGTTTACAATACATGGTGTAATTCATCTGACCATGACCCAGGGAGTCTTGTTTCCATTCTGGAATTTTTACAGGTTGGTGCTGACAAGGGACTAGCAGTTAGTACCTTGAAGGTGCAGGTAGCTGCGATAGCAGTGTTCCTAGAAAAATCGGTGGCCTCAGATCCGTTGGTAACCAGATTTTTCAGATCCCTTACGAGATCCAGACCAGCACCACTTAAGTTGTTTCCAAAATGGGATCTGTCGATAGTCCTCCAGGCTCTAACAAGGAGTCCTTTTGAACCTTTGGAAGAAGCGCCACTTAGATATCTCACTTTTAAGTCTGTGTTTCTGATTGCCATGGTCTCTGCACGAAGGATCAGTGAGCTTAATGCTTTATCAGTTAAGGAACCCTATTTATCTATCTTCCCAGATAGGGTTATACTTAGAACAGATCAGAAATTCTTACCAAAGGTAGCTTCAGTACAAAATCGTGTTCAGGACATTGTACTTCCGACCTTCTGCCCCAACCCAGTAGGGGAGAAGGAGACTTGTTTTCACATGTTGGATGTTAGAAGAGTTTTGTTATGTTACTTGGAAAGGACAAAGCTCTTTAGACGTTCAGATTCTCTCTTTGTGCTATTTTCGGGCAACAGGAAGGGTTGCCAGGCTTCTAAAATCTCTTTAGCAAGGTGGCTGAAGTTAGCCATTTCAGAGGCTTATTCGCATGCAGGTGTGTCTCCTCCAGCAGGAATTTCTGCACACTCAACAAGAGCATTAGCGGCCACTTGGGCAGAGAGAGCTGGTGCCACCCCTGAACAAATCTGCAAGGCGGCAACATGGTCGAGTTTTCACACATTCGTGAAACATTACAGGCTGGACCTCACATCTGCTAATGATCAGGCGTTTGGCAGAAAGGTCCTGCAAGCTGTTGTCCCGCCCTAAGGGGGTAAGTCTCTGTTATCCTCTCAGGTGCTGTCCTGAAAGACGCCTTGGGAAAAACCAAGTTAGACTTACCGGTAACTTGTTTTCCAGAAGTCTTTCAGGACAGCAACATCCCGCCCTATTGTATTGTATATACTATGCTGTGACTAACGTATGTGTTTATGTGTTCCAGCCGGGGCCGGAGGTCTTCTCTACTACAACTGAGGTATGGTGGGGAGGCGCCTCCCTTTAAAGTTTGGAGGAAGAAGGTGTTTCCTGTTCCGGTGGGTGGAGTCGCTATCTCTCAGGTGCTGTCCTGAAAGACTTCTGGAAAACAAGTTACCGGTAAGTCTAACTTGGTTTTTTCAGTGCACTGATTTATTTCTCCTCTCTGCTGACACTTCGCCTCAGATTGAGGCTTGGTTTCCTCCTTATGGAGTGCAGTGGTATTACTTCCTCTCTGTGTGATGGGAAGTGCATCACATATGAAAGTGAGGCTTGAGCAGGCTGGCTGAAAGAGAGGCTTGGCTAGTGCTCTGACCAGTTCCTGGTAGATGGACTGATTCAGGGCACAGCTTACCGTTTTTTTGTACTTATTTTTCATTTTTAATCTTCTAATTTAGAAACATGAGATACATGGTTCTCTGCTTCATTAATTTGTTCTTAATATAACTATTCAATTAGTCATCCTATGACCCTGAAAACCGGAAGTGATTCTTACTTGTTGCACTTCCGGTTTGTAGACACTCCCAGTGGGGGTCATCTTCTGTTTATAGAGCGGTGAAGTGAGGGTGGTCCATACCCCAGATGACGGCTCCTTAGCTGAAACATGTCGGGTGGACCCCTCACGATTGCCGCTATTTGATATTTGAGCTCTGTTTCGTTCTTCCAAAATGTGAGTCTGTTTTTTATTATTTTAATAAACTAGTGTTTTAAAACGTTTTTACGCTATGTGAGTTTTGTTTGCTCCTTGCATGGCATATGAAACTACACGTTTGGCTTATGCTGGATTACCTATGGGAGAGGAAGCCGTGCGGACCCCCCCCTTTTCTTTCCACCATCTGTTGATGACATCTGACAAGACGCATTTCCCAGAACCAGTGGTTATTATGCTTTTTTGACTTACGGCGTACGCCATTTCAGGTCAATTCTTTCCGGTAAGCCTCCTCTACTCCTGGTGTTGGCCCTGGCACTGATGTACAATTTGATGCCCACTCGCCAGATTTGGTGCGACTAAAATTCTGTGAATACCATCTAGCAATGCATCACCCCCTTTGAACTATTTTTCTACACATTTTTTATGGACTTCTAAAGTTTTATGTTTTTTATGTTTGGTGTCTGGCTCATGGAACCAGCACGGGTTTCTATTAATCACTGGCACATCTGATGATTAAGTATTATTGTGTATTTACTTTATATGTGATCAACACTGATTAATTATTTGACACTATCCATTTTATGGTCATACATTTTTTGGTAGTATTCACCATTTTTATATGTCTTTATTGTAATACACACGGCTGTGGATGTGATATATAGCGCCACACTTTTGTTTCTTTTGTTTGTTTTTCCTGCCTTGAGTCTATAGGTGTGTTGGCTGCTTTTCACTTTCTTTCTAAACGTAGCGCTGTACTTAATTTTTATTTTTAGATCTGAATACCTGCCTGTACTGCCGAGACACATTGCTCCCAGTGTGGAGATGTACCTGCCGAGATCTCTGCTGCCCCAAAGAAGCCTGTGAGGAGAACAGGGCAGAGATACCACAGCATGCTTGAGCGGCTGAACCAAGATAGTGGATCCTGCAGCTAAGGACTGCCAAAAAGCGACAGCGGCCAAACTGGGGAAATATGCCCATAACCTGGGTAAAAACAAGCCGGTAGCGCAGCCATCTTTCTCCATATCTCTCCGCAGCTCACTCCTCTCCCTTATCAGAGCCTCCCTGCAGGGAACTCCCAGCTGCATCGCACATGGCATCTGCCACTTCAGGACACACAGTGAGTACCTCCATGACACCAACATATGTAGCTATGGAGGTTCCTGACACTGACAGCGGGGAGCCTACACTGAAAGAGATTTTGATGGCTGCACACACATATGGTTCATCCCTTGCACACTTGACAATGGAAGTGAAAGGCATGAAGGAGGATTGAAGAATGAGAAGATGAGCTGCCTCCCCTGATGCAAGAAGTCAAAGCTACCTTAGATTGTAAGCTCCTTGAGGGTAGGGACTGATGTGAATGTACAATGTATATGTAAAAGCGCTGCGTAAATTGATGGCGCTATATAAGTACCTGAAATAAATAAAATAAATAAATAAATAAAAGCAATATCGGCTACAACATCGGATAATGCAAACGGGGTAGAAGATATGGAGAATACACTTAGACGCAATAATCTCCACATCTTTGGTATACCTGAAAAATCTGAAGGTAATAATCCTGTTGATTTCATAGAGCAATGGCTGATAGCCACTTTTGGAAAGGATAATTTTACACCATTCTTTTCAGTAGAAAAAGCTCCGCCAGCTGGGGGCAACAATAGGCCATTCTTACTGAAACTTCTGCACTATAAAGATCAAGCTATATTAAGATTGGCCAGACAGAAGAGAGACCTGGAAATATAGAATACTAAGGTCATATACTGGATTTCTCGGCTGCCATCCAGAAGCAGCGAGCTTAATTTACAGAAATCAAAAAACGATTACATGCTATCCCATTCGTATACGCCATGTTGTGTCCTGCCAAATTACGTGTGGTTGCAGATGGATCTGTCTGTTTTTTTTGAAAACCCACTTACAGCTACCAATTGGTTAGATCGGCATGAATGACAACTCCGGACGGCTGCCCACTGACCTACCTAGGCGATGCCTACTATACTGCAATTTGATATTATTGTCTCACCTTGCCTACTGTACATAGGAGCTAAGGAACGGGAAATGCAATACTTGTCCACCCTTCTATTGGTACCATTTGAGGCCAAGGACAAGACTCTGTTGGCTTCGGCCCTCTTTATTACCCCCTACGCTGCTCTGCGGGGAATGTCTGGACTGTTCGCAAGAGACTCACACAGAGTTCTGGAATTACTTGCCGAGCAACAGTTTTGTTTACATATGACTGTGTTTTTTACATGTTGCTTCTATGTGTCACCATGGTACTGTGAACTGAATTTCACTACTTCTAATGATAATTTAATGCAGTCAATAGGGATCTCCCCTTACTATGTCTCACCTTTCTAGATTATTGATTCTTGCATCAGCCAAGAGGTTATCCTGTTTGCTCCAAGACACAGCGCAAGAAGCTACTCTGACTACCCCATTGAACAATGCACCCTCGCAATTAGACTGTCCTCTCTTGGAACGTGAGAGGCCTACACGATACCAAAAAGAGAACTGCATTATTTACTTTTTTTAATCATCATGACCCAAGTATTGTCTGCCTACAAGAAAGGCACTTGACGAGGGACTCGATATCATTACTCGATCTAAATATCCGGTACAATTCCCACTCAACCCATACACGGTATTCTAGGGGAGTGAGTATTTTGATATACAGGACCGCTCCATTTAAGGTGATCTCTACCCAAATTGACCCTCAAGGCTGATCTGTCTTTTTATTGGGAAATTGGGATTCTCATGTGTGTATTGTGGCGAATGTATATATCCCTCCACCCTTTGGCATTGAGGTGTTGAAGTGTCTGTCTCAGGTTATAGCCAATCATCCACAAATTCCTGTACTAGTCCTGGGAGATTTCAATAAGGTACTAGATGTCACTTTAGACCTACATAAAAAATACTGTCCGCAAGGCCCTAGAGCTCCCACAGCTTTTGCCAGATACATTTCTGAACTTGGATTAACCGATTTTATAGCGTTGCAAATATCCCCTTAAAGCACAGTTTTCTCATGCTATTCTTTAACCCATTCTATGCTATCGCGCATAGATCTGGCACTGGGCACTGATCTAAGTTTTGAATTTTAACCCCACGGTTCAGTATCTGGCCAGGGGATTATCTGACCATTCACCAGTGCAATTCATTCTCTCTTTACATTCCTGTAACTTACCTATGCACTGGAAATTGAATCCTTTTTGGCTTCCGCTCTTTAAAAACCCAGATCACATACGATCGCAAATTCAAGGTTTCTTGATTTGAGAACAGACACTCAACATCCTCTACTGTTTAGTGGGATGTATTGAAGGCTTATATTAGAGGGTTATATATTCAGGAGATATCCTCCATTAAATTCACCAGCAAACAATGGGCTATAGATGCCAGTGAGGCAGTGGATAGGGCAGAACAGGCATATTTAGGTGCTCTTAGTTCCACTATGGAAAAGAAATGGATAGAAGCACAAAAATTCTATCGCTCAATACAACATCAACAGGCTGACAACAAATGTTTTTCACGGCACAAACATTTTTTGAAGAGGAAGAAAAGATGGACACATGTTGCCTGTAATATCTAAATCCCAACAACCACCCACCTATATACATAGGATAGCAGTTTCCCCAACGCAGACGGTTATACAAGGATTTCAGTCCTTTTATACCAACGTATATGCAGGGAGGGTCTCTTATGCTCCTAGCGAGCTCAATGATTTCCTTGATGGTATTCACCTCCCACAACTTCAAAGCTTAGAGAGAGAGAAATTAAATGCTTCTATATTCCTGGAGGAAATACAACTAGCAATGGCCACATTTCCTAATTCTAAAGCCCCGGGTAGCGACGGATTACCGATAGAAGAGAGTGGGACATAGGGGACAGTGGCTGATGTTGGCCCCATAGTGTTCGCACCCTAAAATGGCTGGACTATACCGGTACAGATAAACGATGATAAACAATACGTATAAAAGGAATTTATTACAAAAAGGAAATACATGGTATACATATTAAAATGCAAGAACAGAAATTCAGGGTTCACCAAAGAATATCTGTAAATTACAAAGTATTGACTGGTCTGGTTCTCGACTAGTTTCGCGATATTATCGCTTCCTCAGGAGGACCAATCTATAAGACAAATAATATAATGCAATACAAGCAAAAACATTATACAGTACACTACAAGTAGTGATCATAAAAACAGCATGTAAAAAGGGAAAAAATAAAACATAATTACTAGTTCGGCTTACCCTAAAATTGGGTGATCGTGTGCGGCACCGGGCCGCCTAAAAAACTCTCCCCCGCGGCGGACAAGGGGGATAATGTAGAGCCCTCTAAATGAAAAGTATAGCGTGAGTAGGGGGCCACAAAGATAGCTGATGAAAGGATACGATGGATTTAGCCATACACATATTGAAGGGGCAGGAGGGGGGAGGGAAAGAGAGGGCTGAGGGGAAGGGGGACTAGGGGAAAGGGGAAGGGGGGAATGGAAGGGGGGAGGGAAAAAGAGGAAAGGGGGGCAGGGAGGGGAGAGGGGAAAGGAGGGTAAGGGTCATGGAACATGGAGAAGGGAAAAGGAAGGGGGGGAGGGGGAAGGGAGGGGGGACGGGAAACGGGAGGGACACCGGGGAGGGGATGGTGGAGGGAAAGGAAGGAAGGGTGTAGGGGACAGGGTAAGGAGGAACAAACAATACACAGGGAAGGGGAGGATAGGGGGAGGGGGGGAAAAAGGAGCTAACAAAAGGGATTGCACTAGGCTAATAAACAATTGGAGCGTGTAATGTAGCTCACCATAAAGGTTGACCAGAGGGTAACAAAGATGCTAGCCACGAGGAGACTTGCAGTGGCGCGGGGGTCGGGTGGCCCGTAATGAGCAGGAGAGCCAAACATTTCCAGACACTGGGGCATCATGGAGGGTACAATGTGTGGAAGCCCACCACTAAGGGTAGATAACCACAGGGTTGCATGGGAGTCTGTCAATAAAGTAGTATCAAATGTAACATGAGATACAGGATAAAATCCACATGGAGGTATCTGTAATAGATAGCGTCGGGTAAAGGATAGTATCCAAGGTAAAAGAGCATACAACGTACCTATAGATGTACACCAGTGAGGTGTTGAAGGCCTCCCTTCCATCCCAGCCCCACGTCAGCAGTCTATCACGGAGAGAGCTCCGATGCTCACTCACAGGCCCGAGGGCCCATTAAGTGAGCTCCCCAACCCGGAGACGCCCACGACGCCGCCGGCCGGCAATCGTCTGACGTCACAGGGTCAGTTTCTCCGCACTGCGCAGGTGCGCGAGCCGCTCTACTGCGCAAGCGCGTTCAAGGCGAGCCCGTGGGTAGGAAACCCTGGGCTCGGCAAGGACAAGCAGGAGAGGAACACCAAGGCGTCCTCTCCTGCCAGGAGAAACACATGTCCGCCGCTTGGAAAGGCACAGGCAGCCACGGACCGCACAGGGCACCCAGGGACAGCCAAACAAAATAAACAGGAACATTGAACATCATGACAAGAATGGTAGTAAATAAATAACAGTATGTGTAGAAACAATAAGAGTGGCAGTAATTGCCACCCAATCCATTAAGGTGTTGGTAAACACAAACGGGACTTGGTCCCCATAGATGGCTCTAAGAACAGGGGCAGCAATGGCTACTAAAAGACCTTGTTGAGGGATAAGAGCATAAATGAGATGGGGCTTCCTGTTGGTGAGTGGTAGGAATGAGAATAGGGACAGGGAACAAGGAGGGGGGAGGGGGGGGTTTGGAATGTGCCATTGCGAAGGTAAAGAGTGTGTTGTAAATAATAAAGGTGATGCAGTGAAGGGTGATAAGGGGATAAATAAAAAATATACATAGTTGATTAGTTGTAATAGAAAATGAAATGAAAAAAGTGAAATGAAAAAAGTGAGAATGTGTGAAACAGTGGAACTAGATGCCTCTTTTTCCCTCCCCCCTTCCATTCCCCCCTTCCCCTTTCCCCTAGTACCCTTCCCCCTTCCCCTCAGCCCTCTCTTTCCCTCCCCCCTCCTGCCCCTTCAATATGTGTATGGCTAAATCCATCGTATCCTTTCATCAGCTATCTTTGTGGCCCCCTACTCACGCTATACTTTTCATTTAGAGGGCTCTACATTATCCCCCTTGTCCGCCGCGGGGGAGAGTTTTTTAGGCGGCCCGGTGCCGCACACGATCACCCAATTTTAGGGTAAGCCGAACTAGTAATTATGTTTTATTTTTTCCCTTTTTACATGCTGTTTTTATGATCACTACTTGTAGTGTACTGTATAATGTTTTTGCTTGTATTGCATTATATTATTTGTCTTATAGATTGGTCCTCCTGAGGAAGCGATAATATCGCGAAACTAGTCGAGAACCAGACCAGTCAATACTTTGTAATTTACAGATATTCTTTGGTGAACCCTGAATTTCTGTTCTTGCATTTTAATATGTATACCATGTATTTCCTTTTTGTAATAAATTCCTTTTATACATATTGTTTATCATCGTTTATCTGTACCGGTATAGTCCAGCCATTTTAGGGTGCGAACACTATGGGGCCAACATCAGCCACTGTCCCCTATGTCCCACTCTCTTTTCCTTGTACATATTAATTTGGATGATGGTACGGTTTAAATTCTACTACCCTTGACTACATGAGGCTATACTCACAATTTGTGGATTACCGATAGAACTTTATAAAAAATTCGGAGGTATCCTTTTACCTGAATTACTCACCACATTAAAATCCGGAAAGGAGCAGGGATCCCTGCCATTTTCCATGTATGAAGCCATAATAGTGGTCCTCCCGAAGCCAGGCAAGGACCCTGATCATACGGAGTCTTATCGCCCTATCTTGTTATTAACTACTGACTTAAAAATTCTTACTAAGGTTCTTGCCATGCATCTCTCCAAGGTAATAGCCTCACTTATTCATCCCAATCAATCAGGGGTTCATCCCTAATTGATCAACAGCACACAACCTTCGTAGACTATACCTTAATACGCTGCTCTCTACGGACAACACTGGTAACAGGGAAATCCTATCGCTCGATGGCGCTAAGGCATTCTATAGCGTAGAGTGGCAGTTTCTATAGCGAGTGCTTGATAAATATAAATTAGGAAAGACGTTTATTTCTTGACTCCAGTTATTATTATATAAAGCTCCCACTGCTCGCCTTTGAATTAACAATGTTTTGTCTTCTACTTTTGAGCTGCATAGAGACACGCATCAAGGATGCCCATTGTCCCCCTTGCTGTTTGCTCTTGCAACTGAACCATGTGTGGCGGCTATTAAAAAAGACCCCAATATAATTGGATTTAGAAGGGGAGATAGGGAGGTAAAGGTGGCTTTTTATCCCGATGACGCCCTCCTTTTTTTTGGGAGATACATCCGGCTCTCTCTTTAGCCTTATGGCGCTTATTGATAAATTCGGGTTATTTTCTAGCTTCACGATCAATTGGGATGTCTACTCTATTGCCCCTGGATCCCTTAAGTACGCCTTTACCTTCAATAGCGACACAGATTAAAGTGGTAGACACATGTCGATACTTGGAAATACATATACATCCAAATCTGGAGATGTATGTAAAGTTAAATGTTCTCTCTCTGCTACGTAAATTTCCACAAAAAAAACTGGTAGTTGGATTGAATTGCCATTATCAGTGGTTGGCAGGTGTAACCTGATAAAAATGGTTTGGGGCCCTCAACTATTATACGCTCTTCATAACGCACCGGTTTGGATCCCTATTCATGTTTTTTTAAAATGTAATACATTGTTTTGTGCGTTGATATGGAGAAAACAAACTCCACGTATTAAACTCAAAACACTGCAGGAACCAAAAGATGCAGGTGGACTTGCGGTACCCAATCCATTATATTACTATATGGCAGTGCACTTGCAGGACCTTACGGCATGGCAGGACCCCAAGTATCACGACCCTGTGAAACGCATCCTTCCAACTGTACTGTCTAACAACAATCTGATTGGGGGCTGGGGAATTTGGAGCATTATCTCAGTACCCTACCATGATAGATAAAATATGGCGTAAGGCAGAACAACACTTCCACTATTTGGGTTATGCTTCTTTTACTCACATATTCAACAATAGTCAATACACTGAGCTCCAGAAACTGCAAGGATTCTCCTCCTGGTCCTTATACGGTCTCGCATACATACCACACCTCTATCAAGGGCAAGAGTTGAAAGACTTTCAGACATTGCGAGAGGAATATGGATTGCCAAATAATTTATTCTATCAATACTTACAACTCCGACATGCTATCTCTTCTCAATCCAGACAGTCAGCTTGGATACTGATGGAACCAAAAATACTAATACACCTCCTTACTTCACTCTCTAGGAAAGGACAAATTTCACCCTTTTTTATTCCTTTTTATCCCAGGTGTCCAGAGCTATATCCTTCAGTTGCAGAACTCTGTGATCAGAAGACATAGGACATATTTCTGATGAGGGGTGGGCTGCTGTCCTAGATAATGCACCTAAGGTTTCTTTATCATCTGCACAGAAGCTTACTCAGCTTTTCATTATCCATCGTAGTTATCGTACGCAACATAAGATTTATGCATGGCACAGGAGAGATTCTCCCGTGTCTGAGGTGCGATCTGGCGAGGGGCACTCTCCTTCACATGCTATGAAAGTGTCCAAAATTGGTTTGATACTGGACGAAGGTGATTGCTTCTATTAATAGGATATGTTAATATCTTAATATTACACTAGATCCTAAACTGTACTTACTGGGCTGGCTAGATGAACAATACACTCCTCATACATTCATAGCTATTCTTAGAGTCTTGTTTATTTCCTGAAACATATTGCACTGAAATGGCTCTCTGCAACACCTCCCTCTTATGATGAGTGGGTTACGGCAATCAATACATGCTTGCACAGGGAGAAACTAGTCTACCAGCATAGGGGTAGCCTAACAAAATTTGAACAAATTTGGCATGCATGGTTAGACGCTCCTGGACTTGCCCCATTGCACCTAGTTCACAATAGAATCCTTGGTGGAAGAGTTTCCTCCGGCTTGGTATGATAGGGTTTATGCTGTACTCTTACTAAATATGGAATATCAACTCTTACGGGATTTCTCCGTATTATTGAGAATGTTGCTATATCTTCATTGTGCCTAGACATATAGAAGCTGTTTATCTGTTTCTCATTTTGTTCGGTTTTGTTTTGTGTATTCCCTTCCTTTGCTTGTTTGAAGGGGAGGGAGAGGTAGAGGGATTGAGGTTCTTATGCATCTCTCTCTCATTGCTGGAAATACATATTTTGGAACAATTATTTTGTTTATTTTGTATAATTCTGTATGCAAATTAAATTCCTCGATCTCTTGTTGTGTATGCTTGATAAATCTCAATAAAAACAATCTGATTTTTAAAAAAAGTGTTTCTTGAATGCAGGCAATGGAGGTGCCGTAGTGTGATAAGGAGTCCAGAATGGCCTTGCGCTTTGTAGAGTCTTTTAGACCCCGAATGTTCCATGAGGTCAAATTAATCTCCGATGTCATAGTAAGAAGCAAACAGACAATGGGGGGCTAATATATTGCAGGGTCAGTACAAATCTCCCACTGGCCCTATCATGAAAATAGGGATCCAGCTAGGTGGAGCGTTCAGACCCATAGTAAAGAAAAAAAGTCAAAGGGGACTGAGTAGTAGCAACTATTTGTCTATAGCAGGGTTGGTTGAATCGACCAAAAAACGAGCTAAACAAGAAAACAGAAAACATATCAAAATATACAAACAGGTATACAGAGCAATTCCCACAGGAGTATCCATGGGGGGGGGAAACATGCAGAGGCCTCTTGTGAGCCTAAATCCTACTCCCAGTGTAGTCGGGAGAAGAAAAAGTGAACCAACATAAACTCAGTGCTAGAGAAGAAATATCCGCAGATTTTAAAACTTACATACGGCCGGAAAAAAAAAAGTAATGTACAAAATACCGGTACTTAAGAGGGAGAATGGAGTCTAGCCAGATGTTGCGCATTACAATCCAACCATTGGGCAGCAAGTTTAGGGGTATCAAAGAAGTGGGTTTCCCCCTTTTGCAACCACTCACAGCTTGGCTGGGTACAGCATTGCGTATGGGACTTGCAATGCTTCACGTCATCAAATTGAGCACGCAGCTTTTGTACCTCAACTGAGAAATCCCGGAAGAATGAGATCTTTGATCCATTAATTTTGATCGGGTCCTTGGTGCGAGCCAATGTGAGGATAATGTCTCGATCCTTATAATGTAACATCTTCAGAATGAATGATCTAGGGTATCTTCCAGGAGTTACTGGGCGAGTGGGTATGCGATGTGCCCTCTCCACCGCAAAGAAAGGCGTGAAATTCTTTTTATCAAAGGTAGTAAGCAACCAATCCTTGATAAGTTCTGTTGAATTTTTTTTTTTCGGGTAGACCCAGGATAAAGACATTATTTCTCCACAGTCTATCCTCCATGTCATCGACATGATTAGCATGGCGTTGAATGACTACATGGTTAGCTAGGACATCTCTCTTAACTGGAGCTAATTCATCTTCCAGTGAACCCACTCTGCCTTCCAGTGCAGAAGTGCGCTCCAGCACTTTTTGCACATCATGACGAATTATTGACATATCCTCTCTAAGGAGAGAGGAGTTACAGCTTTAGACTGCCATGAATACATCCCTGAGAGTGGGTTCAGGAGGGGTGTCTTGCAATATAGTTGGTGTGTATACAGTCCAGCATATCAGAAGGTGGGGACCTGTCCTCTCTTGGACTATCAGAACAATTAGAAGAGGAGGAGTCACCCACAGCCATGTAATGCAGCCTGTTCACAGCCAAGGCATCATCAGAGCAGGTCTGCCTCGGCTGCTCCTCTTCAGGCAGCCATGCGAATCTCTCCCTCTCTTGCCTGTGTCCCAAGAAACACAAGGTGGGAGTGGATCAGCGCCATCTTGGATGCCCCCAGGCTGGCATCCCGGTCATCTCCTTGTTGTGCCTTGTCATGACTCTGGTGATCGGGCATCGCTGCAGTGTGATGCAGAAGAAAGAGCTGACAGTGGAGGATAATAAGTGCCGCAAAAGGGAAATACAGGACTGGTGTGAGGCTGCTAATATGCGAGGAGTTGGCGGACATGCAGAGCTCAGCATCCTCTCACATCGGTATCCCTTTAGAACAACTTTAAAATAAACACCAGTGCAGCCAGTGACCAAAGTATTTTTTCTCCTGAAAAGGTGGAACAGAGCAAGTTAGAATCTCCAGCTAAGATTCCTGTGCTGTTTGGGACCCCAACAGGATATGTCCACAAACCCTGGCATGGCTATGACCAGTTAAGGTCCTGTGAAGCTCCAGAGGCTAATCAAACTTAGCAAAACTCTATAAATCAGTAAGTCTCCATTAACTGCTGGAAGCTACCTGCTGTAAAGAAAGTTTTGGGCTTTGTTTTGAATAATTCATTCAGAACTTCATTCTGAGATTTATATGAAGTTCATACTGTGTAAAGTGAAAGCTGTTTCATTGGAATAACCTTTTTCTCTATAGCTTTTATTTTATCCACTTACAAGTATAAATGGAGTACAAGGCTTTCATATTCTGATTTAACATTTTAGCTGCCTCAACCCCAGAAGCCCTCTTCAAGGACCTAGAACGTTGTCTTGACATTTGGTTGCTCTGGTAACAAATGCCAGTACGTAAAAAAGCTTGGGCAAAGTAGCTTAGCTTAAATAAGCATGTCAAATTCCCAAGAACAAACCCCCTCAGTTCCATTTCATTAACTTTAACAGTGGGTTGATGTGTTTTGAAACTTAAACAGAACAGACAAGTTAATGCAATTTTTTTTTTTATGTTCAATCTTTTCTTTTTATTGAAAAAAGTTTTTTTAGGAACACTAAGGTTGTGAGTACTGTTATACTGTGTGAGTCTGTTATACGAAGTTAGTTTGTCAATAGTTTACAGTCAGTTTACAGTTTATAAAAAAACTAGGGCTTAGAATATATGTGAATTGGAAATCTTCTACATTGTGTCACTACAGTAGGGATATGCAGTTAGCAGATCTCCAGCTGTTGCAAAACTACAAGTCCCATCATGCCTCTGCCTCTGGGCGTCATGCTTGTGGCTGTCAGAGTCTTGCTTTGCCTCATGGGACTTGTAGTTCCGCAACAGCTGGAGGTCCGCTAATTGCATATCTCTGCACTATAGCATCAGAGGTGAAGTGAGAGGGGAAAAGGAACAGGGGAAGGGGTATAGAAAAAGTAGGTGGGGTGCAGATCAGCTCAGCAGGTTAAGTATGGGGCATAGTATTAAGATTATAGAGCAAGACAAGGGTCGCAGACATTTTTGAATTTAGGCTCCGAAGGTTGTAATCAGTGCTTGCAATTGACCTCTAAAATGTGGAGCGTTCCAGGCAATCATACTTTATCAATAGTTTGTTCCGTGGCTGTTAAGCCATGAGTCATACATGAAAATGGATGCTTGTGTGATGATCATACACATTGGGCCCATGAAAAGCTGTATGCGGTGGCCATGTTGTTCAGGTTCCAAGTCCCCCATGCCATTTTCTCATAAAAAGAGACATGGCTGCTCAACAAACTCTTAGCTGCACGCCAAACGTCCCTTATCAGTACATTGAGAGGACATGCAGGCTCCCACCCTATTCTCCCCCCCCCCCCCCAATACACATTTCAGGCTCACTTTAAGTTTAGTATTTAGGAAAGTCAGCGGATATCATCTCCCGAGCCTGCCATCACAAATACTTCAGCTGGAGCACTCAGGGAATACACATTGCCATCATGCTTGGAACGTCAGGCTAATTCAAACCCATTAAGAGTTTGTGGCATGCCAAAAAAATCTTCCCCAGGGCCAATAGGTATCATAATGCCATTCAGGCCTGGGGAGACCTTTTTCGAGAACCCCATCTCACTCACAATTTCAAATCTACACACAACTCATAAAATGAGACAGAACCAATACACATTAATATTAAGTATATATTTGAATGTAGAAGATAATACCGAGCAAATTGAGGTCATACATGACTAAGCTATAGTATACAGTAGGTGAGATAGCCGTCTCCTACCTTCTGAGTAACAGGCCTATGCGAGGGATCCCATGTTTAGTATCCCTGGACAAGAAATTCAATGCTGGACAATAATCTACCAGTTTCCAGAATGCATCCTATATATATTTGAAGATATTAATATCAGTATAAAACTGTTTGTAAGGAATGGCCACTGGGCAGTCGTAAACACAGTGACAGGAACGCTTAATTGGTCAGATCATTTCTGTCAACATCCTCCTCACCGACAGGAAAATTTGCAGTTGACAGCTCTCGTTTTAACATAAACCTGTAAAGCACCTGTCAAGTCGTATGATAGCCATTGTACCATCTTGCTTATTGATTTGGGCTCTGCTGAATCAGAACTTTATAAGTATTTACATTTTTTCAACCCTTTTTGTTTTGCTGTTGCCTTGTTGTCTCTGTTTCTTTATAATAGCTTTTTCTGAAAATATTTAAATTATCCCTTTTTTATCCCTTTGTTTTTTGGAGTTTTTAGAATGTAACTTGTTAACCACTTGTGTACCGCCTACCGCATATTTACTGTTGCAGGTCGGCTCGTCGTACAGGTTGTACATCACCGTGCTCTGGACGTTCATAATTTCAGACAAGATTTGTGTGACCGTGTGCATGCAAGACAAGTTTGAGCCAACATCCGTCGGAAAAAAATCAATGGATTTTGTTGTCGGAATGTCCGATTGTGAGTACGCGGCATAACAGTGCATATTTTTAGCACTGATCACTGTATTAGTGTGACTGGTCCCCAAAAAGTGTCAAAAGTATCAATTTGGTGTCAGATTTGTCTGCCGAAATGACGCAGTCCCGCTAAAAATTGCTGATCGCCCCCATTACTAGTAAAAAAAAAAAAAATAAATACAAATATCCCATAGTTTGTAGACGCTATAACTTTTGCGCAAACCGATCAATATACGCTAATTGGGATTTTTTTTACCAAAAATATGTAGCTGAATACATATTGGCCTAACTTGATGAAGAAATTAGAGAAAGTAAGCAGAAAGTAAAAAATATTGTTTTTTTCAAAATAAGCTCTATTTGTGGGAAAAAATGACATCAATTTTATTTGGGTACATCATCGCACGATCGTGCAATTGTTAAAGTAAAGCAGTGCCGTATCGCAAAAAATGGCCTGGTCATGAAGGGGGTAAAACCTTCCGAGGCTAAAGTGATTAGGGAGAACACAAAGTAGCCGGTAAATCTTTGTTCAAAAAGTTTGTGCTATTGGTTAAGTTTGTCAAATATGATAGAATGTCCGTGGTTCTGGGAAGCCGCTGAATCAGTTTGGGGCCGGGAACTGAGCGGGCTGGATGATTGAGCACTACCTACCATCTGAACAATACTTTATAAGTTGTCTCTACAACTGAGACACTATGGGAGCAGGATTTGGTTATTTGTGACCATTCTTTCATGCTCAAATTTGACTCCTAGATCCATTTCCTGCTGACTCACATACAGGTGCATTTTCAAAACATTAGAATTTCATTAAAAAGTTAATTAATTTCAGTAATTCAATTCAAAAAGTGAAACTTATATGTTTTATATAGATGCGTTACACATAGAGTGATATATTTCAAACATTTCTTTCTTTTCATTTTGATGATTATGGCTTGTAGCTAGTGAAAACCCAAAATTTAGTATCTCAGAAAATTAGAATATTACATAAGACCAATAAAAAAAGGATTTTTATTACAGAAATGTTGTCTTACTGAAAAGTATGTCCATGTACAGTATAGTATGCACTCAATACTTGGTCGGGGGGCTCCTTTTGCATGAATTACTGCATCAATGCAGCGTGGCATGGAGGCGACCAGCCTGTGTCACTGCTGATGTTTTACGGAAGCCCAGGTTTCTTTGATAGTGGCTTTCAGCTCGTCTGTATCGTTGGTTCTGGTATCTCTAATCTTCCTCTTGACAATACCCCACAGATTCTCTATGGGATTTAGTTCAGGCGAGTTTGCTGGCCAATTACGCACAGTGATACCATGATCATTAAACCAGGTATTGGTACTTTTGGCAGTGTGGGCAGATGCTAGGTCTAAATCGGCATCTCCATAAAGCTGGTCAGCAGAGAAGGAGTGCATGAAGTGCTCTAGAATTTCCTGGTGTAAGGCTGTGCTGACTTTAAACTTGATAAAACATAGTGGACCAACACCAGCAGATGACATGGCTTCGCACTGGACCTCATGCAATTTGGATTCTGTGCCTCTTAATTCTTCCACCAGACTCTGGGACCTTGATTTCCAAATAAAATACAGCATTTCCCATAGTCTGTGATGATTTGGGGAGCCATGTCATCTGCTGGTGTTGGTCCACTGTGTTTTATCAAGTCCAAAGTTAGTGCAGTCCTCTACCAGGAAATTCAAGAGCGCTTCATGCATCCCAGTAGAGCAGAGGTGACTCTGCTCTACTGGGACTTCTACGACAAACATCTAAAGCACTCACCTCTACAGAAACATGAAGATCTGGAAATTTGGGGCCTTGGAACCCAGAAATTGCCTTATGATGGGTGTCTGCTGATAAAGTTGGCATTCGACTTCTCTGTAGTTGGGCACACAGAAACATTTGACACAGTAGCCATTGTGTGTCCTCATCCTCCTGGAGTTCCCTGATAGTGAGGACAAATACTGCTCTCGTTAGGAGACTACTCATTCCACTTGTCTCAAAGAATGACCTAGCAGTCAGAGTGGAAAGTGTATCAGCTCCTAGTACTAGAGCAGAAAGCCCCAACTGAAGGAGTGTGAAAGTTGTGGTGACTGGACAGGGGCAAGAAGATACTGCAGCCAGGGGGCCTGGTGTGCCTTCGAGCTTTAGTCGAGTTTAGCTAGGAACAGCCAGGGCTCTTTGTTTTCCTTGAAGCCAATTCTCAGGGAAAGGACACTGGGGTGGAGTTGATCCATGAAGTAGTGTCAACGAGGGTCTTACAACGAAACCATGGGAGAATTCTCATCAGTGTCCGCAACAATACTGACTCTCCAGTGAAATTACAGGCCCAAATGCTGATAGGACAAGTGAAATCAGGTACCCCATGCTCACCAGCTGATTTGGTAATGGGAGCAGAAGATGAGATTCCAGTAGAGTAGTTCTACCCACAGAATACCCTGATTAAACCCTAATGATGAAAGAGAGCCAAAGCTCAAATCTTAATGGCAGGGGATGTTCTCCCAGAATGATTTCGATGTGATGTGTGAGAAGAGTGCCCAGAACCGAATTCACCTACCGGAAGACAAGTCGTTTAGGGAGTGGGCCCATCGTATTCTACTGTGTGATTTGGAAGATACCTGCAAGTAGTTGGCAGGGTTGAAGACAACAGGTGTCATTCAAGAGTCATGGCCCTTATGCCTCTCCCATAGTGGTGGTGATAAAAGAACAACAGTTCCCTAATAATATTCCTTGACTACAACATGCTTAACAGGAGAACTACCCCTCACCAGTATACCACCCCACGGATAGAATATATCCTCTAATGACTGTCATGGGTGAAGTGGTTCAGTGTGTTGGACCAAAAGAGTGCTATCAGAGTCCCATGCACACAGAAGGTAGAGAGAAGACAGACTTTATATGCCCACTGGGGTTCTATGAATTTGACAGAATGCCCCAACATCTGTTTGGAGCTCCAGCAACTTTCTAGCAACTGATGGAATGAACGGTGAGGGACATGAACCTGATCAAAGAGCTGGTGTACTTAGATAACATCATCGTCTTCTGCAGAACCATTGAAGAGCATTAAGTGGTCCAGGAGAAGGTTCTGAAAAGACTTCATGATAAGGGTGTTGAAGTTGTCTCTCTCTGGAGAAGTGCCAGGTCTACCAGCCTTCTGTCACTTATCTGAGACACATAGGGTTTTATTTACTAAAGGCAAATCCACTTTGCACTATAAGTGCACTGCAAGTGCACTTGGAAGTGCAGTCGCTGTAGATCTGAGGGGGACATGCAAGGAAAATAAAAAACAGAATTTTTGCTTGTACATGATTGGATGATAAAAACAGCAGAGCTTCCCCTCATTTCAGATCTAAAGTGACTGCAAAGGCAAAGTGGATTTGCCTTTAATAAACCAACACCATAGTCTCCGCTGGCGCTGAGGAAGTGTCCGTTACCGAGACCAAGTAACGTGACTAACTGAAGTTATTTTTAGGGTTCTGCTCCTACTACCAAAAAATTAGCCGAGGGATTTGCCAAGGTAGTTTGACCCCTTATTGAATTGCTGAAGAGGAAACGATGAGAAGGATCATTCAGAATTACCAAAAACAGCCAGTCAAGTCAGGAGGCCCAGGAAAACTTGAGAGTCGATCCAAGACCAATGGACCAATCGGTGTGAAGAGACTTTCTGTTAGTTGCTGATCCAACCAGACCTTATGAGTTACATTCTTATGCCAGCTGTGATGGGCTCGGGTTGGGGATGTTGTATCAGAAGCACGACGGGCACCTACGACCTGTTGCCTATATGAGCCGGAGCCATACCCCTGCTGAGAAGAACTATCCCACACACCAGCTAGAGTTCTTTGTCTTGAAGTGGGCATTAGTGGATAACTTGAAATACTTTCTGTATGGTGCAGACTTCATGGTCAAGGCCGTTAATAATCCATTCACATACTCACTACAACCAAGTAGGATGCCACAGGGCATAGTGTTTAGCCACAAGTATCATCCGGGGGTCAGAAACTGAGCTTCTGATGCCCTCTCAAGGAGATTTTATGACCCTGAGACTCCCTCAAAAAAGTGGACCCAACTGACGTCAGAAGGAGTCCAAGCTTTGTGCCAAGGAGTGGAACATCGTGTCAAGGAAGCGATAGGGGCTGAAGCTATTGGGGTTTTTGCTGCAGGTATTCCTACGCTCTACTATGACCTCACCCAAGTGAGAGATGAAGACCTGCCTACGTTTTCTATGAAAGATTTGAGAAGGGACCAGATGGAAGATTCTCTCTGCAGTCTGACTCTGAAAGCTATGGAAAGTGGACATCTACATCTGCTGTTAGTAATATCTCCAAAGGGCGCGTGTCTGGTCCATACCGGATAGGATCAGTTACAGCTTTGTGATGGGGTGGTCTATCGAAGGGGCCACTCGGACAATCCCAAAGACAGGTGGCAATTGTTCCATCCAGAAAAACAGAGAAGCTATGTTGGCTGCTTTGTATGACAATCATGACCACTTAGGGCCTGACAGAACTTTCAGTTTAGTGAAAGACTAATTCTACTGGCCTTGTAAGCAGGCTGAAGTTAATAGCTACTGTCACTCCTGCATACATTGCATACAAAGAAAGACTTTGCCCTCCAGAGCTGCCCCAGTAGGCCACATCCAAGGCCAAGAGCCTATGGAATTGGTGTGCATTGACTTTTTATGCATAGAACCCGACTCAAACGTTCTGGTCGTGACAGATCATTTCACTCATCCCACCCAGGCGTTTCTGACAAAAAAAAAAACAGCGGGCATCCACAGTAGCGAAGGTCTTGGTGGAGATTATTTATTCCTTATGGGCTGACCCAACAAATCTATTCTGATCAGGGGAGAGACTTTAAAAGCAGACTCCTCAAGAAATTCCTAGATCTGGTGTTAAAAAGTCGAGGACAACTCCCTATCATTCATTTGAAATGTTCAACCCTTCTTGACATGCTTGGGACTGTTACTACAGAGAAGAAACAACACTGGAGCAGGCACATCTCAGCAGTTGGGCATGCTTACAACAGCACTGGGAATGATGGCACAGGGTACTTCCCATATATTGTATGCTCATATTCCTGAGTGTCCTATTCCTTCAACCATGATCTCAATGTCAGTTTTTAAAGTAGCCGTTTTTCTATAATATAAAAGTAATCCAAGCAGCTTTGCAGCTTTTTCTGAATTACTTTTACAGGCAGCAGACAGGGGGGTCCGCCCCCTCCCGCCATCGCCACTGCCTTTTCTGGGCTCTCCCGTCCCATCAGGGAGCCTGGGACCACTTAGACCGGTAGCATCCTGTGCACTGCATTGTTCTTCCCTCTCTCTGTGATCAGAAACCGGAAGCAACAAGAATTTAATCACTTAGGCTTGTTTGTTGACAAGCCCTTACCGGCTTGTGATGCAGCAGATCAAACTGATCTTTGTTTAATTTGCTGCTTTGGAGGCTTGTTTCTTGTTATTTGAATTTTTCTGTACACATTTACAGCACGAATTAAGCAGTATTTATGTGCACTGAATAGTTACATACTAGTGTACTGTGGATACATATTTGAAAACCATAGGTCTGACTTAGCAAGGGAAATGTCAGACCTATACAGAGAGACTACTGCTTCCACATAGACTGCAAGGCTGGCAGGGCACAGACTTTTCTACTAAGGCTGTTGCTGCCTTTTAAAGAAAACAACGGTAGGACTTTGCACACCATTTGTATTGTTGCAAATGAGATGTATTTAGCTGATTTAACAGTTACTTCAAAAGTATGACTTCGTGGATGGCTCCCTCCTGTCGTTTATTATGTTTTTCTAAGGACCATTACACCTTGTAGGGCAATTCTTTTTGGTGTTTTGATTTAGCTGGCCTCAACTGGAATTCTAGGCTAAAGCTAACTAATCTTAACTGCTCCCACCCCACCCCCCTCTAACACCCATACAAACTAACCTGTCAAGGAGGACCTGTATAATTACCTCCTTTCACGGTGCTCACTGCTCAGGTCTGGTCACATAATCGACTACATGGCGGCTTCAGGGGAGGAGGGGGCGCCTACAATGGATGACTCATAGTAAGCATAAGCCTTTGGGTGATGTCACTGCTCAGGCATCCCAGCCGTTGTAGAGTGCTCTCTCCTCTCCCCTGGCTGAAACAGGGGAGATCATACAGTGGAACCTGGATCGGAAGGCCTTAGAATAGGTAAGTATACAGATCCTCCTTCCACAGAATAGTCAGAATAGGTGTTAGAAGGGGGTGGGAGCAGTTTCAAGATTAGCTTTAACCCTTTCGCTGCCACTGACAAAGTTTACATCGACCACAGCACAGGCTTTTTCACACATTCCTGCTATAGCAGGGTTGTCTACTAGGTCAGTCAGGGAAACCCTATTTGTTAGGAATGAGCTCAGGCGTGCTTGGATCCAAGTCTGAATCCACCTGAGTAAGCCTGCCAGGAAGCTGTCAGCTTTACGAGCCAGTCATAAGTGGGCAAGGCATACCTTGTCCCACAGCTGCAACCATTCAAGCCCCTTGTGTATGTTTGGCTGCAGGGTAGGGAATGCCCTGGGCACAGATGATTGGCCCAGTACAATGACAGCATCCTGGCAGGTTCCGACTAGCATCACACAATACCATAGTTGTCTACATTCAAACTAAGGGTCACCTCACCATATATGTTACAACCCCGATGTACAATCTTTGTACAATCAATTTTCGATTTAGCAAATCTATGTAATATATATATTATATATATGTATTATATGTAATATAATATATCTACCTGATCTATCCAGCCAGGTAGGCCTTTGTACTACATAGCTGTTGTTAAATTTAAAAGGAATTGTACCAAAAGATTGTAACCTGGGTACTGGGCTTTTGCCATTTCCAGGACAACAACATGCTATCAACAACATTTTCTAGCAACACATCGTATCTACAGCACGTGACGTTTCAGAGAGAAGCCTTGGAACTGAACCTGTGTGATAATGACTCATAGTCACCTGACTTGCTTTCTGAAAATGCTAAGCAGGAAGTATATTGTCATTTGTCATTCTACAAGTAAAACTTGTGTGCAAAAAATGAGGTCATGTCTCAGAGGCCTAGAATGACTCAGGTAACCTATTGGGAGGAGAATCACCTGACAGGCGCTACTGTTCAAAAATGCAAGTCATTTATATGAAAAGCCAATATTGTTTTTACAGCAAAACATTAAAATCTATAACTTATTGTCTATTGTACTGTCCTAGACCCCTTTTACACAGCTTGTTTGTTGCGGACCCCGGATTTCTGCCGCAAGTCTCTGCGGATTCTTGCTGCTGGAATGACCGGGTTATGTGATCGGCATCAGCCGCTCAGCCCAGTTAAACTAATGGCGTGCTGACAGCAAGCGCTGCTGAACGCATGTAGCTGCACACAGAGCGATTAGCTCAGTGATTATCGCTAGAGGTTATAGCAGCCGCTAGCGATAATCGCAAGAGAATCCGGCAGGCTGGTTGTACCCAAGTTGATTGATCGATCAACTTGGTACAGTCAGCCTGCCCATTCAGTTCGAACCATGTATGGTCGGCCTTACTCCCACTAAAGAAACACAGCAACAAGAAAACGAAACATTCAAAGGGAAAGGTGGGAGTCCATCAGTTGGCTGCTCTGTTCTCCTCAGGCCTCTGCTGGAGCGGGAACAAGTGCACAAGCTGCCACTTCGCAGCCCACCAAAACAGTCCAATGAGTGCACCGTTGCTATTTTACAACACTTAAGTGTTTTTAAATTAAATAATATTATTAGAGTTTTTTTGGGTTTTTTTGCAATCCAAAACAACGTCACCAAACCTCAACCCCCCGGCCCCCCAGCTCACAGCATTATATTTATTATATTGAGATCTTATCTTACAGGCTTGGGGTCTTTAAGGATTTGACATGGGACATTTTTGGGATGTATTAGGCAAGTACTGAGTTTTAGGGCCAGTTCACACCATAGAAACGCAGTCCGGATGCGTCTCTGCATGTGCTTTTTTTATGCATTTTCAATGCGTTCCACTGCAATTTTTTTTTTGCAATAGTTTTTTTCCCCCCAAAGTTTCCTGTTTTGTTTTTTTGCTGTAATGCATTCCGGTGCATTTTTTAAATGCATTTTCCCATGCTCCAATACAGTTTCTTTCAGAAAAAAATGGAGCATGTTCTACTTTTTTTTTTTTTTACTGTACTGGAGCGAACTGCAATGGTGTGAACTTTGCCATCAAAATCCATGTAACCTACTGTCCATGCGTACTGGATTGCATTTGGTGTGAACCAGACCTTAGTACATATTCTACCTCTTATGCCGCGTACACACAAGTAGATTTTCCGTCGGAAAAAACTTGGATGGTTTTTCCGACGGAATTCCGCTCAAGCTTGCCTTGCAAACACACGGTCACACAAAAGTTCTCTGAACTTTCGACCGTCAAGAACATGGTGACGTACAACACTTTGACGAGCCGAGAATAAGGTTCAATTGTTTCCGAGCATGCGTAGGAATTTTGCACGTCGGAATTTGTACAGACGATTACATTTTCGGATAGGAACTTTTTCCGACCGAAAAATTGAGAACCTGCTCTCAATCTTTTGCTGGCGGGAATTCCGCCAGCAAAAGTCCAATGGAGCATACATACGGTCGCATTTTCCGACCAAAAGCTCTCATCGGTCTTTTGCTGGCCGAATTTCCGATCGCGTGTACGTGGCATAAGTTTTTTTAAGGATAGTTTAAATGACAGTGAGCCTGGGTTTACACTATAGCGATGCGGGAACCAACACGATTCCAGCATTGCATCTCTCCCACAGGAAGTTCACACTGCCCTCTGCAAACCGCTACGGGTGTCAATACAATGGTAAAGACACCCCCAGATCGGTTCACAGATTGCAGTGCGAACTGTGGATTCAGACAGGAATCAGTTTGTATGGGTGTGAACACCAATGCTATCCAACTCCAGTGCGGGAAAAAAAAAATCCCTGCACCTTTTTCATGCAAATCCAATGCGAGTTCAGCCATACAACTGTATGACCGAACTCGAATTGCACAGACATCGCATGTGATTTGCACAGCAGTGTGGGTGCAAATCACATGCGATGTCTGTGTTCACAATAATGTGAACCCAGGCTGAAACCATCACTGATTGATATAGAGTAGATCATATATTGTATTTAAAACCTCATTCATGCTGGCAGTGTCAAACCTGCGTTTATATGCATTTAGAGGACATTTCTAAATCCATATAAATACATGTAATGATTTTTCAGTGGTGCCATTCACAATCTGTTTTACCTGCATTTATCTGCATGCGGTCAGAGAAAATAAAATTCTGTGCATCCAGGATCGATTAGACTCTCTAACCACAGCTAAACACATTTAAAAGCCATAGCTCCCAACTGTCCCTGATTTCGAAGGACTGTCCCTGATTTGGAGCAATGTCCCTCTGTCCCTTTTTCCTCCTCATTTGTCCCTCATTTTGGTCTGATCTATATAGTTGTATATAAAATGCATTTTTTATCTTTCAAAAAGTGTTTCCCAGTGCTAAACCTTTCATCCAATTTCTAAATTGCCGCATTTGTAAATTTCAAAAGCCAATATAAAGGAGTAGTAGTGGTAAAAACGCATTTGTGGGCTTAACTAATATTTAAAGGAGGGTAACAGGGGGTGTGTTCTATGCCTACATACTTTTGCTAATAGGTGTTCCCATCTCAAAATGTTGGGAGGTTTGTAAAAGCAACCTAATTGTACCTGAGCGTGACTAAACCAGCTTTTATATATACATATATATAAAAATAGTTTCACCCTGCAAGGCAATATCATAATGCGCTAGTGTGGAATGCATACTAGCATATTATGAAAGACTTTACCTTAAAACGAAGCCCTCCTGCTCGCTAGAATATCTCCTAAACGTGCAGCGTTATTCATTTTACCTACAGGTAAGCTTTTTAATAAGCCTATCTGTAGGTAGAAATAAAAAACTTTACTACCAATTTTTTTTTTTTCATTTAAATAGTCTTTATTCATTTCTACATGATATACAAAATTACTAGATACAAAATTCTTAAATACACCATATACATTACAATGCATATATATAATAGACAAGGAAATTTCTGTCCAATTTTCCCCTTTTAACCCTTCCCCCCACCACCATAAGTCTAACTTTTACCCTCCCCCTATCTTTTAGTAATTATTTACTAACGCTCCTTCACATACCTTTAATACCGTACACCCATCTTCTTCATCTCCTTCCTACACACACCTTACATAGGGTATCCCAATTCCTCTAACCAAGGCTTCCAGATTTTTTTTAAACTCCTTTAAATTTCTTCTCCTTGCATATACTACCTTTTCCTTCCATACTGTTTCAGTTACTGTTCTAATCCAATCATCCTTCGAGGGGGGTTTCTCTGCCTGCCATCTCTGCGCTGTTAATTTTCTTGCCTGGAAGAGGCACCTCAGCACTACTTTAGTTTTGATATTTCCTCTACCTAAGCTCTCCCCTAATCCCAAAATACACAGTTTCGGATCCATTTTAAGTCCCAAGGCAAAGATCTTATTTATGGTATCTAATATCTCCGTCCAATAACGGAATAATTTTGGGCATTTCCAAATCACATGCATCAAGTCCTCGGTGTTCTGGCACCTAGGACATTTGGCATCCACCCTCCGCCCAAATTCAAACAATCTTTTAGGAGTATAGTATGTCCTATGTAGGAGCATTAAATACGAGATCTTCTGAGCAGGTGAGACCGAGACCTGATGTCCTCCCACCAGTATCTTTTTCCATTGTTCATCCGATATTATACCCAGGTCCCTTTCCCATTTACTTCTGCACCTAAGCTTTTCTGGTCCCTCAATACTACTACTACATATATATGGATAAGTTTCCACTATGAATCCACTAGATCCTCCAGAACTACTTATTCTTTGAAAAATGGGAGAGTAGCTCCACAATGGACCTTGTTCCCCAAACTGAGTTTTTAGGGCATGTCTAATTTGTAAATAGTTGTAATATGAGTGGTTCGGGATGTCAAATTCCTCCTTTAATAAGGAGAAAGTTTTTAAAGTACTACCATTATATAATTGAGCCAGTCTAACTATTCCCTTTATTTCCCATGTCTTTATTTTCCCCATTGGTATTAGCTCTTGTAAGTTCTTATTATTCCAAAGAGGGGCACACTTAACCATACCTCCCATTCCCCTCAGAGCCTTAATAGTTTTCCAGACTTTTATTATTAATTTTACCGTAGGGGTTCTATAGACGAAGGAGTTTGCCTCTAGCACCTCCATTAGTGTCTTATGTGGCGCTCCTGCAGTCATTAATCCCCCATTATTGTCACCTTCAGGGTCAGTCCCTGACCCTAAATGCTGTAGCTGGGCAGCTAGGAAATAGCTTAGTGGATGCGGAACCGCCAAACCCCCCTCTCGTGTTGATAATTGTAAGGTTTGTAGGCTTATCCTAGACTGCCCCCTTTCCATATAAGATCTCTTAGCATTGTATCAATTTTTTTAAACCATTTCCTATGAATCCATATTGGTGAATTATGCAACAAGTATAGTAGTTGTGGCAACCACAGCATTTTGATCAAATTGCATCTTCCAGCAACTGATAATGGGAGACCCCTCCATATTTCGATCTTACTCTTAAATTTAGATAGCAAGGGAACTAAATTATTATTTTTATAGTTATTTGGATCTTTTGTTATATATATGCCTAAATATTTTGTTATCTCTGCTATTTCTATTTAGATATTATCTAAATAGGTACTCTTCCTGATGGGATCTATTGGTAATAGCACTGATTTCTCCCAATTTATGGACAGACCAGAGAGTCTTCCAAATCTCGAAAAAATATCTATCACCTGTCTAAGTGATCGCTCCGTATCCCCCAAAAATATGAGGACGTCATCCGCATATAATGCAATCCGCTCTTCTCTAGCCCTTCTCCGGAACCCTTCCATAGTCCTATTTTGCCTTACTGCAGTGGCTACCGGTTCCATTGCCAAAGCAAAAATCAGGGGTGACAAAGGGCACCCCTGTCTTGAGCCTCTTTTAAGTCGGAACCCATCAGAATAAACATTATTAACTCTGACTTTTGCACTGGGGTTGTTATATAGAATTTTAACCCATTTAATAAAAGAGGGGCCAAAGCCAAATTCCTTCAATACGCGCCAGATGTACTCCCATTCAAGGCTATTAAACGCTTTTACCACATTTAGCATCATAACAGCCCTTGAGCTCGCATTCTCTATTGGAATTTGCAGGTTCAAAAAGAGCCTCCTAATATTCCTACTAGTTGATCTGCGGGGAATGAATCCTGTTTGGTCGGGATGAACTAATTTATGGATTATTTTCTTTAGTCTGGCAGTAAGGATCTTTGCTAAGATCTTAGCGTCTGAGCAGAGCAAATAGATAGGTCTATAAGACCCGGGTTCCAAAGGGTCTTTCCCCTCTTTATGTAAAACTATGCTCGTAGCCTCAGTCATTGATATAGGTAGCTTCCCCTCTTCCTTTGCCCAGTCAAACACTGATTTGCCATTTCCATTACTGCTGTTTTAATTTCTTCCACTGTTATCGAGGCCTCCAGTTCCTCTTTGTCAATCTCTGTAAGGGAGGGCATCTCAATGTTTCTAAAAAAGCAGTCCATTTCCTCTCCTCCCATGACCCCCCGGGATTTATACAGTTCTTCATAATATTTCTTGAATGTATCAGTAATATCAGCTACCTGAGAGGAGATCTCACCACTCACGGTCCTAATAGCGGGGATCATGGAGGGGGAGGAACTAGACCTGACAATATAAGCCAACATCTTCCCGACTTTTTCCCTTTTTCCCTTTGTATATTTGTTGCTTGTTCTCCCATATACTTTGTTTATCGGGGAATGGCTCTTTCACATACTCCCTTTCTGCTGCTATTAACTCCTTCCTGATCTTATCCTCTCAGTCCAGTGATGATTTTTTAATTTTTGAGACTTGTTGAATAAGTAATCCCCTCAAATAAGCCTTTAGTGCATCCCACATCACCCCTCTTGTTGTGGTATCCGTATTAAACACTATAAATTCGTTCAGCTTAGCTGCTATCTCATTCTAGTCCTCTATTATTTCAAACCACATTGGGTTCATCTTCCATGCCCTGCAATCTTTCTTATTTTCTTATATTTATCGAGACTATCAGCAGTGAATGGTCCGATACCCCCCTGGGTTGATAAACTATATCTTTAATTGTTTGGGATGCTAATTCATTACCTAATATAAGGTCTATTCTTGAGAGTGTAGAATAGGAACTCGAGTAGCATGAAAATTGCAATGCCACAGGGTTCCGTATTCACCAGAGGTCCGACAGTCCGGCTTCTTGAAGGAATTGCCCATTCGATTTTCTTGTAACCCTTGTCCCTATTTCCCTGGAGGGAACCTGTCTATTTTTTTTAATTATGACGACATTAAAGTCCCCAACTACGATAATTGGCATACTAGTTTTATCTACTATAAACTCCAATAGACAGTACAAGACGTCTAGTTTGAAGGGAGGGGGGATGTAAATATTTGCTAATACATATTCCTGGTTCTCTATTATACAATGTAAAAAAAATGTATCGACCCTCTACTTCTATATTATACTGTCTGCAGGCGAACGCCACCTCTCTACCAATTAACACTGACACACCCCTGGAGTAAAAAGCAGAAAGTGTAACCGCGCTAAAGCTTCAAAATAATATAAGCTCAAAGCTGCACGGATATAACACCAATATCAGTGTAAACAACAATCAAATAAACAAAAACGTGCGCTAAGAATAGTATATGTGCAAAAAACAAATCGCATTTAAAGCAATCCTCATTAATGTCAATCATATATTGAAATAACCATTGACCAAAACAGCTGAGAATAATAATAAAGTGCAAAATGTGCTATAGTGTTAGCATGCATAAATATATAGAGCAGTTTGTATAAAGTGCAAGGTATACTAGAGAGTGACCAAACATTAACAAACAAGCAGTTTAAATGGTCCCACATTCATTGCAGGGTAGCCCCTGAACAGTCCTGTGAAGAATAAACCACCTCAGCAGTGAGAGGAAAAAAAATTAGTCCATAATAGAATATCAGAAGGAAGAGAGAGGAAAGTTCCATAAACAATGCACCACTTCCAGGGGACAACCGAAAATTCCACGGTCAGTCAGATCACACAGCCCACAAGGTGCATGAAGAGGAAGAAGATGTCTATATGAGAGTTTCCCCGTACTCCAAGGAAGTATCAGATGGACTCTTACCCGAACTGATGGACCTCCCTTCGGGCAAGGTCGCACTGGCAGGCAGGCTTAGCCCTCTGCAGGGACTGTGGATGGCTCTGAGTCCTCCGGTGTATCTTCCGTCTACAGCCTGGAACGAACCAATACTTCCTCTGCTTCCCACAGATGAGATGTTGAAAAGATAGAATGGATGTCCTGTTTCTGCAAAAACTGGAGCACTGCGATAAGTACTAGGAGAAGCGATGCTGCCCGACCGATGATTCCAATGCGGACGCGCCATCAGCTGGTGCACCAGAAATGATGCTTGCCACCTGTAATCACGGAAACCCTGAACACAAGCCAACACCCCTGGAGTAAGCTGTGTGTACAGAGTGGAATTGGCACTGGAATCTCTTATTTCTTACTTGAGATTTAGTGTCTTTAGTCAGGTGTGTCTCCTGCAGACAAGCAATTCTTTAAAGATATCCAGTACATCAAATACAACTGCTCTTTTGGCAGGGGTACCCAACCCTCGAACATTCCATGAACCAATATTCAATACCATTAATTATTCTGATAAAAACTATCAAGAAGAGACAAAAAGGGGAAACAAAGGCTAAACCCTGGTAACTTCAAGGAGAGAGGTACTGTTAACAATAGGGATCCTTGTAGTATTAAACCAATTAATCTGACTGTCACTATTTCCCTTTGTGTCTTAATTTCCCATTGTTCTAAATTACTCATCCTTATCAATGAGACAAAATCCCTAATTACCAAGTGTTTTAAGTTAGTTTCCTCAGTCATTACAAATTATACCCATAATTTCTCACTGCAAACGTTAATATTGTACCTATATTTTGCTTTTCCAGTGCCCAGTGTATTATCATATAATCCAGTGTACAGTATATCTCCTTACAATTTAGTGTTCCATATATTCCCCTACTATATGTTATCCTTCTTCTATAACCCTTACCCTCCCCCCACCCTCCAAAATCCCACCCAGCTCAAAAACCCAATATTCCATTCCCCCCCCCCCCCCCCCCCCACCCCACACCATTCTAGGTTACCCCTGAGGGCTTTCTTAATGACCGTCACATACCGCCATACCCTTACAGAACTCATTCCTCCCTTTTTCCTATCTCCCCTCCCCCCTCCCACCACCCACCCCTCCCTCCCTGTGTCCAAATAGAAACTTAGTTTTAACCTTCCCCATTCTAATCCTAATTCCATTTAAACCGTGTAGGATCCCCACGCCACTCCACACAGAAATTATCATTATTATTTTAGATTTGTGCCCCACCTATGTGTATCATCTTCAAACCAGATTCCCAGTTATTTAATTGACAACTGATCTCTCTTATCCTCTAACCATGCTAACGCACCAGAAGGAGAATCAAAAATCTGACTTCCTCCGAGTGCGTTTATCCGAAGCCTGGCAGGATAAAGGAGAGCATACGTAACATTACATTTTTGAAGGCTGCGTTTAACTCCTAAAAGCTCAGCTCTACGCTTCTGTAGGTCAGGAGAGAAATCGGGATACATTGATATCCTAGCACCATTATAGGAAATATTCCCCATCTCTCTGGCCTTTCGAAGGAGCCTTACTTATAGCAACGGTCTTGGGGGACTTCCTTGAAGGGGGGGCCTAAACGGGACTCTATGTGCTCTTTCAATTGAAAACTGCTGTGAAAATGTCTCTCTTTCAAAGGTTTCAATCAGCCATCTTTCTAAAAATACTATCAGGTCTGAGCCTTCACTCCTTTCAGGTAGCCCCACCACCCTCACATTGTCCCTACGGAGTCTGTTTTCCATTTCATTAAATTTTTCCGTGAGCTTATTTATTTTCTCTTTCCAGACCTGAGCCTCTTGTTTCATAGGGTACAAGTCGTCTTCTATCAAACTTATTCTCCTTTCTACTTCTGTTACTCTTTCTGCTGTTTTCTTGAGCTCGTGCCGTACCAGGATTAGCTCCTCTTTGATATCCTTCATTGGTCACACAGTTCACCCAGAGAATGTTTGCATGTGTTAATCGCCAAAAGGATATCTTTCAGGGATGGTTCTCCTTCTGCTGAGGGTGTCAGAGTGGCAAAAGCTTCTGGTTCTTTTCCGGCCACTCCTGATCCTTTACTAGTAGTGTTCTTTATTCCAGTGGCACTTGTGGGCATGCTCGGATGACCCTGGCTCTTTCTGTTGATTTAATTTGAGCTTGCTGCCCCCCTTTATTTGGTGTATGGTCCGCTGCATGGACCATTCTCTCTAACTTGGCAGCTGCTGCGACTGCTGCTGCTGTTACACCTGCCACTGTGGACTGTGTCCCCTTTTCCTTATCCTTCTCCTTGTCTTTAGCCGAGCGTAATGATTGAATTCCCACATACTCCTGGCTGGCATGTTTGTCTCCTTTCCTCCTTGCTGACATGGTGCCTTTCCTACTGTGAGAATTATTTTATCGTGGAGGAAGTGAGCGAATTCACTGAGGGCCAAGAGCAAAAGGGAGGGTGACCTCAAAATTTAAATTTCTTACCATCACCGATTGTTATCGACTGTTATTACAGCAGAGAGGTAGAGAGGCGGGACTATTAAGAAAAAGCACGGGGAGAATGTCCACATTAACACCACTTTCCTTGAACCATTAGGTATTAAATGTTAGGTTTCCCATTCAGCGTAGCCACCATTATCACCATTATCACTGTTATTCATGGCAAGTAAGTAGGAGCAGAGCTTACACTCACATTGAAAAGGAACCACTTCTCAGGTTCACTCATAAATTCACAGTCTTCAAAAGTTCTGATCCCTTGGTGAGGCTCCCATCCGCCTCCACTTACAATAGAGAAAGAGAAAAAAAAGTGGAAAACAGTACCTCCATTGCGCTGGTCTAAATAGATTTGTTCTCTTCCCCTTTATCAGCGCTCAAAGGTCTGGAGTATACCCCTAATTCCACTTCAGGGTAATTCCGGTTCCTCCCGTTCCTCTGCTCGGCTTTCACAGTATACGGAGCGCACTCACGGAAGCCTCCACTGCTGACACCTGGCATCAGTTCCTGCAGCAGCCATCCCTCCTCTTGTTCGTGTTCTCGCGGGATTACGCTGTGCTTGTCAGATCCAAACACCTTCAATGGCCCCAAAGGCATCCAAAGACACACCGCGCTGGCTCCGGCAGTCGCTCACAGGGGGGGCAGGAGAGGCAGGCAGCACACATAAAAGCACCAGTTACTACCGAGGCACATTACACCTGGGGCATCGCGTTCATGGAGCTCACAGACTCTCCTCCATCCGCTTCCGGTCACGCCAACCCAGTTTACTACCACTTTAAAATGGAAATATCTAAACGCAGGAAAAAGTGATCAGGGAAATATTGTATATAAACTGCATTGACACTTCTACAGTGTTTAGAAAAGTTTAACGCAGGAATGCCAGTTTGATGGAGGCCTTAAAGGATAACTGTGCTTCCGTTGGATAGCACAAAGGAGTCAGTAGTAAATAACACACAGTACACAGTAATTAATTAACTTTAAACACTTTATTGGAATTTATTTTGGCCACAGTGCTATTTATGGGGTAACCTTAATTATAATTTAAAAAATGCAGATTTATTTAACCAATATATAGCCGTCTTTGGCTAAACCATCAACCATAAACAAAATTAGTCACAATGTCTGTCCAGATGAACTGGACGACTAATCGCCCACTAAATAGGCACCATGGCAGAATTTGGATAATAGGAGGGGAGGGTGGGTGGTTGTTAGCCGCGGTCCGGTCCTTCTGAAGCGGCAGCAGCGCGGGAGCAGCTGGCTTTTATGAGAGCAGGAAGCGCGGGCTGTAGCCGCCTGCCAATTTAGACCAATCCACCTCCTGTTGCCATGCAGATTCTCTGTTGTAATTGCGAATAGCAACCTGCAAGAGAGGTGGGAAGGGGGAGAAAAAAAAATACCCAGCCCTTTGTGCCATCCCATGGGGGTCCCACTGAAGGCTAGGGACCCTGTCATACTATTGAGCCCTGCTGATTGCACAGCTGCTGGTACTCCCTGAGAGACACAGCACAGATCCACTGATCCCAGCACATCGCACTTCCACAGAACTTTATTGAAAGCAGCATGGCTCACGTCAGAGTGCTGGAAGCACTGCTAGCTGTACCACTGGTGCCTATTCATGTATATCAGGACATGCAATTAGTGGACCTCCAGCTATTGCAAGACCACAAGTCCCATGAGGCAAAGCAAGACTCTGACAACCATGACAGGCAGAGGCATGATGGGACTTGTAGTTTTGCAACAGCTGGAGATCCGCTAATTGCATATCCCTGATGTATATCATATAACAGTGGTTATGACAATTATAGTGTTACAATGGTAAAAAATGAACAATCCATTCTTCATAGCAGACATGCACAGTAGATTGGCACGTTTTATAAGATTTCCAATAGTATGTCACTTATATTTGACACAATGTTTATGGTCTGTCTGTTTTTTTCTCTAAAAATTTTAATTAGTAATTTACACATGACAGCAATAGAAAACCTTTGCTAAAAAAAAACTGAGCCATTTGTGTGTCTGTCTCTGATCCAAGAAAGTTGGGCAGTATGAAAGTCAGAGCAGTCGTGGATCCCAGCTGACCCTGATATTTATAGATCTGGGTCAGTTAATTATAGCGGCAGAACAGCCATCTCACTTTTTCCTTTACATATGGCTGAACTAGCAGTACTATCCTGTGATGCTGTGCTCACTCTCAATTGTAAATCATACTGCCTATGACTCAGCAGCTCCACATGGAAGCTAAGGCTGGAGGATGACATACACAGGCCTGTTTAACAACACTAGGCTGGCCGGACCAACGTCATCATGTCTCAAGTGATCATGGGATTGTCATGTGATGGGGCCCTTTAAGGGGGGTATGAGTTCAGGGAAAGTTTCCTGCTATTGAATCATCTGTAAATGCCTGTTACATAAATTGTCCACATTGAGGCACTATATGGGGAATCTGTGCGGCCTAACATGACTAAGCACGGTTACTTCAATGCCGTATGCTGCGATCACTCTCCTTCTCTCGCTGTACAGTTCATTCATACTGTTCAATTTGTAATTGGCTCCCAATTTATTTGTTTCTGAATTTCATTCTCTATTCTAATTAATTGTACAAGAAACAGATTTTATGCTGGTCAAATGTCACTTTATTTGATCATGTTTTGTCATACCAGATATATATTTACAATTGTAAATTATTGTTCGTACTGCATCTTAAACTACATGTGAACTTTGTAAAACAACCCATTCAGTTTAACCACTTCATTACCGGAGTATAGCTGAAGGACGGCCACAGTGCGGCTTTCTCGTTTCTGGGAGGGCATCCATAGACGTCCTCCCGTAACCAGGCCCCCTGGGGCATGCATCTAGCATGCTCTGTGATCGCCATCTCCTTCGGACACAGCTGATCACAGGTCAAGGTAAAGGACCAATTACAGCGGCTCTTTATCTTGTAATTAGCTGGGTCCAATCACAGCTGATCACAATGTAAACACACTTACTGGTGTTCTATCCAGAAATGCCCTCCGTCAAAAAATGCCTCTGATGGGTCTGCGCATGCGCAGTACACAATGTCACTCCAGCTGATATGTTGATCAGCTGGCGTGACGTCAACACGGCACATGCACAGATCGATCGGAGGCATTATCCAACAATCTGCTAAGCGCCGAGGGAGAGTGTAATTGTCAGATTGCGGGGCGGGTTTTGTGTGTGTTTTAACACACCCTTAGATACAGCCAAAACCTGCTGTTTTACACACTCAAAGCCGTGCAACGGACAGAGAACACGCCATTCAATACAGCCAAAACGTGCCCCACAATCTGACAATTTTATGCTCTCTCTGCGCTTAGCAGATCATCAGGTACTGCCTCCGACGTTCTGCGCATGCGCTGTATTGATGTCACGCCAGCTGATCAACATATCAGCTGGATTGAAGAAAAATAGACAGATATGGGCTCAAGACTTTATAGGCACAGTAATTACTAGATATGTGATTAAAATTCTAGTTTATTTAGAAAATATTAAAATAGAGAATAAAACAAAGGAACATATAGAATTCAGTTCATAGTTACACAGTTTTACAAATTATGCACTCCATACATAGCTAAATGGTTAAGTAAAATAGTTTGAGCAGTGTTTAGAATCAAAAATCTTGATCAATATAGTTACATTGCGTTGAACCAGAAGCTATGCGGTGATAACAATCAGATTCTGTGTTAGCTCGACATGTTGCGCGCCACATGCGCTTCTTCGGGAGCACAGAACTGAATACTGTAATGAACAATGCATTTGTAGTAAATAATTCATCATGATATAATATAATTAGATAAGATTAAATCAACGGTGTAATAATATAATAAACATCAAAGAGGCTGTCCCTAAAGCCCAAGGGGATGTGTCTATCCTACAGGGTCCCAGCAAAAATCAGGCAATGTGGGGACGTATGTAACATAATTAGAGATTAGTAGTAAAAAGGTGGATTGGGCTACGATATGGGATATAAACTGCATGATCAGGCGGAGATGAAATGGGAGGAGGGGGGGGGGGGGAGGAGGTGAGAGCAAAGGGAGGGGCAGGAAAAGGGGGGAACAGGAGAAGGGAGGAGGGGGAAAAGGAGAGGAGGGGGAGAAGTGGGATATGAGGCGAAGGGGGGAAAAGGAAGGGGGGAGGGGAAAGAGGGGAAAATGCTACGAACGGGTTTTGATAGTCATGTTTAATAAAATTATGACATTAGTTGATAGACGTACCGTAACTAAGCTTATGAAATGTATTATGCAATGTCGAAAAGTAACATGTAACGTATTTGGGTATCCCCTAATATTTCATGTTTAGAATGATGGTCAAATTTGAAATACAAATTACACTTACCCTTATAGGCTTTAAAACTATGTCTAGTAAAGACAGCAACCTCGTTAGCATATATTGGTAGCTCTCAGTAGTTGGTTGACATCAATTTTAGTTTGATTGACAGAAAGGGATCTGGTGTCAGTCAGAGATAGACGACGGCTTACACCGAAATTCGTATGGGACTTGTTGATTAGGATATTACTATTCCTGATCCTCAATTCTGCTGAGGCTGTCATAGAAATACCCCCATAGGGAGAGACAAAGAGCCATGAGTATAGGGTATCAGGGTTAAGAGAAATAGGTCGCAGGGGTTGACAATGTAGAGCCACACAGCCGTCTCGTAGAGAGCGACTGGTACTGTGGATAGTACAAGAGGAGACGCAAGGAGCGTCTCTTGTACATGCGCTCCTTGCGTCTCCTCTTGTACTATCCACAGTACCAGTGCGACCTATTTCTCTTAACTGCAAATCAAGGTAAGCTCTGGTTCACAACTGCCTATTGGATACTGTTTCCAGATACGAACAGATACCCTATACTCATGGCTCTTTGTCTCTCCCTATGGGGGTATTTCTGTGACAGCCTCAGCAGAATTGAGGATCAGGAATAGTAATATCCTAATCAACAAGTCCCATACGAATTTCGGTGTAAGCCGTCGTCTATCTCTGACTGACACCAGATCCCTTTCTGTCAATCAAACTAAAATTGATGTCAACCAACTACTGAGAGCTACCAATATATGCTAACGAGGTTGCTGTCTTTACTAAACATAGTTTTTTAAAGCCTATAAGGGTAAGTGTAATTTGTATTTCAAATTTGACCATCATTCTAAACATGAAATATTAGGGGATACCCAAATACGTTACATATTACTTTTCGACATTGCATAATACATTTGATAACCTTATACGGTACGTCTATCAACTAATTTCATAATTTTATTAAACATGACTATCAAAGCCCGTTCGTAGCATTTTCCCCTCTTTCCTCTCCCCCTCCCCCCCCCTCCTTTCCCTTCCCCCCTTCCTTTCTTTCCCCCCCCCTCCCCTCCCTTCTCCCCCCCTTCCTCCCTTCTCCCCCCTTCCTCCCTTCTCCCCCCTCCCTTTTCCTCCCTTCGCCTCATATCCCACTTCCCCCCTCCTCTCCTCTCTTTTTCCCCCTCCTCCCTTCTCCTGTTCCCCCCTTTTCCTGCCCCTCCTTCCCTCTCACCTCCTCTCCCCCCCCCTCCCATTTCATCTCCGCCTGATCATGCAGTTTATATCCCATATCGTAGCCCAATCCACCTTTTTACTACTAATCTCTAATTATGTTACATACGTCCCCACATTGCCTGATTTTCGCTGGGACCCTGTAGGATAGACACATCCCCTTGGGCTTTAGGGACAGCCTCTTTGATGTTTATTATATTATTACACCGTTGATTTATTCTTATCTAATTATATTATATCATGATGAATTATTTACTACAAATGCATTGTTCATTACAGTATTCAGTTCTGTGCTCCTGAAGAAGCGCATGTGGCGCGCAACATGTCGAGCTAATACAGAATCTGATTGTTATCACCGCATAGCTTCTGGTTCAACGCAATGTAACTATATTGATCAAGATTTTTGATTCTAAACACTGCTCAAACTATTTTACTTAACCATTTAGCTATGTATGGAGTGCATAATTTGTAAAACTGTGTAACTATGAACTGAATTCTATATTTTCCTTTGTTTTATTCTCTATTTGAATATTTTCTAAATAAACTAGAATTTTAATCACATATCTAGTAATTACTGTGCCTATAAAGTCTTGAGCCCATATCTGTCTATTTTTCTTAAATCCATTAAGATAAGACGTGGCACCTGTAACCCAGTTCGTATCCGCATGACCACTATGCGCTGATACGCTTAAAAATTTAACAACATATCAGCTGGCGCAGACCCATCAGAGGCATTTTTCGACGGAGGGCATTTCTCGATAGACCACCGGCAGTACTTTCCTTATGTGCAGTCACAGCATGAGGAAAGCAGAGCCAGTAACCAGCAAGTGTGACAGGAGACATATACACAGATAATCAAGGCACTGATGTGTGAGAGAGCCTGACTGTGGCTATGTCATACACATAGCAGTGGAATAGCTGTCCAACCACCCCTGAACACTGCTCTAATCCAGTGGTCGCCAACCTTTTGGACATCGTGGACCACTAAACTCACAATTTTGAATCCCGTGGACTGCTAACCTGTATTTTACATGCCTTATACAAACGATGTTCTGGCTCTCTGCCCCCCCCCACCCCCTGCATCACACTGCTGCCTTACACAGACTCATAATTAGATCTCACCTCCTTTATCCAGCCATGTGGTCAAGCTCTGTGCTCCCTCCCATAGTTTGTGATCAACGCTGCCATTAGAAGTCCCCTCCTTTTTTACCTCCCGCTCTCTGCACTACTCCCGGTGCTTCCCTCTGAGTTCAAAGGAGCTGGAACTACAGAGGAGGCATCGGGTATCAATGCACGCTGACAGTATTGACTGTCAGCGAGCATTGAGAACAACACTGGAAACAACATTGAGCTGTATACATCCCTCTAGGCAATCTTTTGGGATACGTCACAGGTCCCAGAAGATTGTCTGTCCACTCGGAGAGAGCAGCACGACTCGTGCATGCGCACCCAGCCGTGAAGCCACAAGCTGTCACGGCCGAGTGCCCACAGTTCCAATAACGGCACCTCAGAGAGGAGAGGGAGAGGGGGGAAGCTTCAGGCGGCCGCATCGCTGGACCGTAGGACAAGTGAGTGTCTGTTTATTAAAAGTCATCAGCTATACTTTTGTAGCTGCTGACTTTTAATAAACTGAAAAAAGCCTGGCACTCCGCTTTAAAGTGGAATTTTAGTCAAAACCTAACCAACTCTAAACCTACTCACTGCCACATTCTAAGCCTAATCAATCTAGCCATGTAAAGCAAAAATCACTATACTGCTTCTGCAGCTGGTCCCGTCCCATGCTGAGCTGTCAGCAGCAGCTTCAGTGTGCAGGAGAGGCAGCCGACAACGGAAGCCCCATAGTAAGTCTATGGGTCACGTCACTTCCCAGCCATTTCACAGCCATTGTCGGTTCTTTCCTGCAAACTCCTTCTGCATCTGGAGACCGGACCAGAGTGGCTGCGGAACAGGTAAATACATTGATTTTTGCTTTACAGGCTTAGATAGATTAGGCTGAGAGTAGGTTTAGCATTCATTTTTTTTACTTGAATTCCACTTTAATTCAGGGAATGCATTAAAGAAAAAAATGTTTTGGCTTTAGAACCACTTTAAGGCCCCATTCACATGGGGCCGAGTCTGTCCAAACGGATCTGCCTGCTGAGTGGATGATCTCTCCGCTGATCAGGCAAATGACAGGTCCATGTCCGCTCCGCTATGCAGAATGGACACGGGCAGCCTGGTGCTCTCTATGGGGCAGTATGATGGAAATGGACTGCATGTCCATTTTCATGCGATTGTCATCCAATGCGATCCACCAGATGGATGGAAAATGTAACCCCATCTGTCTGTTTTTAGCGGACTGAATTGGATGCCGGTGGGTGACAGCAGACACATTTCCACTAACATCCATCTGATTAGGTCCACCTGAAAAACAGGCGGACCTGATTGGTCTGCTGGTGTGAAAGAAGCCAAACTACTGTTTTTGGCCATATGAATCTCTCATTAGGGAGATTCGCTTCCTGTTCTGTAGACTCAACAGGAAGTAAGAGGATATCTTTCCAACATGAAGGAAAATCCCCTCTTAGACGGTTGTCACTGGACAAGTGTACCCATTGAAAGATTTCCTCTCTATTCCTGTTCTGGTGGCAACTCAACATTTTGAATTTCCCTTCACTGTCATTCCCAGTTACATTGGTGATTAGGACAGTTGGGGGATAGTGAATCTTCCTAATGGGGAACACAGACGGCGATAAAAACCTGACATGTTCTAACAACCCCTCACCACTCTGTCCAAATCTAAAAAAAAAAAACTTGCCTTAAAGTAGAGCTCCACCCAAAATGAGAAGTTCTGCTTTAAGGCCTCCTGTTTGTAAAATGGAGCTTTTGGGGAGGAGGTACCCAATTTTGACAGATGCCCTCTCCCACTTCTGCTCCGTCCGCCTAGGTGATCAGAAGCGGAAGTTCTCCTTCCCCCCCTCCCTCCCGTAGTCTTCTGGGACACATGACAGGTCCTAGAAGACTGCAGGACC